>NC_074693.1:45888283-46201713 GCF_029448725.1 Salvelinus fontinalis
AACCAACCAAACTAACCAACAAACAACTTCATCAGATGACAGTCTTATAACATGTTATTCAATAAATATGTTTTGTTAACTTCTTGCAACTATAGGGGGTGCTGTTTCGCATTAGCATAATTTTCTCTACAGATTAAACTGCCTAGTACTCAATTCTTGCTCGTACAATATGCATATTATTGTTATTATTGGATAGAAAACACTCTCTAGTTTCTATAGCCGTTTGAATTATGTCTCTGAGTGGAACAGAACTCATTCTACAGCACTTTTCCTCCCAGTGAGTGAGTTTTCAGAACTCTTGGCCTCTGGTTCCAGATCAGTTTTAAAGCCACTGTAGATCCTATGAGGATACAAACACTGCCCACGCCTTCCTCTAGATGTCAGTAAGTGGTGACAATTTGAATGGAGTCGATTGCGCAATCATGGGCTCTATAAATCACCAAATACCGGAAGTAGCGTTCCTTTGGACTCTGTGCTCAACGCAAGAAGGATATCTGACTGGCCTTTTTCCAAGCCTTGGTTTAGCCAGTAATATAGCGTCGGTCATCTTTTTACTCGTTATAGGTGTTAGAAACATCATAAGGTAGTTAATTTAAACCGTTTTATAGCAATTTATATCCGTTTAGTGCGATTTGAAGCTTTGAAGCTCCTGGCACGTTTCGGGGTCCCGGTCGTACGTTAGTGGGCATTTCGACGGACAAGTGGACATCTTTCGACAAAAAGAAGATTAGACCCAAGAAATGATTCATTGCCCAAGATTCTGATGGGAGAACAGCTCATAGTAAGAACAATTTATGATGATAAATCGTGTTTCTGTCGAAAAATGTTAAACGCTTATGCCGCCATTTTGTTTGCTATAGCTTCGCTTGGCGCAACCTGTATTGAAAAGTAAGGATAATTTAAAAAATGTAATTCCGCGATTTTATTAAGAATTAAATTGACTATCAATCGCTGTCCACCCTGTATTTTTTAGTCAAGTTTATGAGTATTTATGTATAAGACTAGATCACTGTCTAATATGGTGCACAACATTTTCTGACCAGCGGTGCTACTTTTGTCATTGTATAACCATGATTTTGGTGGCTAAATATGCACATTTTCTAACAAACTCTATATGTATGTTGTAATATGATGTTACAGGAGTGTCATCTGAAGAATTCTGAGAAGGTTAGTGAAAAAATTAATATATTTTGGCGATGATAACGATACCGCTCTCTTTGGCTTGAATCAGTGCTCGGGTAACGTTTGCATATGTGGTATGCTAATATAACGATTTATTGTGTTTTCGCCGTGAAACACTTAGAAAATCTGAAATGTTGTCTGAATTCACAAGATCTGTGTCTTTCCATTGCTATGTGCTGTGTATTTTTAAGAAATGTTTTATGATGAGTAAATTGGTAATACAAGTTGCCCTCTGTAGTAATTCTAGGAGCTTTGGTGAGATTTGTGATGGTGGCTGCAATGGCAAACTATGATATCTACCTGAAATATGCACATTTTTCTAACAAAACCTATCCTATACCATAAATATGTTATCAGACTGTCATCTGATGAGGTTTTTTCATGGTTAGTGGCTATCATTATCTTAGTTTAGCCGAATTGGTGATAGCTACTGGTGTTGAGAGAAAATGGTGGACAAAGAAAAATGGTGATTTTTGCTAACGTGTTTAGCTAATAGATTTACACAGTGTCTTCCCTGTAAAACATTTAAAAAATCTGAAATGGTGGCTTTATTCACAGGATCTGTATCTTTCATTAGGTGTCTTGGACTTGTGATTTAATGATATTTAGATGCTACTATTTAATTGTGACGCTATGCTAGCGATGCTAATCAGTGTGTGGGGGGGGGGGGGGGGGTGCTCCCGGACCCGGGTTAGAGGCTCGTGAAAGGTTAAAAAAATGTGCATATTTCAGGTATAAATCATAGTTTACATTGCAGCTACAATCAGAAATTGCACCGAAAGCAGACAGAATAATTACAGACAACAACGTCAAATACCTAAATACTCATCATAAAACATTTCTGAAAAATACATGGTGTAAAGCAAATGAAAGACAGGCATCTTGTGATTCCAGCCAATATTTCCGATTTCTTAAGTGTTTTACAGCGAACACACAATATAGCGTTATATTAGCTTACCACAATAGCCAGAAACACAAGCCATTTCCCAACAGCAAAAGTTTGCGATCGTAACAAACCAGCAAACGATATATAATCTTTGACTAACCTTGATATGCTTCATCAGATGACAGTCCTATAACATCAGGTTATACATACACTTATGTTTTGTTCGAAAATGTGCATATTTAGAGCTGAAATCAGTGGTTATACATTGTGCTACCGTAGCTACTTTTTCCCACAACGTCAGGATATTTTTCTGACACTTTTTCTGACACACATATTCTGACCAAATAGCTATTCATAAACATAACAAAAAAATACATGTTGTATAGGAAATGATAGATACACTAGTTCTTTCTTGCGAATATAGGGGGTGCTGTTTCGACTTAGCATAAATCGGTCTCCAGATTAAACTGCCTAGTACTCAATTCTTGCTCGTACAATATGCATATTATTATTATTATTGGATAGAAAACACTCTCTAGTTTCTATAGCCGTTGGAATTATGTCTCTGAGTGAAACATAACTCCTTCTACAGCACTTTTCATGACAGGGAGTGAGATTTCAGAAATCTTGGCCCCTGTTCACAGGTCAGTTGTAATGTCTCTGTAAATGCTATGGAGAAACAAACACTGCCTACGTCTTCCTCTAGATGTCAATACGTGGTGACGCTTTGAATGGAGTCGATTGCGCAATCAGGGCCTGTATAAAACACCAATGACCGGAAGAAGCTTTCTTTTCCTGCCTGCGCCTGACGCACGATGGACATCGGACTTGCCTCCTTCCAAGCTGTTGTTTAGCCAGTAATATTTCTCCGGTCATGTTTTTACTCGTTATAGGTGTTAAAAACATCATAAGGTAGTTAATTTGAACCGTTTTATAGCAATTTATATCCGTTTAGGGCGATTTTATGGCATTTCTGTGTGATGCACTTTGAGGAGCTGGGCACTTTTCGAGTGCATGGTGAACGTTAGTGGCCATTTCGTCGGGACAAGAGGACATCTTTCGACCAAAAGACGATTAGACCGGAGAAAGGATTCATTGCCCAAGATTCTGATGGAAGAACAGCTCATAGTAAGAACTATTTATGATGATAAATCGTGTTTCTGTCGAAAAATGTTAAACGCTTATGCCGCCATTTTGTTTGGTGTAGCTACGTTTGGCGCAACCTGTATTGAAAAGTAAGGATAATTTAAAAAATGTAATTCAGCGATTGCATTAAGAACTAAATTGTCTATCAATCGCTGTCCACCCTGTATTTTTTAGTCAAGTTTATGAGTATTTATGTATAAGACTAGATCTCTGTCTAATATGGCGCCCAACATTTTCTGACCAGCTTGGCTACTTTTCTCATTGTATAACCACAATTTTGGTGGCTAAATATCCACATTTTCGAACAAACTCTATATGTATGTTGTAATATGATGTTACAGGAGTGTCATCTGAAGAATTCTGAGAAGGTTAGTGAAAAAATTAATACATTTTGGTGGTGATAATGCTATCGCTCTTTTTGCCGTGAATCAATGCTGGGGTAATGTTTGCACATGTGCTATGCTAATATAACAATTTATTGTGTTTTCGCTGTAAGACACTTAGAAAATCTGAAATATTGTCTGGATTCACAGGATCTGTGTCTCGATTAGTGTACGCTGTGTATTTTTAAGAAATGTTTTATGATTAGTAATTAGGTAATACACGTTGCTATCTGTATTTATTCTAGTCGAGTTGTGATGGTGGGTACAATTGTAAACTATGATTTATACCTGAAATATGCACATTTTTCTAACAAAACCTATCCTATACAATAAACATGTTATCAGACTGTCATCTGATGAGGTTTTTTCTTGGTTAGTGGCTATCAATATCTTTATTTGGCCGAATTGGTGATAGCTACTGATGCAGTAAGAAAATGGTGGAGTAAGAAAATTGTTGTCTTTTGCTAACAGTGGTTAGCTAATAGATATACATATTGTGTCTTCCCTGTAAAACATTTTACAAATCAGAGATGATGGCTTGAATCACAAGATCTGTATCTTTCACTTGGTGTCTTGGACATGTGACTTCATGAACATTTTATTTTATGATATCCCTGTAACTTTAGGCTAGGCTATGCTAGTCAGCTTTTGTGTTGGGGGGGATCCCGGATCCGGGTTAGGGAGGCATTAGAGGTTAATGCAATTGCCGTGTTAGAATTCTAAAAAATAACTTCATTACGACATAAGGCTTACGTTATGGCGAGCGAGTGGCCAAAACCTGGGCGCAAAACTAATAGTACACAGTTCAACAGATATCTGAAATAGCATCATAAAATGGGTCCTACTTTTGCTGATCTTTCATCAGAATTTCTCCCGAAAAAATTTCAATAATCTGATTAAACTATCTTGAAAAAACATACGATACAATGATATGGTCACATGTATCAAATAAAATCTAAGACGGAGATGTTCGTCGTTCATAACGACAGCGAAACAGAAAGCATATCCATGTCCTCTTTCGCGCGCTCCAGAAACAGGATATGGACGGTCACGTCAAACAAAGACCTTTTATTCCACCTCAGACCAAGATAGACACGAAATTTCTTCTCTCACCGCATCTTGACAACCAGGGGAAGGCGTAGGAAGTGTATGTAGACTCTTACGTATCACGCCCATGTATAGGCATGCAGTTGAACAGAGCATCGATTTCAGACTTTGAACTTCCGGGTCAGGAAAAGTGCTGCAGAATGAGTTCTGTTTCACTCAGAGAAATAATTCAAACGGTTTTAGAAACTAGAGAGTGTTTTCTATCCAATTGCAATAATAATATGCATATTGTACGAGCAAGAATTGAGTACGAGGCTGTTTGAAATGGACACATTTTATCAGGCTACTCAATACTGCCCCTTGCAGCCATAAGAAGTTAACAAGTCCAATACAGCATATGAAAGATAAACATCTTGTGAATCCAGCCAACATGTCCGATTTTTAAAATGTTTTACAGCGAAAACACCACATATTTATGTTAGCTCACCACCAAATACAAAAAAGGACAGACATTTTTCACAGCACAGGTAGCATGCACAAAGCCAACCTAACTAACCAATAACCAACCAAACTAACCAAGAAACAACTTCATCAGATGACAGTCTTATAACATGTTCTACAATAAATCTATGTTTTGTTGGAAAAATCATTAGACTGGTGGAAATTTGTCATTTGGTCTGGAGTCCAAATTGGAGATTTTTGGTTACAACCGCCGTGTCTTTGTGAGACTCGGTGTGGGTGAACGGATGATCTCTGCATGTGTATTTCCCACCGTAAAGCATGAAGGAGGAGGTGTTATGGTGTGGGGGTGCTTTGCTGGTGACACCGTCTGTGATTTATTTAGAATTCACACTTAACCAGCATGGCTACAACAGCATTCTGCAGTGACACGCTATCCCATCTGGTTTGGGCTTGAAGGACTATCATTTGTTTTTCAACAGGACAATGACCCAACACACCTCCAGGCGGTGTAAGGGCTATTTTAACAAGAAGGAGAGTGATGGAGTGCTGCATTAGAATACCTGGCCTGCACAATCCCACTGACCTCAACCAAATTGAGATGGCTTGGGATATGTCGGACCGCAGTGTGAAGGGAAAGCAGCCAACAAGTGCTCAGCATTTGTGGGAACTCCTACAATACTATTGGAAAAGCATTCCAGGTGAAGCTGGTTGAGAGAAGGTCAAGAGTGTGCAAAGATGTCATCAACGAAAAGGGTGGCTAATTGAAGAATCTCAAATATAAAATATTGACAATATTAACACTTTTTTGGTTATGTTATTTCATAGTTATGATGTCTTCATTATTATTCTACAATGTAGAAAATAGTAAAAATAAAGAAAAACCCTTGAATGAATAGGCATTATAAACTTTTGACCGGTACTGTACTTCTTTCATTTTTGGCCAGTTTCTAGGCCAAACCATTCGGACTCTACAGATGTTTTTGTGAGAAGATGTTTGTCTCATGTTCTGATTGTCACTCCCTGACCTTATAGAGCCTTTTTATTTCTCTATTTGGTTAGGTCAGGGTGTGATTTGGGTGGGCATTCTAGATTTCTATTTCTATGGTTCTATTTCTATGGTTCCCATTCAGAGGCAGCTGTCTATCGTTATCTCTGATTGGGAATCATACTTAGGCAGCCTGTTTTCCACCCTAGTTTATGGGATGTTGTTTTTGCACAGTAGCTGTTTAGCCCTGCAGAACTTTACGTTTGTTTATCCTTTGTTGTTTTTTTGGTGTTCAGTCTAATAAAGTACGATGAACACTTTCAACGCTGCGCTTTGGTCTCATTCCGACGACGGGCATAACACACAAATGTAACATTTCAAAAGATGAGGGATACAGTGCCTTCAGAAAGTATTCACTTTTTCCACATTTTGTTGTGTTACAGCCTGAATTTAAAACGGATTCAATTGGATTTTGTGTCTCTGGCCTACACACAATACCCCAAAATGTCAAAGTGGAATTATGTTTTAAAAAATGTTAACAAAGTAATTACAAAACATGGATCCGGAGCCGCCACCGAGGCTAGATGCCCACCCTCCCTCATAGAGTCAGGTTTTGCGTCCGGAATCCGCACCTTTGTGGGGGGAGGGGAGGGTACTGTCACGCGCTGACCTTAGAGAGCCTTTTTATTTCTCTATTTGGTTAGTTCAGGGTGTGATTTGGGTGGGCATTCTAGTTTTCTATTTCTTTGTTGGCCGGGTATGGATCCCAATCAGAGGCAGCTGTCTATTGTTGTCTCTGATTGGGAATCATACTTAGGCAGCCTGTTTTCCACCCTAGTTTGTGGGATCTTGTCTTTGTATTGTTGCTGTTTAGCGCTACAGAACTTTACCTTAGTTTATATTTTTGGTGTTTTTTGGTGTTCATTTAATAAAGTAAGATGAACACTTTCCACTCTGCGCTTTGGTCTCATTCAATTGACGACGGACGTAACAGAAGATCCCACCACCAAAGGACCAAGCAGCGCTGCCTGGAGGAGCCGGGATCCTGGGCCCGGGAGAAAATGGGAGTGGAGGACATCATGGACATGGGAGGAGATATGTCAGGGTCTTGTCCACTTCCATGGAAACAGGCGGACACAGCGAAGGAGGATCAACGACGACTCCGGGATTTGCTACCACGACGGAGGTCCGAGAGGCAGTCCCCAAACAATTTTGGGGGGCACACGGAGTGGTCGGCGGAGTCGAGGGGTGAACCAGAGCCAGTCAGAGAGTCGAGTGAGGAACTCGACGAAGGATTCCGGAGAGACGTGTTGGCATTGAGAGCGCTGCAGAGCGGGCGTGCTGAGGAGCGTGACACCAGTCCAGTGTTATATGCACCAGTTTCACGCATCTGGCCTCCAGTGTGCCACCCCAGTCCGGTACGTCCTGTGTCTCCTTCACACACTCGCTTTAAGGAGCGTGTGACCGTTCAGGCACCATGTTATGCGGTTCTAAGCACCGTGTCTCCAGTGCGCCTTCACAGCCCAGTGCGTCCTGTGCCAGCGCCCCGCACTTGAAGGGCTAAAGTGAGCATCCAGCCAGGATGCGTTGTGCTAGTTCTACGCTCCAGACCTCCAGTGCACCTCCACGTCCCAGTATATCCTGCGTTGGCCATACATACTGTGTCTCCAGTGCGCCTCCACAGTCCAGTACGTCCTGAGCTTCGTCCCCGCACTCGCACCTGAGGTGCGTGTCATCAGCCCGGTGCCACCTGTACCGGTCCCATGCATCAGGCCTCCAGTGCTCCTCAACAGTCCAGAGCTTCCGGCGACAGTCCCAAGCCCAGAGCTTCCGGCGACAGTCCCCAGTCCAGAGCTTCCGGCGATGTTTCACACTCCGGATCCTCCTGAGACGGTCAACGGTCCAGAACTTCCTGAGACGGTCCACAGTCCGGAACCTCCTGTGATGGTCAACGATCCGGAACCTCCATCTCCATGGCCGGAGCCTTCTCCTGCGTCGATGCGCAGTCTGAGCACGGCGCCCAGTTCAGCTCCAAGGCCAGAGTTTTCTTCTGCGTTGGTTCCGAGTCCAGGCACAGCGTCCAGTCCCGCTCCATTGCGGGAGCCTTCCCCTGCGCCAATGCCCAGTCCAGACACAGTGTTCAGCCTGGGTCCATGGCTAGATCCGCAGAATGAGCGGGTACTTCGTCCCGCACCAGAGCTGCCCCCGATGCTGGCGGATGAGCGGGTACTTCGCCCCGCACCAGAGCCGCCACCGACAATAGACACCCCCCTAACCCTCCCTTTTTGTTTCAGGTTTTGCGGTCGCACCTTTAGGGGTGGGTACTATCACGTCCTGACCATATAAAGCCTGTTTTTTCTATGGTAGAGTAGGTCAGGGAGTGACCTAGGGTTTTTTAGTCTAGTTTAATATTTATATGTGCGGTTCGAGGTTTAATTTTGTATGTTTGTGTATGATTCCCAATTAGAGGCAGCTGGTAATCGTTGTCTGTAATTGGGGATCATATTTAAGTTGCATTTTTTTCACCTATGGGATATTGTTTATGTTTAATTGCCTGTTAGCACTGCATTGTCGTCACGGTTCGTTTATTCTTTATTGTTTTGTCTTTGCTAAAGTTTCACTTCTTTAATAAACTATGTTGAACTCAAAGTATGATGCGCCTTAGTCCGTCTATACTAACGAACGTGCCAGGAAGTGTATAGGAGATATTGTACCCAGTGTAACTATTAAAACAAACCTACCCTTACCAGAAACCGTGGATAGATAGCGGCAAAACTAAAAGCGCGAACATCCGCATTTAACCATGGAAAGGTGACTGGGAATATGGCTGAATACAAACAGTGTAGTTGTTCCCTCCGCAAGGCAATTAAACAAGCAAAAGGTCAATATAGAGACAAAGTGGAGTCGCAATTGAACGGCTCAAACACGAGAATGATGTGACAGGGTCTACATACAATCAATGACTACAAAGGGAAATCCAGCCACGTCGCGGATACCGACGTCTTGCTCCGAACAAGCTAAAGACCTTTTTGCCCGCTTTGAGAATAACACAGTGCCACCAACACAGCCCGCTACCAAGGACTGGGGGCTCTCCACCGTGGCCGACATGAGTATAACGTTTAAACGTGTTAACTCTCGCAAGGCTGCCGGCCCAGATGGCATCCATAGCCGTGTCCTCAGAGCGTGCGCAGACCAGCTGGCTGGTGTGTTTACGGACATTTTCAATTTCTCCCTATCCCAGTCTGCTGTCCCCACATGCTTCAAGATGGTCACCATTGTACCCAAGAATGCAAAGGTAACTGAACTAAATGATTATCGCTCCGTAGCACTCACTTCTGTCATCATGAAGTTCTTTGAGAGACTAGTCAAGGATCATATCACCTCCATCCTACCTTTCACCCTAGACCCACTTCAATTTGCTTACCGCCCAATAGGTCCACAGATGATACAATCGCCATCACACTGTCCTATCCCATCTGGACAAGAGGAATACCTACGGTATGTAAGAATGCTGTTCATTGAGTAAAGCTCAGCATTCAACACCATAGTACCCTCCAAGCTCATCATTAAGCTTGAGTCCCTGGGTCTCAACTCTGCCCTGTGCAATTAGGTCCTGGACATCCTGACGGGCCACCCCCAGGTTGAAGGTAGGAAACAACATCTCTACTTCACTGATCCTCAACACTGGGGCCCCACAAGGGTGCATGCTCAGCCCCCTCCTGTACTCCCTGTTCACCCATGATTGTGTGGCCATGACGCCTCCAACTCAATCATCAAGTTTGCAGACGACACATCAGTAGTAGGCTTGATTACCAACAACAACGAGACGGCCTACAGGGAGGTGAGGGCTCTCGGAGTGTGGTGTCAGGAAAATAACCTCTCACTCAACGTCGCCAAAACAAAGGAGATGATCGTGGACTTCAGGAAACAGCAGAGGGAGCACCCCCCTATCCACATCGACAAGACAGCAGTGGAGAAGGTGGACAGTTTTAAGTTCCTCGGCGTATACATCACGGAGAAACTGAAATGGTCCACCCACACAGACAGCGTGGTGAAGAAGGCACAACAGCGTCTCTTCAACCTCAGGATGCTGAATACATTTGGCTTGTCACCCAAAACCCTCACACACTTTTACAGATGTACAATTGAGAACATCCTGTCGGGCTGTATAGCCGTCTGGTACTGCAACTGCACAACCCACAACCACAGGGCTCTCCAGAGGGTGTTGCGGTCTGCCCAACGCATCACCGGGGGCAAACTACATGCCCTCCAGGACACCTACAGCACCTGATGTCACAGGAAGGCCAGAAAGATCATCAAGGACAACAGCCACCCGAGCCAATGCCTGTTCACCCCGCTACCATCCAGAAGGCGAGGTCAGTACAGGTGTATCAAGCTGTTACCGAGAGACTGAAAAACAGCGTCTATCTCAATGCCATCCGAATGTTAATCAGCCATCACTGGCACAGAGAGGCTGCTGCCTTCATAGATTTGAAATCATTGGCCACTTTAGTAAATGGAACACTATTCACTTTCATATTGCCACATTATATAATGTTTACAAATCTTGCATTACTCAACACATCTGTATATTTTGTATTCTACACACTATATTGCATCTTAGCCTATGCCACTCTGTCATTGCTCATCCATATATTTGTGTTCATTAGGTATTTGTTGTGGAATTGTTAGATATTACATGTTAGGTATTGCTGCACTGTCGTAACTAGAGGCACAAGCATTTCACTACACTTTCAATAACATCTGCTAACCATGTGTACATGACGAATACATTTGATGTGATTTGTTATTCATTTCCGAGGTGGTTTTTGTATTGGCTGAAATATACATTACATTTTAGCTTATCTAGTTACTTGACTTTTGTCTGTTTATGAGGTGTGGTATAGCCTAGAGGTTTGTTCTGAGGATCTTACTCCTACCACATAAACAAGGTCCACTTTTCACTTCTCTGAAATATAATTCTATAAATGGCACCGTATCAAATAAGGGAAGCCTATTACCTGCATAGGACTTATCTTTGTGTATGTTTTGTGCTTTGGCAGTGTGGAGGCAGATATTATATTGCTTGAGAAGAAAAGTATTTTGAAAGGAGTCTTATGAAAGAACTTGAAAAGGACTCTAGTATCCATTCTCGTGTTACCTGGATGTGATATTGCAGTCAAACATTCCACATGACAGACTTTCCCCTGAAGTTCCAGGAAGGTGACATTTCTGGGAGTAAATGGTCCGTCATGAGATGGCCACCTCAGTGTCTCTGTTCCCCAGTATCTCTCCCCCATCCTCCTCTCAGTCTCTGTCCTCCGTCTCCAGTATATTTCCCCCCTCTTCCCTTCCCCGGTATCAAATCAAATTATATTTGTCACATGCCCCGAATATAACAGGTGTAGACTTTACCGTAGGGGGCAGCATTCGGGAATTTGGGATGAAATGCATATAACTGGTAGATTTGGATGGAAAACACTCTAAAGTTTCCAAAACTGTTAAAATAGTGTCTGTGAGTATAACATAACTGATTTGGCAGGCAAAAACCTGAGGAAAATCCATTAAGGAAGATTTTTTTTGTTGGGTTTTGTAGTTTTCTATTCAATGCCATTACAGTATCCATTGACTTAGGACTCAATTTGCAGTTTCTTTGCCTTCCACTAGATGTCAACAGTCTTTAGAAATTGTTTCAGGCTTGTATTCTGAAAAATGAGGAAGTAAGAGCAGTCTGAATGAGTGGACCCTAAAGTGTCACAGAGCTTTTTCATGCGCACGACCGAGAGAGTGCCTTTCTTGTTTACCTTTTAAATTGACGACGTTATTGTCCGGGTGAAATATTATCGATTATTTAGGCTAAAAACAACCTGAGGATTGAATATGAACATGGCTTTACATGTTTCTATGAACTTTACCGATACAATTAGCATTTTTGTCTTCCTGTTTTGACTGCGTTTTAGCCTGTGGATTACTGAAGAAAACGTGCAAACAAAACGGAGGTTTTTGAAAATAAAGAGACTTTATCGAACAAAAGGAACATTTATTTAGTAAATGAATGTCTGCAGAGTGCAACCCTATGAAGATCATCAAAGATAAGGGATTCATTTTATCTCTATTTCTGACTTGTGTAACTCTTCTACTTGGCTGGTTACTGTTTAATGATTTGTCTAGTGAGCTATGTTCTCAAATAATCGTAAGGTATGCTTTCGCCGTAAATGTAACGCTTGTCGTGGTTGGAAGAAGAGGAGGACCAATGCGCAGCGTGGTAAGTGTCCATATTGTTTTAATACGAAATAATGAACACTGAACAAAAACAAGAAAACGACAAACGAACACTCCTGTACGGTGAAACAAAAACCCAGAACAGAAAATAACCACCCACAAAACACAATGAAAAACAGGCTACCTAAATTTGGCTCCCAATCATAGACAACGACTGACACCTGCCTCTGATTGAGAACCATACTAGGCCTAAAACATAGAAATCTACCAACAGAACAAAACATAGAAAAACAACATAGAATGCCCACCCCAACTCACGCCCTGACCAAACTAAGATAAAGACATAACAAAGGAACTAAGGTCAGAACGTGACAGTAAAGCATTTTTTAAATCTGACACCGTGGTTGGATTCACAAGAAGTTAATCTTTAAACCTATGTAAAATATTTTTTGTTTTCTGAATTTTTATAATGAGTATTTCTGTATTTGAATTTGGCGCCCAGCAGTTTCACTGGCTGTTGAAGAGGTGGGACGCTAAGGTCTCACGTACCCAAGAGAGGTTAACCAATAATGTGGTTCAGGAAATAGAGTTAAGAAAATATTTACTACATAAAAAATGTAATAAAACGTAACATTACATAACAGTTTCTGCAACAGCATCTGTCCACTTCGTCATCCCCGAATTTGTCCCCATCCATCCTTTTTCACCAGTCTGTGCCCCCCTCCTCTCTTCTCTTCTATACTCCATCTTTCTCTATTTTATTCTATTCACTTTCCAGTATATGCCCCCTCCCACAGTCAGTTAAACTAGCTTGTCTCCATATACATGGGAGGTTTCTAACGGCAGTAGGAGCAGTTTCTCCAGAGCTGGCAGCAAACAGGAGGCCTGCTGAGCTGTCCTGAGAACAGAGGGACTGTTTATCTGGAAAGGCAGGCTTCCCCTCCATCATCCTGTCAATAGAGACAGCAGCACATGCTGCACAGTGCTTCATGCTCCACAGCAAGATAAGGTCTCCAGACAGGTCCTTTCTGCTAAGCCCCACTCACTACAATGGAGCGGAGAGGGAAATACGTGACCAACACACCTGACAGTTTTTAACCAGTTTAAATCCCCTTTTTCTCAGTTGTAATTGATCCTGCAAGGAAGCAAGAATACAGACAAACCTTTGAACCACATGTACCATTGCTGGCTTTGTATACGGTGTTCGTCCGAGCCTCTTACTTGTATTGGTCATGGTGTACAGTACATGACTCTTCAGCTATAGATACTGTAGATATCTGTTCATTATATCTGATATTTAACAACAATTATCTTTCTCTTCTAAACACCTGGCAACAGAGATGTACCCATAGCAATTGAATTAGACTCTGAGAATGTATTTCTATGCAATGTTGCTATGCAACATGAAGACATTGTCTTGTATTTGTGGTTCTTTTCTCCCCGGCCGTGTCGACTTGCCGACATGCAGATCTGCTACTAAATGTCCCCTGTGTCAGTGGGTTTTAGGAGTGGGAATCAACCATGACAGGCACACTTAAATCACAGAGACCCAGAAGAGGCCCAGGCCATCCAGGATGTTGTCTCCATTAATACAAGTTAGGATTTGTTTCATAATAGAGAAATGTGACCAGTAATAATGTGAAAATAGTCAGGTCTGTGGCACAGAGGGATACAATCTTTCCCACCCAGTTATGCAGTCTTACAGTATTTCATCATTTTTTATTTAACTAGGCAAGTTAGTTTAGAAGAAATTCTTATTTACAATGACGGCCTACCCCGGCTAAACCCAAATACTGTGCCAATTGTGCGCCACCCTATGGGACTCTCAATCACGGCCAGTTTTGATTCAGCCTGGAATCAAACCAGGGTCTGTAATGACACCTCTAACACTGAGATGCAGTGCTTTAGACCGCTGCGCCACTCTGGAGCCCAGTAAAAGCACACATTTTCCTTAGCAGCATGCCAATCATGCTTAATTTGCCTTTTTTTGGTACTGTATGTACAAAATGTTAACTTGAATGCTGTTTATTGCACATTGAATATGTCTGAATGTCACAATAGAGGGAAAGGGAAAGGAAAGGGGGATACCTAGTCAGTTATCCAACTGAATGTATTCAACTGAAATGGGTTTTCCGCATTTACCGAGGACCTTTGCTTTGTAGAACACCATCATAATTATATAAAACTAATGTAGAAAACTAACGAGGCGGTAAAAATCGCAGTATAATAGAATGTGTTTAAATGTATGTTGTTTTGTTACGCCAAAGACATCAATTTAGGAAAGGTTATTTACCTTGACTGCCAGAGGGAAATTAATTTGATATATGATATTCTTTATTTCCTACGAGGGGAGATTTGACTCCGACAATTAAAGAGTGCTGCTGCTTCCACATAAATATATAGAATCAATTGACACAACATGCATAGTATAAAACCCCATCATACACCCCCCTCCCCACCACACAAATGTTATGCCAGGCAAGGCTGTGTCTTAGATGGCAGTTCAACATGATGTAAGGCCTAAAGGCCAGGCTCCAGTCCAAAATTATTAGCACCCTAATCTGCCTCTGTACCTCCCATTCTTTTTAATAATTTTATTGACGGGGGAAAAATGTTGATAATACAGTGCCTTGGAAAACAATTAATCTCCCTTGGCGTTTTCCTATTTTGCTGCATTGCAACCTGTAATTGAAAGGGATTTTTATTTTTATTTCATGTAATGGACATACACAAAATAGTTGTCACGTTCCTGACCTGTTTTCTGTTGTTTTGTATGTGTTTAGTTGGTCAGGACGTGAGCTGGGTGGGAATTCTATGTTGTTTGTCTGTTTCTGTCAGCCTAGTGTGGGT
Source organism: Salvelinus fontinalis (assembly GCF_029448725.1). Taxonomy (NCBI): domain Eukaryota; kingdom Metazoa; phylum Chordata; class Actinopteri; order Salmoniformes; family Salmonidae; genus Salvelinus; species Salvelinus fontinalis. The sequence goes on from NC_074693.1 coordinate 45,903,447, forward strand.
TCTCAATCAGAGACAGATGGTAGTCGTTGTCTCTGATTGAGACTCATATATAGGAGGCTTGTTTTGTGTTGGGATTTTGTGGGTGTTTGTTACCTGTCTCTGTGTTTGTGGTCTGCACCAGATAGGTCTGTATCGGTTTTTCACATTTGTTATTTTGTATGTTGTTTGTAGTGTTTCACGTGTTATTTTATTAAACATGTTGAACACTAGCCGCGCTGCACTTTGGTCCAATCCTTGCTACTCCTCTTCGGATGAAGAGATGGAAGAAGCCCGTTACAATAGTCCAATTTGGTGAAGTGAAATGAAAAAAATTACTAGTTTTAAAAAAAAGATTTACATTTTTTGGGAAAAGTGGTGCGTGCATATGTATTCACTCCCTTTGCTATGAAGCCCGCAAATAAGATCTGGTGCTACCAATTACCGTCAGAAGTCACATAATTAGTTAAATAAAGTCAGTATATATGCCTCTGTTCTGAAATGCCGCAGAGTCTGCAACATCACAAAGCAAGGGGCACCAACAAAGCAAGCGGCACCATGGAGACCAAGGAGCTCCCCAAACAGGTCAGGGACAAAGTTTTGGAAATAGTACAGATTAGGGTTGAGTTGTAAAAAAATATCAGAAACTTTGAACATCCCACAAAGCCCCCTGAAATCCGTTATAACAAAATTTAAGAATATGGCACCACAACCAACCTGCCAAGAGAGGGCCGCCCACAAAAACTCACAGACTAGGCAAGGAGGGCATTAATCAGAGAAGCAACAAAGAGACCAAAAATAATCCTGAAAGAGCTGCAACACTCCACAGTGGAGATTGGAGTATCTTTCCATAGGACCACTTTAACCCAAAAGCTGGGATTTGCTGAAGAGCGGCCAGAAAAAAAGCCATTGCTTAAAGTAAAAAATAAGCAAACACATTTGGTGTTCGACAAACGGCATGTGGGAGACAGATGAGACTAAAATTGATCTTTTTGGCCATCAAGGAAAATGCTGTGTCTGGTGCAAACCCAACTTTCATCACCCTGAGAACACCATCCCCACAGTGAAGCACGGTGGTGGCAGCATCATGCTGTGGAGATGTTTTTCATCGGCAGGGACTGAGAAACTGGTCAGAATTGAAGGAATGATGGATGGTGCTAAATACAGGGAAATTATTGAGGGAAACCTGTTTCAGTCTTCGAGAGATTTGAGACTGGGGTAGAGGTTCACCTTCCAGCAGGAGAATGGCCCTAAGCATACTGCTAAAGCAACACTCAAGTGATTTAAGGGGAAACATTTAAATGTCTTGGAATGGCCTAGTCAAATCCCAGACCTCAATCCAATTGAGAATCTGTGGTGTGACTGAAAGATTGCTGTACACCAGCGGAACCCATCCAACTAGAAGGAACTGGAGCAGTTTTGCCTTGAAGAATGGGCAAAAATTCCGGTGGATAGATGTGCCAAGCTTATAGAGACATACCCCAAGAGACTTGCAGCTGTCATTTCTGCAAAAGCTGGCTCTACAATGTATTGACTTTGGGGGGTGAATAGTTATGCATGCTCAAGTTATGTTTTTTTGCCTTCTTGGTTGTTTCACAATTAAACATATGAATGTGGTAGACATGTTGGTTAACCTGTTGGGGATGGGGGCGCTGTTTAGACTATTTATGCTAATGTGGCTAATTTTTTAAACGGCTTCCCACAAAATCCTTGATCGTACAATATGCATATTATTATTATTATTGGATAGAAAACAGTCTATAGTTTCTATAGGAGTTGAAATTTTGTCTCTAAGTGGAACAGAGCCCATTCTACAGCAATTTCCCTGACATGGAGTCAGATTTGAGAAACGTTGGCCACTTTTCTGAAGTCATTTAAAAGGGCTCTGTCGTTGCTATGACTATACGGACACTTCTTACGTCTTCCCCTGGATGCCTTTACGTGATGACGATTCCAACGGGCTCGATTGCTCGTTCACAGGCCCTACAAATGAAAAAAACCTTTAGCTAGCAAGTCTTTTCTTGCTGCGTAACGCGCGTGGAAGACACCGACCCTCTCCTGTTCCAAGCATTAGTTTAGCCTGTTATATTTCTCCGGTCATCTTTTCACTCGTTATAGGAGTTACAAACATCACAAAGTAGTTAATTTAAAGCGTTTTATAGCAATTTATATCCGTTTAGTGCGATTTTGGAACATTTATTTTTGCAACGATGTGAAAAGTTGGGCACGCTTTTCAGTTCATCCCGAACGTAGTTGACATTTCCACATGGCAAGAGGACAGCTTTCCACCAAAAGACGATTTCTCCCAAGAAAGGATCCTTTGCCCAAGATACTGATGGAAGAACAGCTCAAGGTAGGACATTTTTATTATGATAAATCGTGTTTCTGTCGAAACATTTTAGTGGCTTAGGACGCCATGTTTTTTGACGTAGCTTCGCTTGGCGCAAACTGTATTGAAAAGTAAGGATAAATTAAAAAATGTAATAACGCAATTGTATTAAGAATTAAATTGTCTATCAATCCCTGTCCACCCTATATTTTTTAGTCACGTTTATGAGTATTTATGTATAAGAGTAGATCACTGTCTAAGTGGCGCAAGGACAAATTCTGACCAGCCGAGTTACATTTCACATTGTCTAACCATGATTTTGGTGGCTAAATATAAACATTTTCGATCAAACTGTATATGCATGTTGTAATGTGATGTTACAGGAGTGTCATCGGAAGAATTCTGAGAAGGTTAGTGAAAAAATTAATATCTTTTGGCGATGTTGACTTTTATCGCTCACTTTGGCTAGAATCAATGCTGGGCTGCTAATTGCTATGTGCTAAGCTAATATAACGATTTATTGTGTTTTCGCTGTAAGACACTTAGAAAATCTGAAATATTGTCTGTATTCACAGGATCTGTGTCTTTCGATTCGTGTATGCTGTGTATTTTTACGAAATGTTTGATGATTAGTAGTTAGGTAAACACGTTGCTCATTGTAATTATTCTAGTCCATTTGTGATGGTGGGTGCAATTGTAAACTATGCCATATACCTGAAATATGCACTTTTTTCTAACAAAACCTATCCCATACCATAAATATGTTATCAGACTGTCATCTAATGAGTTTTTTTGTTGGTTAGGGGCTATAAATATCTTAGTTTAGCCGAATTGGTGATGGCTACTGGTGTTGGTGGACAAATAAAAGATGGTGGAATATGCTAATGTGTTTTTAGGTAATAGATGTACATCTTTACATATTGTGTCTTCCCTGTAAAACATTTTAAAAATCGGAAATGTTGACTGGATTCATAAGATCTGTGTCTTTCATTAGCTGTATTGGACTTTAATGTGTGAAAGTTAAATATTTTAAAAAAATATTTTTTTTGAATTTCGCGGCACTGGTTTTTCAGTGGGGGGGGGGGGGGGGAGTGCCGCTAGCGCCACGCTGATCCTAGACAGGTTAAATCAACTGATACAACCCCCCCCCCCCCAAAATCTATTTTCATTCCAGGTTGTAAGGCAACAAAATAGGAAAAATGCCAAGGGGGGTGGAAACTTTTGCAAGCCACTGTATCTGTTCAGCCTGTTTTTTCAGTCCTTTCCTATGACCAGATTAACCTTTAACGCCTCACAAACCCGGATCCGGGAGCACCCCCATCACAAAAGCTGACTAGCATAGCCTAGCCTAAAGTTACAGGGATATCCTAAAATAAAATGTTCATGAAATCACAAGTCCAAGACACCAAATGAAAGATACAGATCTTGTGATTCAAGCCATCGTCTCTGATTTTTAAAATGTTTTACAGGGAAGACACAATATGTAAATATATTAGCTAACCACGTTAGCAAAAGACACCACTCTCATACTCCACCATTTTCTTACTGCATCAGTAGCTATCACAAATTCGACCAAATAAAGATATAAATAGCCACTAACCAAGAAACAACCTCATCAGATGACAGTCTGATAACATATTTATTGTACAGCATAGGTTTTTTTAGAAAAATGTGCATATGTCAGGTATAAATCAGAGTTTACTATTGCAGCCCCCATCACACCTCTCACTAAAACGACTAGAATAACTACTCATCATAAAACATTTCTTAAAAATACACAGCGTGCAGCAGATGAAAGACACAGATCTTGTGAATCAAGACAATATTTCAGATTTTCTAAGTGTTTTACAGCGAAAACACAATATAGTGTTATGTTAGCTTAGCACAATAGCAAACATTACAACAGCATTGATTCAAGGCAAAAATAGCTATAACGTATAAACCACCAAAATATATACATTTTTTCACTAACCTTCTCAGAATTCTTCAGATGACAGTCCTGTAACATCATATTACACAATGCATATAGAGTTTGTTCGAAAATGTGCATATTTAGCGGCACAATTCGTGCTTATACAATGAGAAAAGTAGCCAAAATCTCAAGCAATCTGGCCGGCGCCATCTTGGAAAGCCACCTATTCTTATCGAAAACTATTCATAAACTTGACTAAAAAAATACAGTTGGACAGCAATTTAAAGACAAATTAGTTCTTAATACAATCGCTGAATTACATTTTTAAAATGAACGTTACTGCGCAATACAGGCTGCGATAACACAATGCTACACTGCAAGAAATGGCGTCTCATGCATTTTACTTTTTGAACAGAACAATGAATTAACAGCATAAAGACTGCTTACTATTAGCTGAGCTTCCATCAGAATCTTGGGCAAGGTGTCCTTTCTTCAAAACAATCGTCTTTTGGCTGAAAGATGTCCTCTTGTCCTGTCGAATTAGCCGCTAACGTTAGCCACCCACTGGAGAGGAGTCCAACTCATGAACGCGCGTCACATTGAAATCCAGGAAAATCGCAATAAACTGCTATAAACTGCTATAAGTCGGTTTAAATTAACTACCTTATGATGTCTTTAACACCTATAACGAATAAAAACATGACCGGAGATATAGAACTACTAAAACGAAAGCGTTTGCAGGACGCCATTGTGATGTCTTCATGCGCCAAGCGCACCGCTGAAAAGGACGGTACTTCCTGTTCCACGGTCTTATATAAGGTCCCAGATTGCGCAATCCACTCCATTCAAATTCTCATCGCTTACTGACATCTAGAGGAAGGCGTATGCAGTGCATGTACCCTCATAGCTTACATTGGGACTTATAAACTGACCCCAGAACAGGGACCTCGATTTCTGAAATCTCACACCCTGACAATAAATGTGCTGCAGAATGAGTTCTGTTTCACTCAGAGAAATAATTCAAACGGTTTTAGAAACTAGAGTGTTCCTATCCAATAGTAATAATAATATGCATATTGTACGAGCAAGAATTTTCCACTTTCCAATCTTGAGGAATCTCAGACGATACGAAAGAGAGGTTGAACAGACTAGTACTTTGTCATTATGGGGATTTGTGTGTAGATTGATGAGGAAATCGTTTTATTTAATCCATTTTAGAATAAGGCTGTATCGTAACAAAATGTGTAAAAAGTGAAGGGGTCTGAACACTTTCCGAATGCGCAGTATGTGACCATGGCGGACACCTGTTGTTGCTCTTGATTACAGAGCTTTGTGTGGGTGGAGCTGATGCAGGGGGAATGTCATATTGCACTAGAGAGCACTGTGCTCTAAAAAAGCTGACATCAGAATTAGCCACTATGGACACAGATTAAAAAATCTGGAATTGATGGTTCACAACTGCAGTTTTGCAGTGATATTAAATATGTAGCCTACATTTGAGCATTTGTTTTTGACCCAGAGTGTGTGTGTCAGCTGTGGTTAACCCTGTTCAATTCCCAGTCATTTTTAATGCGGAATCCCACGCCTTGCAGAAGGGGCAGAGACCAAGTCTAATGTGAAAACAATTTGAACCCAGAAAGTAATTTTTCTCTCTCTCTTCGTTCCAGTTGTGTGGCCAGCAGACGGGCCCTCTAACTTTAACAGGTTGCTGTGTAACCTTGGAGTCAGCAGTCTGAACAGGCCATTTGGAATTGCCAGCACATTGCCACAGATTAAGTTAATGACCTCAGGTATTGCAATCAGCCTTGAGGATAGTGCTCTGCATAGGAGGGAATTGGTATTCATTGTGTTGCCTCCAAACAGTTAATTATGTATGCATTGCTTTATGCTACAACTCTGCTCTGTAGGACTATAGCAGGGAAAGTGGTGGGCAGAGAATTGTTTTATAGAGAAACAGAGCCTATTCTGATATTCATAACGCAGCAATGTTGATGAAAATTGTGAAATAATTCAACCATCGTTAATGGTCATGGGTCATCTGACTCAACATTTACATTCTGTCTAAATTGAATTTCTTGGCAGACCTTTTTGGAGTTCAGTGGATAAACAGAATTGGAAACATTTATAAAACGTGTGTGCTTTACTGAGGCAGCAGGAGACCGGAGACCAATCTGAAATGATGTGAAGGTAGGCAGTTAGAACATTGTAGCTGAAAAGAGTAAAGAACAATTTGAAGCATGTTTACCAGATTTACATTGATGAAACTTTCCATTTATTGCAACTATTAGCCATCATTGAGTGGAGTGCTCAAGTGTGCTATGTACTTTGAGAGATTCAAATCTTAATGATTACTTTGTTGAGAAACCAACATAGCATCCTCCTCCTATCACAGGATCATGGACGCCATTATTTTGCATAATAGGACTACCTGTACTAGACTACATTAACCTGTTAAAGTTGGGGGCGCTGTTGTCACTATTTATGGTAATCATGTAATTTTTGAAACGGCTTCCTACAAAATTCTTGATCGTACAATATGCATGTTATTATTATTATTGGAAAGAAAACAGTCTATAGTTTCTATAGGAGTTGAAATTTTGTCTCTAAGTGGAACAGAACCCATTCTACAGCAATTTCCCTGGCATGGAGTCAGATTTCAGAAGTTTTGGCCAATGTTCTGGAGTCAGTTTTAAAGCAAATGTTATTCCTATGAGTATACGGACACTGCTTACGTCTTCCCCTGGATGCCTTTACGTGATGACGATTTGAATGGGGTCGATTGCGCAATCACAGGCACTATAAATTAAAAAACCCTGTAGCTAGTCACTCTTTTGGAGCTGCGTAATGCGCGTGGAGGACACCGACCCGCACCTGTTCCAAGCATTAGTGTTGGGAGTAATCTTTCTCCGGTCATGTTAAGACTCGTTATAGGAGTTAAAAACATCATAAGGTAGTTAATTTAAAGCGTTTTATAGCAATTTATATCCGTTTAGTGCGATTTTGGGACATTTATTTCTGAGACGCTGTGAGTCTCTGGGCACGCTTCCAGATCATCCCGAACGCAGTTGGCATTTCCACATGGCAAGAGGACAGCTTTCCACCAAAAGACGATTAGACCCAAGAAAGGATCCTTTGCCCAAGATACTGATGGAAGAACAGCTCAAAGTAGGAAATTTTTATTATGATAAATCGTGTTTCTGTCGAAAAATGTTAGTGGCTTAGGACGCCATGTTTTTTGACGTAGCTTCGCTTGGCGCAAACTGTATTGAAAAGTAAGGATAATTTAAAAAATGTAATTCCGCGATTGTATTGAGAATTAAATTGTCTATAAATCGCTGTCCACCCTATATTTTTTAGTCACGTTTATGAGTATTTATGTATAGGAGTAGATCACTGTCTAATATGGCGCACGGACATTTTCTCACCAGCTGGGCTACATTTCTCATTGTATAACCATGATTTTGGTGGCTAAATATGCACATTTTCGAACAAACTGTATATGTATGTTGTAATGTGATGTTACAGGGGTGTCATCTGAAGAATTCTGAGAAGGTTAGTGAAAAAAATAATATATTTTGGCGATGTTTACGTTATCGCTCTCTTTGGCTAGAATCAATGCTGGTGTAATGTTTGCACATGTGCTATGCTAATATAACGATTTATTGTGTTTTCGCTGTAAGACACTTAGAAAATCTGAAATATTGTCTGTATTCACAGGATCTGTGTCTTTCGATTAGTGTATGCTGTGTATTTTTACGAAATGTTTGATGATTAGTAGTTAGGTAAACACGTTGCTCATAGTAATTATTCTAGTCCATTTGTGACGGTGGGTGCAATTGTAAACTATGCCAGCTATCTGAAATATGCACATTTTTCTAACAAAACCTATCCTATACCATAAATATGTTATCAGACTGTCATCTCATGAGTTTTTTTCTTGGTTAGTGGCTATCAATATCTTAGTTTAGCCGAATTGGTGATAGCTACTGGTGTTGGTGGACAAATAAAAGATGGTGTCTTATGCTAATGAGTTTAGCTAATAGATTTATATCTTTACATATTGTGTCTTCCCTGTAAAACATTTTAAAAATCGGACATGTTGGCTGGATTCACACGATCTGTGTCTTTCATTAGCTGTATTGGACTTTAATGTGTGAAAGTTAAATATTTTTAAAAAAAATAATTTTGAATTTCGCGGCTCTGTCTTTTCAGTGGAATGTGGGGGGGCAGTCCTAGACAGGTTAACAAACGAAACACCAACGTAGTGCTCACAGGCAACTAAGCATAGACAACTACCCACCAAACCAACATGGAAAATGGCAACCTAAATAGGCTCCCCAATCAGAGACAACGATAAACAGCTGTCTGATTGGGAACCCACTCAGGCCACCATAAACCTACAACCCCTAGACAATACAAAATCCCCATATATAACAAAAAACCCTAGACAAGACAAAACCCCTAGACAATACAAAAACTAAACAAAACACCCCTTGTCACACCCTGACCTAACCAAATAATAAAGAAAGCAAATACAACTAAAGTCAGGGCGTGACATATCTGGAATTTTTAATATTCAGGGCTTTCGACACCATTAAAATGTTTCCTCTCCCTTTCTTTCCCTGTCCTTCGGAAACTATTTAAATACCTCTTCAAAACATTTCATCCTCCTGCATACCCATTTTAACTGAATTGAAAAGACCCCATCCAATAAATCCCACAACGCAGCGATAGTATCTCTCCATCGTGTCTAACGATTCACTGCTCTCCTTCTCCCCATGTGGTTCTCCATAACCATCATACCACATAAAAAAATGCAAAGTTCATTTTAAGTTTGGCAATCCCAATGCTGGCGCTTGACCCAATTGCTTCTTCAACTCGACAAATGCTTCCTCATACTCTTGATTCCACTGTCACATAATCTGCTATTGTTCATCACCCCAACAGGGCACAGAACTAACCTCCCATTCACACACACACACTTTTATGGCTACTACATAGTTGTAGTAGATAGTTGTAGTATGGCTACTACATAGTTGTAGTAGCCATAAAAGTGTGTGTGTGTGAATGGGAGGTTAGTTCTGTGCCCTGTTGGGGTGATGAACAATAGCAGATTATGCTAGTGGCTCTCACCCCATTATAGTTTATGCAGGGAACCAACACCGCGGGAATTTACCCCCTAGGACTTACCCTTCGCAGGTTCCAACCTGCGCGGGCTTACCTTCTGGGACTCAACCTATATTAATAGTAATCACAGGTATTAATCCACTGGGATTTACTATTGACTTTATAGTACTAGCAGGAACCAACCTACTAGGGTGTTACCCCCTACGACTTACCTTACAGCTGTAATTCAGACAGCAAAACATTTCTCTATATCACAGTTATAAGCATCCTACTTAAGACATGCCTTCTCTCCAATCCTTACATCATACGGTTCAATAGAAAGAAGGTAACAGGATACCAAACCCGTATTACTCCCTTAAGGGAATCTATATTTCAATTGCGATTGCATGATTCTAAATATTTTTTGTAATATTTTTGCATTTGGTGCCCTGCAATTCTAGCGGTGGTTCAGGAAAGTGATCCCGTAAAAGGGATCCATGTTTGCACTCACGAGACTCCCAGTTACACAACAAATATTATTTTTGTTCGATAAATATCACAAAAAAACGCCATTTGGGTTGCGCGTTATGTTCAGAAAACCAAAGCCTTGTTCCATTCGACAAATTCCAAAAAGTATCCGTAATGTTCCGTCAAATGTTTTTTATAATCATCCCTCAGGTTGTTTTTAACAAACATAATCGATAATATTTCACCCGGACCATAACCTATTCATTAAGAGACAAAAGGAAAATGGAGAGCTCCTCTCGCGCACGCAGGAACTATTTGGAGGACACCTGACTACTTTTGAAGAATTTCGTTCATTTCTCAAAATAAAAGCCTGAAACTATGTCTAAAGCCTGATCACAGCCTGAGGAAGCCATTGGAAAAGGAATCTGGTTGATACCCCTTCAAATGGAAGAAAGACGGTCCAGGAAACACAGATTATTATTTATTTATTTTAAATATCACTTCTGGGTTATATTTTCTCAGGTTTTCGTCTGCAGAATACGTTTTGTTATACTCACAGACAATATTTTGACAGTTTTGGAAACGTTGGAGTGTTTTCTATCCTAATCTGTAAATTATATGCATATTCTACGATCTGGGCCAGAGAAAATGTCCGTTTACCTTGGGAATGTTAATTTAAGAAGAAAAACAATTTTGACCCCTAGCGTCAAGAGGTTAAAGAACGTCCAGTTTTACTGGTCAGGAAACGTACGGCTTTGTTCCCACAACCAATGTCAAAACAAAAATATACATTCCCACAACTTCCAAGAAACCAAATGTGCTAGCTGGGTGTGCTCAAATTCACCACCAAACACGCATTTACCCCAAAAAAGAGAAGGGAGAGGAAGACAAATGAAAATGTTTGTGTTTGATTTGCCAAGTACTTCAACTTAAGCACAGACTAGAGTTTTTTTAAATGAACCTCAACTCCTTTGAGTCGCTATGCAGCTGAAAGTTTAAAAAAAGGTCTGTTCCTCTAAGATGGCAACTCTAACGTGCAAATTGAATCTCCCATCACCTATTCTCCAAATACTCAATAAAAAGTATGGATTTCAGCAAACATAGAAAGCACTCAACAAGAGAGGACAAACATAGGTATACAGTAAGGGTCTAAAAAGTTACGTTTTTTAAAGCATCGACTGCATAGCAACTCAAAAGAGTCGGATGTCTCTGGTCTATGCTCAACTCCGTGGAGGAGTTGAGATATTTGACTAGTGTTTGCTCAACACAGCAAATGCAGACTGAAGTGTGGCAAATTCCTCTAGACTTTTACACAATCACAAGTGGTCTATTAGTGCAAGTGAGTATTCTGAGTTTCCGCAGCTGAGATGTGCAGCTAACTGTGATCCTGTCATCTGCTCAGATGAGCATCAGACACACTGGACCCAATTCACAATCAACAGAGGTTTGACAAGCTCGGTGAATCAGACTCAAGGCCAGATTGAAGAGACAGAAGCTGCTTAATGTGGTCTTGGCAGGTAGCAGAAACAACAGAGATCGTCAGGTTACAGGTCCTGAGCCTTTAACAAGATGGAACCAACACAACTGACAACTGATACAGAAGCCTTTTAGAGATGAAGTATATCTCAGAGAGAGTAGCAGTGCCGAGAGGAGATATACCCCCACGGAGACAAAGTCAACCGGATGCGTCATGCTGCTACACTACAAGAATGCAGTAGAGAGAGGACAGAAAGGAGAAAGAGGGATAGAGGATGAGAGTGGGAGTGGGAAATAGAGAGAGCGCCGACACAACTGTAGACTGCTGCAGGCTGAGAGGCCAAATGCAAAGTGTAAAGGGCGAAGAGAGAAAGAGAGAGTGGGGCGAAAGGGGACATCAACAGAGGAAAACGATACTGATCATTTTAAGGCCAGAAGGAGCGATAGAGAGGATGGGGGAGGCCAGAGAGAGAGAAAGGCCAGACACCAGACATTGATTATCACCTCACCAACCTGAGAACCACACTGTGTGACTGTAATAGGACTGGACATACTCATCTGCCAAAGCCCGGCGAGAGACGAGAAGCTTTCATTCCATCTCCTCCATATCTCACACCACTCCATTTTCCATTCTAGTTGTAACCCCTCACTTTTTTGCTTTCTCTCTCCCTCTCCTGTGCCCACGCCTCTGAGAGTCTCTGAAATAACAGCCCATGATTATTCTGATTGCGAGTCAACTGCCTCAGCTTTAGTGAAATGTTGAAACACTTGAATGGAAGCTCAGATGTTAAAGACCTTGTAATATTACATTGTAACTCACCCTTGCAAACCTGTAGGTGAAGTAATAATGTCTATTTATATATATTTCACATCCCACATTTTGTACTTGACATTTTTTTCTCTTGACTGCTTGCCCTAAAACAATAGAGTGCTATTTCACGTTTGCATATTTGCCTTTGTCAGAGGAAAGAAGCCTTCGCTATCTGTAACAGTCCTGACCTATTTATGTTAGTTTTTATGTGTTTTTGGTCAGGGCATGTGTTTTGGGTGGGCAGTCTATGTTATCTGTTTCTATGTTGGTTTCGGTTTGCCTGGTATGGCTCTTGATTAGAGGCAGGTGGTTTGCATTTTCCTCTAATCAAGAGTCATATTTAGGTAGGGCATTCTCACTGTTTGTTTGTGGGTGATTGTCTCCTGTGATGTCTTCGTTGTGTTCGATGTTATTCACTATCGGGACTGTTTGGCTGTTCGTACGTTTCGATGTAACGTTCCTGTTCGTGAGTTTACGTTTGTCATGTGAGTTTATGTTCAGGTTCCGTTCTACGTCGTTTTTGTTATTTTGTAAGTTTTGAAAGTGTTTTGTTTTCGTGTCATCAGTTTTCGTATATTTAATAAAGATGGCATATTTCCCTGACTCCGCATATTGGTCTGAAGATCCTTCTCTCCTCACTTCATCCGAGGATGAGGTGAAGCGACAGCTATTACAGAATCACCCACCAAAATACAGAGACCAAGCGGTATGGGAATGCTCGACGGAGCAATAAGGATTTCTGGACTTGGGAGGAGATCTTGGACGGTAGAGGACCTTGGGCTCAAACTGGAGAATATCGCTGCTCTCGTGAGAAGAGTGAGGCAGCCACAGCCCAGGAGCGGTGGTTTAAGGAGACAGCTAGGAGACGTGGATGGAAGCCGGAGAATCAAGCTCGTAACCGGAATTATGAGGGGACACGTCTTGCACGGAAGCCCGAAAAGCCCGTGAGTAACTCCCAAAAATTTCTTGGGGGGGGGCTAAAGGGTAGTGGGCTAAGGGCAGGTAGGAGACCTGCGCCCACTTCCCAGGCTAACCGTGGAGAGCGGGAGTACGGGCAGACACCGTGTTACGCAGTAGAGCGCACGGTGTCTCCTGTACGTGTGCATAGCCCAGTGCGGGTTATTCCACCTCCCCGCACTGGTAGGGCTAGATTGGGCATTGAGCCAGGTGTCATGAGGCCGGCTCAACGCGTCTGGTCTCCAGTGCGTCTCCTCGGGCCGGCATACATGGCACCTGCCTTACGCAGGGTTTCCCCGGTTCGCCTACACAGCCCGGTGCGGGTTATTCCACCTCCCCGTACTGGGCGGGCGACCGGGAGCATTCAACCAGGTAAGGTTGGGCAGGCTCAATGCTCAAGAGAGCCAGTACGCCTGCACGGTCCGGTATTTCCGGCGCCACCTCCCCACCCCAGCCTAGTACCTACAGTGCCTATATTACGCACTAGGTTACCAGTGCATTTCCAGAGCCCTGTTCCTCCTCCACGCACTCTCCCTATAGTGCGTGTATCCAGTTCAGTGCCTCCAGTTCCGGCCCCACGCACTAAGCCACCTGTGCGTCTCCTAAGTCCTGTACACACTGTCACTTCTCCCCGTACTAGTCCTGAGGTGCGTGCCCTCAGCCAGGTGCCACCAGTGCCGGTACCACGCACCAGGTATAGAGTACGCTTTGAGAGTTCAGTGTGCCCTGTCCCTGCTCCACGCACTAGTAGGAGGGTGCTTATCATTAGCCCGGTGCCTCCAGTTCCGGCACCACGCACCAGGTCTACAGTGCGCCGTATCCGGCCAGAGCCATCCGTCTCCCCAGCGCCATCTGAGCCATCCGTCTCCCCAGCGCCATCTGAGCCATCCGTCTCCCCAGCGCCATCTGAGCCATCCGTCTCCCCAGCGCCATCTGAGCCATCCGTCTGCCAGGAGCCTGCAAAGCCGCCCGTCTGCCATGAGCCTACAGAGCCATCCGCCAGACAGGAGCCGCTAGAGCCGTCAGCCAGACAGGAGCCGCTAGAGCCGCCCGCCAGACAGGATCTGCCAGAGCCGCCAACCAGACAGGATCTGCCAGAGCCGCCAACCAGACAGGATCTGCCAGAGCCGCAAACCAGACAGGATCTGCCAGAGCCGCCAACCAGACAGGATCTGCCAGAGCCGCCAGCGAGCCATGAGCAGCCAGAGCCGTCAGAGAGCCATGAGCAGCCAGAGCCGTCAAAGAGCCATGAGCAGCCACAGCCGTCAGTGAGCCATGAGCAGCCAGAGCCGTCAGAGAGCCATGAGCAGCCAGAGCCGTCAGAGCGCCATGAGCGTCGAGAGCCGTCAGCCTGCCATGAGCGTCGAGAGCCGTCAGCCTGCCATGAGCGTCGAGAGCCGTCAGCCTGCCATGAGCGTAGAGAGCCGTCAGTCTGCCATGAGCGTCGAGAGCCGTCAGCCTGCATGGACCTGCCAGAGTCCTTCAGCCGGGATCTGCCCCTTGTCCCGGTGCTGCCCCTTGTCCCGGTGCTGCCCCTTGTCCCGGTGCTGCCCCTTGTCCCGGTGCTGCCCCTTGTCCCGGTGCTGCCCCTTGTCCCGGTGCTGCCCCTTGTCCCGGTGCTGCCCCTTGTCCCGGTGCTGCCCCTTATTCCAGTGATGGTCCTTATCCTGGTGCTGCCCCTTGTTCTGGTGCTGCCCCTTGTCCCGGTGCTACCCCTTGTCCCGGTGCTGCCCCTTGTCCCGGTGCTAGCTGTTTATTTAGGGGAAGGTAGTGTTAGGGTGGTCAGTAGAAGGGGTAGAAAGAAGAGGGGAGTGACTATGGTGGTGCGGGGACAGCGTCCTGAACCGGAACCACCACCGTGGTCAACTGCCCACCCGGACCCTCCCCTGGACTTTGTGCTGGTGCGCCCGGCGTTCGCACCTTGGGGGGGGGTACTGTAACAGTCCTGACCTATTTATGTTAGTTTTTATGTGTTTTTGGTCAGGGCATGTGTTTTGGGTGGGCAGTCTATGTTATCTGTTTCTATGTTGGTTTCGGTTTGCCTGGTATGGCTCTTGATTAGAGGCAGGTGGTTTGCATTTTCCTCTAATCAAGAGTCATATTTAGGTAGGGCATTCTCACTGTTTGTTTGTGGGTGATTGTCTCCTGTGATGTCTTCGTTGTGTTCGATGTTATTCACTATCGGGACTGTTTGGCTGTTCGTACGTTTCGATGTAACGTTCCTGTTCGTGAGTTTACGTTTGTCAAGTGAGTTTATGTTCAGGTTCCGTTCTACGTCGTTTTTGTTATTTTGTAAGTTTTGAAAGTGTTTTGTTTTCGTGTCATCAGTTTTCGTATATTTAATAAAGATGGCATATTTCCCTGACTCCGCATATTGGTCTGAAGATCCTTCTCTCCTCACTTCATCCGAGGATGAGGAAAGCGACAGCTATTACACTATCCAGCGAGGTTTGAGTAATAGTGTGTGTGTTTCAGCTGTTGGATTCGACATTTTGAACATTGAGATATTAAATAAATGAAAGGAAAGAAGCATAGAATTAACACTGCTAGCTTATACTTAACTTTGTTGAACTCCAAGCACAGATAGGACACATGGAAATTAATTTCCTTAGGCATTAATCATGCAAAAGTATTTATTTTTTATTGTGACACGGCATCCGTGAGGTAACCTACGAAGCAACCTAGATCTACTCAGGGTTTTCTAAAGCTAACCAGCTTAATTTATCTTCACATTCCAGCTCAGGCTTCATCTGTACTATGACAGTGAATAATGGTCGTCCTTCTGCCGCTAACTCTAGCAGGCTTGTGACTGTGTGTGCATGTCGCACATGGCTAGTCGAACGCTGAACTCTTCATTAAGATCATGCTGAAACATCAATCCATGGGCGAGTCAATGCCACATTTTCATTTGTGCCGAAATCAAAATGAATCTTGCAAATTCAGTAGGCTATGGTGTATAGGCTTTTAAAAGGATTTTAAAAGTAGGCTTTTAAAATAGTCTTTATACTATTACTTATCATTGATGTTGTCACGTTCCTGACCTGTTTTCCTTTGTTTTGTATTCATTTTAGTTGGTCAGGGCGTGAGTTGGGTGGGTTTGTCTATGTTTGTATTTCTATGTGGGGTTTTGTGTTCGGCCTGGTATGATTCTCAATTAGAGACAGGTGTGTATTGTTTGTCTCTAATTGAGAGTCATACAAAGGCAGCCAGGGTTTCACTGGTGTTTTGTGGGTGTTTGTTTCCTGTGTCAGTGTTTGGACCACACAGGACTGTTTAAGGTTAGTCACGTTTGTTATTTTGTAGGTCTAAGTGTTTTCTTGTTTCATTAAATCATGAACACTTACCTCTCCGCATCTTGGTCTGATCCATGCTCCTCCTCGTCTGAGGAGGAGAACTACATTGACAGCCTTAACCTGTTGGGGATGGGGGCGCTGTTTAGACTATTTATGCTAATGTGGCTAATTTTTTAAACGGCTTCCCACAAAATCCTTGATCGTACAATATGCATATTATTATTATTATTGGATAGAAAACAGTCTATAGTTTCTATAGGAGTTGAAATTTTGTCTCTAAGTGGAACAGAGCCCATTCTACAGCAATTTCCCTGACATGGAGTCAGATTTGAGAAACGTTGGCCACTTTTCTGAAGTCATTTAAACGGGCACTGTCGTTGCTATGACTATACGGACACTTCTTACGTCTTCCCCTGGATGCCTTTACGTGATGACGATTCCAACGGGCTCGATTGCTCGTTCACAGGCCCTACAAATGAAAAAAACCTTTAGCTAGCAAGTCTTTTCTTGCTGCGTAACGCGCGTGGAAGACACCGACCCTCTCCTGTTCCAAGCGTTAGTTTAGCCTGTTATATTTCTCCGGTCATCTTTTCACTCGTTATAGGAGTTACAAACATCACAAAGTAGTTAATTTAAAGCGTTTTATAGCAATTTATATCCGTTTAGTGCGATTTTGGGACATTTATTTTTGCAACGATGTGAAAAGTTGGGCACGCTTTTCAGTTCATCCCGAACGTAGTTGACATTTCCACATGGCAAGAGGACAGCTTTCCACCAAAAGACGATTTCTCCCAAGAAAGGATCCTTTGCCCAAGATACTGATGGAAGAACAGCTCAAGGTAGGACATTTTTATTATGATAAATCGTGTTTCTGTCGAAACATTTTAGTGGCTTAGGACGCCATGTTTTTTGACGTAGCTTCGCTTGGCGCAAACTGTATTGAAAAGTAAGGATAAATTAAAAAATGTAATAACGCAATTGTATTAAGAATTAAATTGTCTATCAATCCCTGTCCACCCTATATTTTTTAGTCACGTTTATGAGTATTTATGTATAAGAGTAGATCACTGTCTAAGTGGCGCAAGGACGTTTTCTTTACCAGCTTGTCTACATTTCACATTGTCTAACCATGATTTTGGTGGCTAAATATAAACATTTTCGATCAAACTGTATATGCATGTTGTAATGTGATGTTACAGGAGTGTCATCGGAAGAATTCTGAGAAGGTTAGTGAAAAAATTAATATCTTTTGGCGATGTTGACTTTTATCGCTCACTTTGGCTAGAATCAATGCTGGGCTGCTAATTGCTATGTGCTAAGCTAATATAACGATTTATTGTGTTTTCGCTGTAAGACACTTAGAAAATCTGAAATATTGTCTGTATTCACAGGATCTGTGTCTTTCGATTCGTGTATGCTGTGTATTTTTACGAAATGTTTGATGATTAGTAGTTAGGTAAACACGTTGCTCATTGTAATTATTCTAGTCCATTTGTGATGGTGGGTGCAATTGTAAACTATGCCATATACCTGAAATATGCACTTTTTTCTAACAAAACCTATCCCATACCATAAATATGTTATCAGACTGTCATCTAATGAGTTTTTTTGTTGGTTAGGGGCTATAAATATCTTAGTTTAGCCGAATTGGTGATGGCTACTGGTGTTGGTGGACAAATAAAAGATGGTGGATTATGCTAATGTGTTTTTAGGTAATAGATGTACATCTTTACATATTGTGTCTTCCCTGTAAAACATTTTAAAAATCGGAAATGTTGACTGGATTCATAAGATCTGTGTCTTTCATTAGCTGTATTGGACTTTAATGTGTGAAAGTTAAATATTTTAAAAAAATATTTTTTTTGAATTTCGCGGCACTGGTTTTTCAGTGGGGGGGGGGGGGGTGTGCCGCTAGCGCCACGCTGATCCTAGACAGGTTAACAGATGTCGTCTTTGGTTTGCTTATCAATTAACGCACAAACACCTTTTTCCTCCTCATATTGCTCCTTCTATCTGTGGAACAGCTTGTTTCATTGTGACCATAGACATAAAACCCATAGATGTCACGATCGTGTGGCGGATTAACGGACCAAAATGCAGCTTTTGGAAAATATGCCATCTTCTTTTATTAAACAACACGAACGAAGATGAACACGACACGAAACACTTTAACAAAACTATACAAAACAACAAAACGACCGTGAAGCTACAAACGTTGTGCACAAACATACAGGCTACTAACGTTCTACATAGACAATTACCCACACCAATGAGAGCCTATGGCTACCCTAAATAAGGCTCCCAATCAGAGACAACCGAAATCAGCTGTCTCTAATTGGGAACTCATTCAGGTAACCATAGACTCTTCTAGATCACTCACCAACATAGACAACGCTAGACATCTACACTCAACACAAAACCATATATTACACCCCATAACCCCTTTACCAAATAAACACCCAAAACCAACAAAACATAAACATTACCCATGTCACACCCTGACCTAACTAAAATAATAAAGAAAACAAAGAATAATAAGGCCAGGGCGTGACATAACCCCCCCCTTGAGGCGCGAACTCCGGGCGCACCATACACAGTCTAGGGGAGGGTCTGGGTGGACTCCCCTCCACGGTGGCGGCTCCGGCTCTGGTCGTAGTCCCCACGTCACCACAGTACCTAACCACCTCCTAGGCTTCCTCCAAACGACCCCCCTCCACATTAACTCCATTGCATTAAGGGGGAGTTCCGGACTAAGGGACAGCTCCGGACTAAGGACCAGTACCAGGGTAAGGGGCAGTACCAGGGTCAGGGGCAGTACCAGGGTAAGGGGCAGCACCAGGGTAAGGGGCAGCACCAGGGTAAGGGGCAGCACCAGGGGAAGGGGCAGCTCCAGGGTAGGGGGCAGCTCCGGACTGAGGAATGGCAGCTCCGGACTGAGGGACTGCAGCTCCGGACTGAGGGACTGCAGCTCCGGACTGAGGGACTGCAGCTCCGGACTGAGGGACGGCCCATGGCTGGCTGACAGATCTGGCTGCTCATGGCTGGCTAACGGATCTGGCTGCTCATGGCTGGCTAACGGATCTGGCTGCTCATGGCTGGCTGACGGATCTGGCTGCTCATGGCTAGCTGACGGATCTGGCTGCTCATGGCTAGCTGACGGATCTGGCTGCTCATGGCTAGCTGACGGATCTGGCTGCTCATGGCTAGCTGACGGATCTGGCTGCTCATGGCTAGCTGACGGATCTGGCTGCTCATGGCTAGCTGACGGATCTGGCTGCTCATGGCTAGCTGACGGATCTGGCTGCTCATGGCTAGCTGACGGATCTGGCTGCTCATGGCTAGCTGACGGATCTGGCTGCTCATGGCTGGCTGACGGATCTGGCTGCTCATGGCTGGCTGACTGATCTGGCAGATCCTGTCTGGTTGGCGGCTCTGGCAGATCCTGTCTGGTTGGCGGCTCTGGCAGATCCTGTCTGGTTGGCGGCTCTGGCCTATCCTGTCTGACGGACGGCTCTAGCGGCTCCTGTCTGGCTGGCGGCTCTAGCGGCTCCTGTCTGGCGGACGGCTCAGTGGGCTCATGGCAGACGGGCGGCTTTGCAGGCTCATGGCAGACGGGCGGCTTTGCAGGCTCATTGCAGACGGATGGCTCAGATGGCGCTGGGGAGACGGATGGCTCAGATGGCGCTGGGGAGACGGATGGCTCAGATGGCGCTGGGGAGACGAGCAGTTCAGTCAATGCTGTGCAGACGGCAGACTCCTGCCGGCTGAGGCGCACTGTAGGCCTGGTGCGTGGTGCCGGGACTGGTGGCACCGGGCTGGGGACACGCATCTCAGGGCTAGTGCGGGGAGCAGCAACAGGACGCACAGGACTCTGGGGACACACAGGAGGCTTGGTGCGTGGTTTAGACACTGGTGGTAAAGGGCTGGAGACACGCACCATATAGCTAGTGCGTGGAGGAGGCACTGGTGGTACTGGGTTGGGGCGGGGAGGTGGCGCCGGTAATACCGGACCGTGCAGGCGTACTGGCTCCCTTGAACGCCGAGCCTGCCCAACCTTACCTGGTTCTATGCTCCCCGTCGCCTGACCAGTGCGGGGAGGTGGAATAACCCGCACCGGCCTATGTAGGCGAACCGGGGACACCATGCGTAAGGCTGGTGCCGTGTACGCCGGCCCGAGGAGACGCACTGGTGACCAGATGCGTTGGGCCGGCTTCATGACATATGGCTCAACGCTCAGTCTAGCCCGGCCGATACGTGGAGCTGCAATGTACCGAACCGGGCTATGCACGCGTACAGGAGACACCGTGCGCTCTACTGCGTAACACGGTGTCTGCCCGTACTCTCGCTCTCCACGGTAAGTACAGGGAGTAGGCGCAGGTTTCCTACCTGACTTCGCCACACTCCCTTTAAGGCCCCCCCCAAGAAATTTTTGGGTTGTACTCACGGGCTTCCAGCCTTGTCTCCGTGCTGCCTCCTCATATCGCCTCCTCTCGGCTTTCGCCGCCTCCAGCTCTTCACGAGGGAGGCGATATTCTCCAGGTTGATCCCACGGCCCCTTACCATCCAGTATCTCCTCCCATGTCCAGAAATCCTTTGTGGGTAGGTCCTGTTGCCGCCTTCCATGCCGCTTGGTCCTATGGTGGGTAATTCTGTCACGATCGTGTGGCGGATTAACGGACCAAAATGCAGCTTTTGGAAAATATGCCATCTTCTTTTATTAAACAACACGAACGAAGATGAACACGACACGAAACACTTTAACAAAACTATACAAAACAACAAAACGACCGTGAAGCTACAAACGTTGTGCACAAACATACAGGCTACTAACGTTCTACATAGACAATTACCCACACCAATGAGAGCCTATGGCTACCCTAAATAAGGCTCCCAATCAGAGACAACCGAAATCAGCTGTCTCTAATTGGGAACTCATTCAGGTAACCATAGACTCTTCTAGATCACTCACCAACATAGACAACGCTAGACATCTACACTCAACACAAAACCATATATTACACCCCATAACCCCTTTACCAAATAAACACCCAAAACCAACAAAACATAAACATTACCCATGTCACACCCTGACCTAACTAAAATAATAAAGAAAACAAAGAATAATAAGGCCAGGGCGTGACAATAGAATGGTTTTGGAACCTCTAACCCTGGACATTTTACTGTTGAACTCATGGGTACACTAGCATAGGCTGGCAGTCTTGACTTGAATGGGAACTGCCATCTATGGATTATATGTCTATGTTTGGTTGGGGCTGTCAGTTTGCCTTTCGTAATTTTCAAAATGCAATTGCGAGAACAGTTTGGAAAGCAAACGCTATCATTACTAAATCAACTGAAATGTCATATTCCCGGGGTCTTTGACGCCCGCCGTTTGGTGCGATGCAGACCAGGTGGAGAGTGTGGTGAAACAGAGAAGACACTGAGTTTAATGCAGAGTCATTAGCTGACAAAGTCAGGTTAGGATGTGTCAGTGAGAGCTTTTGTCCTGAACCCATTATGATGTTTTATGTGCCAAGCTCATGGTCATGTTGCAGCAGTGTGTAGGTGAGAGATTCCTAGATATGAGTAGTAGTAGAGGAATATGGGGATCCCAGTGAGTAGGCCGAGGCAATAGAGAGTGATTGGAAAAACAGTAAATCCCAGAAAATAGATGTTATGGTAGTAGCTAGAAAGGAGTACTTAGGTGTATGAGATTTTACTGTAGAAGAGTTACAAGGTGTGTTGGTTGATAGTGTCCTGTCCTCACAGGCTGCTGGCAAGGTGTAGAATCAGATAGCGCCAAGTAGTGGAATAGTGGTGAGGTTTTAATGGGTGAAGGGTTAGTTGGTAGGGCAATTTTTTCTTCCCTTTTCCTTTTTGTGTCACAAATTGTAATTAATTGACACTCCAGAACAGTAGGCTGATACACAGCCCACACAGTAGGTGGCAGCAATTAAATCAAATTAAATGTATTTATATAGCCCTTCTTACATCAGCTGATATCTCAAAGTGCTGTACAGAAACCCAGCCTAAAACCCCAAACAGCAAGCAATGCAGGTGTAGAAGCACGGTGGCTAGAAAAAACTCTAGAAAGGCCAAAACCTAGGAAGAAACCTAGAGGAACCAGGCTATGAGGGGTGGAGATTATAACAGAACATGGCCAAGATGTTCAAATGTTCATAAATGATCAGCATGGTAAAATAATAATAATCACATTAGTTGTCCACGGCGCAGCAAGTCAGCACCTCAGGAGTAAATGTCAGTTGGCTTTTCATAGCCGATCATAAAGAGTATCTCTACCGCTCCTGCAGTCTCTAGAGAGCTGAAAACAGCAGGTCTGGGACAGGTAGCACGTCCGGTGAACAGGTCAGGGTTCCATAGCCGCAGGCAGAACAGTTGAAACTGGAGCAGCAGCACAGCCAG
This sequence comes from Salvelinus fontinalis, assembly GCF_029448725.1. Taxonomy (NCBI): domain Eukaryota; kingdom Metazoa; phylum Chordata; class Actinopteri; order Salmoniformes; family Salmonidae; genus Salvelinus; species Salvelinus fontinalis. The sequence continues at coordinate 45,926,198 of NC_074693.1, forward strand.
GTGGACTGGGGACAGCAAGGAGTCATCATATCAGGTAGTCCTGAGGCATGGTCCAAGGGCTCAGGTCCTCCGAGAGAGAGAAGGAGAGAATTAGAGAGAGCATACTTAAATTCACACAGGACACTGGATAAGACAGAAGTACTCCAGATATAACAAACTGACCCTAGCCCCCCGACAAACTAATGCAGCATAAATACTGGAGGCTGAGACAGGAGGGGTCAGGAGACACTGTGGCCCCATCCGATGATACCCCCGGACAGGGCCAAACAGGAAGGATATAACCCCACCCACTTTGCCAAAGCACAGCCCCCACATCACTAAAGAGATATCTTCAACCACCAACTTACCATCCTGAGACAACGTTGAGTATAGCCCACAAAGATCTCCGCCACGGCACAACCCAAGGGGGGCGCCAACCCAGACAGGAAGATCACGTCAGTGACTCAACACATTCAAGTGACGCACCCCTCCTCGGGACGGCATGAAAGAGCGCCAGTGACTCAGCCCCTGTAATAGGGTTGGAGGCAGAGAATCCCAGTGGAGAGAGGGGAACCGGCCAGGCAGAGACAGCAAGGGCTGTTCGTTGCTCCAGAGCCTTTCCGTTCACCTGGGCCAGACCACACTCAATCATATGACCCACTGAAGAGATTAATCTTCAGTAAAGACTTAAACGTTGAGACCGAGTCTGCGTCTCTCACATGGGTAGGCAAACGATTCCATAAAAATGGAGATCTATAGGAGAAAGCCCTGCCTCCAGCTGTTTGCTTAGAAATTCTAGGGACAATTAGGAGGCCTGAGTCTTGTGAGCGTAGCGTACGTGTAGGTATGTACGGCAGGACCAAATCGGAAAGATATCAATCAAATCAAATGTATTTATATAGCCCTTCTTACATCAGTGTGGCTCAGTTGTGGCTCAGTTGGTAGAGCATGGCGCTTGCAACTCCAGGGTTGTGGGTTCAATTCCCACGGGGGGACCAGGGTTCAATTCCCACGGCGGGACCAGGGTGAACTTTCCAATTTGTAAGTCGCTCTGGATAAGAGCGTCTGCTAAATGACTTAAATGTAAATGTAGAAGATAGGTAGGAGCAAGCCCATGTAATGCTTTGTAGGTTAGCAGTAAAACCTTGACATCAGCCCTTGCCTTAACAGGAAGCCAGTGTAGGGAGGCTAGCACTGGAGTAATATGATAAAATGTTTTGGTTCTAGTCAGGATTCTAGCAGACGTATTTAGCACTAACTGAAGTTTATTTAGTGCTTTATCCGGGTAGCCGGGAAGTAGAGCATTGCAGTAGTCTAACCTAGAAGTAACAAAAGCATTCATACATTTTTCTGCATCATTTTTGGACAAAGTTTCTGATTTTTGCAATGTTATGTAGATGGAAAAAAACTGTCATTGAAACAGTCTTGATATGTTCGTCAACAGAGAGATCAGGGTCCAGAGTAACGCCGAGGTCCTAAACAGTTTAATTTGAGACGACTTTACAACCATCAAGATTAATTGTCAGATTCAACAGAAGATCTCTTTGTTTCTTGGGACCTAGAACAAGCATCTCTGTTTTGTCCGAGTTTAAAAGTAAAACGTTTTTAGCCATCCACTTCCTTATGTCAAACACAGGCTTCTAGCGAGGGCAATTTTAGGGCTTCACCATGTTTCATTGAAATGTACAGCTGTGTGTCATCCGCATAGCAGTGAAAGTTAACATTATGTTTTCGAATGACATCCCCAAGAGGTAAAATATATAGTGAAAACAATAGTGGTCCTAAAACGGAACCTTGAGGAACACCGAAATGTACAGTTGATTTGTCAGAGGACAAACCATTCACAGAGACAAACTGATATCTTTCCGACAGATAAGATCTAAACCAGGCCAGAATTTGTCCATTTAGACCAATTTGGGTTTCCAATCTCTACCTTCACTACCTTCAATTTACCACCTTCACAAGTGCAGTCTCAGTGCTATGATGGGGTCTAAAACCAGACTGAAGCATTTCGTATACATTGTTTGTCTTCAGGAAGGCAGTGAGTTGCTGCGCAACAGCTTTTTCAATTTTTTTGAGAGGAATGGAAGATTCGATATAGGCCGATTAGTTTTTTACATTTTCTGGGTCAAGGTTTGGCTTTTTCAAGAGAGGCTTTATTACTGCCACATTTTTTGTGAGTTTGGTACACATCCGGTGAATAGAGAGCCGTTTATTATGTTCAACATAGGAGGGCCAAGCACAGGAAGCAGCTCTTTCAGTAGTTTAGTTGGAATAGGGTCCAGTATGCAGCTTTTAGGTTTCGAGGCCATGATTATTTTCATCATTGTGTCTAGAGATATAGTACTAAAACACTTGAGTCTCTCTTGATCCTAGATCCTGGCAGAGTTGTGCAGACTCAGGACAGCTGAGCTTTGGAGGAATACGCAGATTTAAAGAGGAGTCCGTAATTTGCTTTCTAATGATCATGATCTTATAAAGAAGTTCATGAATTTATTACTGCTGAAGTGAGAGCCATCCTCCCTTGGGAATGCTGCTTTTTAGTTAGCTTTGCGACAGTATCAAAAAGAAATTTCGAATTGTTCTTATTTTCCTCAATTAAGTTGGAAAAATAGGATGATCGAGCTGCAGTGAGGGCTCTTCGATACTGCACGGTACTGTCTTTCCAAGCTAGTCGGAAGACTTCCAGTTTGGTGTTGCGCAATTTCCGTTTCAATTTTCTGGAAGCTTGCTTCAGAGCTTGGGTATTTTCTGTATACCAGCGATCTAGTTTCTTATGACAAATATGTGTAGGGGTGCAACTGCATCTAGGGTATTGTACAAGGTTAAATTGAGTTCCTCAGTTAGGTGGTTAACTGATTTTTGTCCTCTGACTTCCTTGGGTAGGCAGAAGGATTCTGGAAGGGCATCAATGAATCTTTGTGTTGTCTGAGAATTTATAGCACGACTTTTGATGCTCCTTGGTTGGGGTCTGAGCAGATTATTTGTTGCGATTGCAAACGGAAAACAATGGTGGTCCGATAGTCCAGGATTATGAGGAAAAACTTTCAGGACCCGGTGCGAGAAACAGTCACTAATAAATCGGCAGAACTAAGAAGATGAGGCAGACACAGCAGTACTAAAGATGGTGGTTTAATAAAAGAACAAGATCTTCAGGCAAAGAATATAAATCCACAATGTCCAAAATAAAGCCAAAAGGCAAAAAATGGATATCTTCCAAAATACAAAGAAAATCCACAAAGTGGTAAGAACAGCAAGGGAAAAAACAAACCTCAAAAGTCTAATCCAAAAAACACAAGAACAAAACCGGAGAACCTCTGGAAACTCCAACAAGAGAAAATATATGTTCACAACAAGGCTTGGGCTGGGGCTGGGTGCTAACATACAAACACTGAGCAAAGAACTGAGGAACACACAGGGTTTAAATACTAACAAGGGAACGACATACAGGTGCAAACAATAATTAGAGCAAGGAAAAAACCTAAGGTTCAAAAAAGGTGCAATGGGGACATCTAGTGACCAAAACCAGAACAGTCCTGGCCAAAACCTGACAAAAACATTAAGATCTACAACATTTATTCCATTGGACAAAACTAGGTCCAGAGTATGACTGTGGCAGTGAGTAGGTCCAGAGACATGTTGGACAACCCACTGAGTCGATGATGGCTCCGAAAGCCTTTTGGAGTGGGTCTGTGGACTTTTCCATGTGAATATTAAAATCACCAAAAATTAGAATATTATCTGCTATGACTACAAGGTCCGATAGGAATTCAGGGAACTCAGTGAGGAACGCTGTATATGGCCCAGGAGGCCTGTAAACAGTAGCTATAAAAAGTGATTGAGGAGGCTGCATAGATTTTATGACTAGAAGCTCAGAAGACGAAAACAACTTTTTTTTTGTTGGTAAATTGAAATGTGCTAATGTAAATGTTAGCAACACCTCCACCTTTGCGGGATGCATGGGGGAGAGGCCTCATTTAACACAGTAAATTCATCAGGCTTAAGCCATGTTTCAGTCAGGCCAATCACATCAAGATTATAATCAGTTCATTGACTATAAGTGCATTTGAAGTGAGGGATCCAACATTAACCTGTCTAGGATCAGCGTGCCGCTAGCGGCACTCCCCCCCCCCCCCCACTGAAAAACCAGTGCCGCGAAATTCAAAAAAAATATTTTTTTAAAATATTTAACTTTCACACATTAAAGTCCAATACAGCTAATGAAAGACACAGATCTTATGAATCCAGTCAACATTTCCGATTTTTAAAATGTTTTACAGGGAAGACACAATATGTAAAGATGTACATCTATTACCTAAAAACACATTAGCATATTCCACCATCTTTTATTTGTCCACCAACACCAGTAGCCATCACCAATTCGGCTAAACTAAGATATTTATAGCCCCTAACCAACAAAAAAACTCATTAGATGACAGTCTGATAACATATTTATGGTATGGGATAGGTTTTGTTAGAAAAAAGTGCATATTTCAGGTAGATGGCATAGTTTACAATTGCACCCACCATCACAAATGGACTAGAATAATTACAATGAGCAACGTGTTTACCTAACTACTAATCATCAAACATTTCGTAAAAATACACAGCATACACGAATCGAAAGACACAGATCCTGTGAATACAGACAATATTTCAGATTTTCTAAGTGTCTTACAGCGAAAACACAATAAATCGTTATATTAGCTTAGCACATAGCAATTAGCAGCCCAGCATTGATTCTAGCCAAAGTGAGCGATAAAAGTCAACATCGCCAAAAGATATTAATTTTTTCACTAACCTTCTCAGAATTCTTCCGATGACACTCCTGTAACATCACATTACAACATGCATATACAGTTTGATCGAAAATGTTTATATTTAGCCACCAAAATCATGGTTAGACAATGTGAAATGTAGACAAGCTGGTAAAGAAAACGTCCTTGCGCCACTTAGACAGTGATCTACTCTTATACATAAATACTCATAAACGTGACTAAAAAATATAGGGTGGACAGGGATTGATAGACAATTTAATTCTTAATACAATTGCGTTATTACATTTTTTAATTTATCCTTACTTTTCAATACAGTTTGCGCCAAGCGAAGCTACGTCAAAAAACATGGCGTCCTAAGCCACTAAAATGTTTCGACAGAAACACGATTTATCATAATAAAAATGTCCTACCTTGAGCTGTTCTTCCATCAGTATCTTGGGCAAAGGATCCTTTCTTGGGAGAAATCGTCTTTTGGTGGAAAGCTGTCCTCTTGCCATGTGGAAATGTCAACTACGTTCGGGATGAACTGAAAAGCGTGACCAACTTTTCACATCGTTGCAAAAATAAATGTCCCAAAATCGCACTAAACGGATATAAATTGCTATAAAACGCTTTAAATTAACTACTTTGTGATGTTTGTAACTCCTATAACGAGTGAAAAGATGACCGGAGAAATATAACAGGCTAAACTAATGCTTGGAACAGGAGAGGGTCGGTGTCTTCCACGCGCGTTACGCAGCAAGAAAAGACTTGCTAGCTAAAGGTTTTTTTCATTTGTAGGGCCTGTGAACGAGCAATCGAGCCCGTTGGAATCGTCATCACGTAAAGGCATCCAGGGGAAGACGTAAGAAGTGTCCGTATAGTCATAGCAACGACAGTGCCCGTTTAAATGACTTCAGAAAAGTGGCCAACGTTTCTCAAATCTGACTCCATGTCAGGGAAATTGCTGTAGAATGGGCTCTGTTCCACTTAGAGACAAAATTTCAACTCCTATAGAAACTATAGACTGTTTTCTATCCAATAATAATAATAATATGCATATTGTACGATCAAGGATTTTGTGGGAAGCCGTTTAAAAAATTAGCCACATTAGCATAAATAGTCTAAACAGCGCCCCCATCCCCAACAGGTTAAGTAGCCCTATTTTGAGATGCGATGTATCACGATCTCTTTCAATAATGGCAGGAATGGAGGAGGTCTTTATCCTTGTGAGATTGCTAAGGCGAACACCGCCATGTTTAGTTTTGCCCAACCTAGGTCGAGGCACAGACATGGTCTCAATGGGGATAGCTGAGCTGACTACACTGACTGTGCTAGTGGCAGACTCCCCTAACAGCCTGGCTAACAGCCTGCTGCCTGGCCTGCACCCTATTTCATTGCGGAGCTAGAGGAGTTAGATTCCTGTCTATGTTGGTAGATAAGATGAGAGCACCCCTCCAGCTAGGATGGAGTCCGTCACTCCTCAGCAGGCCAGGCTTGGTCCTGTTTGTGGGTGAGTCCCAGAAAGAGGGCCAGTTATCTACAAATTCTATCTTTTGGGAGGGGCAGAAAACAGTTTAACCAGCGATTGAGTTGTGAGACTGCTGTAGAGCTCATCACTCCCCCTAACTGGGAGGGGGCCAGAGATAATTATTCGATGCCGACACATCTTTCTAGCTGATTTACATGCTGAAGCTATGTTGCTCTTGGTGACCTTTGACTGTTTCATCCTAACATCGTTGGTGCCGACGTGGATAACAATATCTCTATATTCTCTACACTCGCCAGTTTTAGCTTTAGCCAGCACCATCTTCAGATTAGCCTTAACGTCGGTAGCCCTGGTCCCTGGTAAACAGTGTGATCGCTGGATGATTCGTTTTAAGTCTAATACTGCGGGTAATGGAGTCGCCAATGACTAGGGTTTTCAATTTGTCAGAGCTAATGGTGGGAAGCTTCGGCGTCTCAGACCCTGTAACGGGAGGAGTGGAGACAAGATAATGCTCGGCCTCAGACTCCGACCCGAAAAAAGGGTTGAAAGTTTCTGTCGGCTGAATGAGCGACACCGGTTGAGCATTCCTACAGCATTTCCCTCCAGAAGCCATGAGAAAGTTGTCCGGCTGCGGGGACTGTGCGAGGGGATTTATACTACTATCTGTACTTACTGGTGGCACAGACGCTGTTTCATCCTTTCCTACACTGAAATTACCCTTGCCTAACGATTGCGTCTGATGCTGGGCTTGCAGCACAGCTATCCTCTCTCCTGTATATTATGAGTACAGCGACTGCAATTAGAAGGCATCATGTTAACCTCTCTGGGATAGGCGGGATGCTTGCGTCCCACTTGGCCAAAAGTCAGGGATAATGCAGAGCGTCAAATTCAAATAAAATTATATAAAAATCGAACTTTCATTAAATCACACATGTAAGATACCAAATTAAAGCTACACTCGTTGTGAATCCAGCCAACATGTCAGATTTCAAAAAGGCTTTTCGGCGAAAGCATAAGATGCTATTATCTGATGATAGCACAACAGTAAACAAAGAGAGTGTAGCATATTTCAACCCTGCAGGCGCAACACAAAACGCAGAAATAAAATATATATCATGCCTTACCTTTGACGAGCTTCTTTTGTTGGCACTCCAATATTTCCCATAAACATCACAAATGGTCCTTTTGTTCAATTAATTCCGTCCATATATATCCAAAATGTCAATTTATTTGGCGCGTTTGATCCAGATAAAACAGCTTCCAATTTGCACAACGTCACTACAAAATATCTCAAAAGTAACGTGTAAACTTTGCCAAAACATTTCAAACTACTTTTGTAATACAACTTTAGGTATTTCTAAACGGTAATAATCGATCAAATTGAAGACGGGATGATCTGTGTTCAATACAAAAAGAAAACAAACTGATGCAACCTTTTTCGTAACGTGCATCTCTCAAACAATTTACTTCATGTGACCCTCATTTACGATAGCCCTACTTCTTCATTAAACAAAGGAATAACCTCAACCAATTTCCAAAGCCTGGTGACATCCAGTGGAAGCGGTAGGAACTGCAAACAAGTCCCTTAGAAATCTAGTATCCCAATGAAATATCATTGAACAGAAGAAAAAAATAATCTGAATGGTTAGTCCTCGGGTCTTTGCCTGCTACATAAGTTCAGTTATACTCACATACATGATTCAAACAGTTTTAGAAACATCAGAGGGTTTTCTATCCAAATCTACTAATAATATGCATATCTTATATTCTGGGGATGAGTCAAAGGAAGTTGAAATTGTGCACGCTATTTATCCAAAAATGAAAATGCTGCCCCCTATCCTAGAGAAGTTACCGCTTCTCTCTCCCGGATCCGGGATCCTCCTCATCAAAAAAGCTGACTAGCATAGCCTAGCCTAACGGGACAGGGATATCATATCATATAATTTTCATGAAATCACAAGTCCAATACAGCAAATGAAAGATAAACAGCTTGTGAATCCAGCCGTTTTTTCAGATTTTTTAAATGTTTTACAGCGAAAACACAATATGTATTTCTATTAGCTAACCACAATAGCCAAACACACAACCGCATATTTTCACCATGTTTCTACCGCATAGGTAGCTTTCACAAAACCGACAAAATAGAGATAAAATTAGTCACTAACCAAGAAACAACTTCATCAGATGACAGTCTTATAAAATGTTATACAATACATTTATGTTTTGTTCGAAAATGTGCATATTTTAGGTATAAATCATAGTTTTACATTGCATCTACCATCAAAAATATCACCAAAGCAGCCAGAATAATTACAGAGAGCAACGTGAAATACCTAAATACTCATCATAAAACATTTATGAAAAATACATGGTGTACAGCAAATGCGAGATAAACATCTTGTGAATCAAGCCAATATTTCCGATTTTTTTAAGTGTTTTACAGCAAAAACACAATATAGAATTATAGTAGCTTACCACAATAGCCAAACACACAAACTCATTTATTTACCGTAAAAGGTAGCTTTCTCAAAAACCAGCAAAAGATATAAAATTAATCACTAACCCTGAACAAATTCATCAGATGACAGTCTTATAACATCATGTTATACAATACAATTATGTTTTGTTCGAAAATGTGCATATTTATAGCTACAAATCCTGGTTATACATTGTGAATACGTAGCATCGATTCACCAGAATCTCCGGAGAAATTTTGGACACTCACCTAATCTGACCAAAGAACTCATCATAAACTTTACATAAAAATACTTGTTGTATGGCAAATGAAAGATAAACTGTTTCTTAATGCAACCGCTATGTTAGATTTTTTAAAATAACTTTACCATAACATACAGCTTGCGTTATTGCGAGACAGCGCTCACCAAAAGTGGAGAATAGGACTCAACATTTTACACAGAAATACAAAATAACATCATACATTTTTTCTTACTTTTGCTGAGCTTCCATCAGAATGTTATACAAGGAGTCTTTGGTCCAGAATAAATCGTTGTTTTGTTTAGAATGTCAATTTCTTCTGTCGAATTGGCGCCACAATGCTAGCCAAGGTTGATAACATTCCCATCCTCTCTTGGCGCAAAGAACGGAAAACTCCAAAAGTCCCAATTAACGTTGAATAAACTGATAAAACTCGGTTGAAAAAACCTACTTTATAATGCTTTTCTAATATGTATCAAATAAAATCAGAGCCGGAGATATTCGCCGGTTATTCGGCGGATATTCGCCGGAGATATTCGAGGTCCTTCGGGCGCCTTGGAAAACTGACAAAATGGCTGACCTGCCACTCCAAAAGCTCTTGTTCGACCTCAGATCAAGCTAGACACCTCATTCCACCTTCCACTGCCTGTTGACATCTAGTGGAAGGCGTATGAAGTGCATGTATACCGATAAATATAAGCCAGTTGAATAGGCAGGCCCTGAAACAGAGCCTAGTTTTCAGATTTTTCACTTCCTGCATGGAAGTTTGCTGCAAAATTAGTTCTGTTTTACTCACAGACATAATTCGAACAGTTTTAAAAACTTCTGAGTGTTTTCTATCCAATAGTAAAAATAACATGCATATTGTATGATCTAGAAAAGAGTACGAGGCTGTTTCATTTGGGCACGATTTTTTCCAAAGTGAAACAGCGCCCCCCTATTAAGACAACCTGAAGTTGATCTCTGAGCTGAGTGAGAAAGAAGAGTGAGAGTGAGAAAGAAGTACCAGCTGCTGAAAAGGCAGGTGGGGATTGTCAGGGTGTGTCCGGCAAAGAAGGCACTCAACTTTCAGGCAGAGGCAGACACAGACACAAAGCAAGAGGAGCTGCAGCAGTACCAAGCGACAGGTTCAGGGGACCAGAGAGAGTATCCGGATCAGTGTCCGGATCTAGCTGCAAACTCATCTTCCCGGGCTCTGCAATTAGTAATTAGTGTTTCTTTAAATAGTGGCAAGAGTTTGTGTTTGAAAATAATATGATAAACCGCCTGACTGATTCATGTGGTCTCATGAGATTGTAATTCTAGTCTAAAATGTTGTGTTTTTTTGATTAGGTGTGTTTATCGAGGGATTCAGGAAGACCTGTGAGGGCCCCAATCCAAATTATAAACTGAGGGAAAATTGTGCCTCAAAGGTCAAGAGGGTGTGTCAAATTTTTAACTACATGGCCAAGAAGGAGACCTACCAGTCCTCTCTCATTTTCCTGACATACCATGACAAAGTAAGGCAGTAAGCAGAGTTATTTCATTAACCTGTCTAGGATGAGAGTGCACTCCCCCCCCACCCCCACTGAAAAACCAGTGCCGCGAAATTCCAAAATTTTTTTTTTTTTAAATATTTAACTTTCACACATTAAAGTCCAATACAGCTAATGAAAGACACAGATCTTGTGAATCCAGTCAACATGTCCAATTTTTAAAATGTTTTACAGGGAAGACACAATATGTAAAGATGTACATCTATTACCTAAAAACACATTAGCATAATCCACCATCTTTTATTTGTCCACCAACACCAGTAGCTATCACCAAACTAAGATATTTATAGCCCCTAACCAAGAAAAAAACTCATCAGATGACAGTCTGATAACATATTTATGGTATGGGATAGGTTTTGTTAGAAAAAAGTGCATATTTCAGGTAGATGGCATAGGTTACAATTGCACCCACCGTCACAAATGGACTAGAAAAACTACATAGAGCAACGTGTTTACCTACTTACTAATCATCAAACATTTCGTAAAAATACACAGCATACACTAATCGAAAGACACAGATCCTGTGAATACAGACAATATTTCAGATTTTCTAAGTGTCTTACAGCGAAAACACAATAAATCGTTATATTAGCATAGCACATAGCAGCCCAGCATTGATTCTAGCCAAAGTGAGCGATAACGTCAACATCGCCAAAATATATTAATTTTTTCACTAACCTTCTCAGAATTCTTCAGATGACACTCCTGTAACATCATATTACACATTCCATATAGAGTTTGATCGAAAATGTTTATATTTAGCCACCAAAATCATGGTTAGACAATGTGAAATGTAGCCCAGCTGGTGAGAAAATGTCCGTGCGCCATATTAGACAGTGATCTACTCTTATACATAAATACTCATAAACGTGACTAAAAAATATAGGGTGGACAGGGATTGATAGACAATTTAATTCTTAATACAATCGCGGAATTACATTTTTTAAATTATCCTTACTTTTCAATACAGTTTGCGCCAAGCGAAGCTACGTCAAAAAACATGGCGTCCTAAGCCACTAACATTTTTCGACAGAAACACGATTTATCATAATAAAAATGTCCTACTTTGAGCTGTTCTTCCATCAGTATCTTGGGCAAAGGATCCTTTCTTGGGTCTAATCGTCTTTTGGTGGAAAGCTGTTCTCTTGCCATGTGGAAATGCCAACTGCGTTCGGGATGAACTGGAAGCGTGCCCAGCAATTCACAGCGTTTCAGAAATAAATGTCCCAAAATCGCACTAAACGGATATAAATTGCTATAAAACGCTTTAAATTAACTACCTTATGATGTTTTTAACTCCCATAACGAGTAGAAACATGACCAGAGTAATATTACTCCCTCCACTAATGCTTGGAACAAGTGCGGGTCGATGTCCTCCAGGCGCATTACGCTGCAAGAAAAGAGTTCCTAGCTACAGGGTTTTTTAATTTGTAGTGCCTGTGAACGCGCAATCGACCCCATTCAAATCGTCATCACGTAAAGGCATCCAGGGGAAGACGTAAGCAGTGTCCGTATACTCATAGCAATAACTGCGGCCTTTTAACTGACTCCAGATCAGGGGCCAAAATTTCTGAAATCTGACTCCATGTCAGGGAAATTGCTGTAGAATGACTTCTGTTCCACTTAGAGACAAAATTTCAACTCCTATAGAAACTATAGACTGTTTTCTATCCAATAATAATAATAATATGCATATTGTACGATCAAGAATTTTGTGGGAAGCCGTTTCAAAAATTACACGATTAGCATAAATAGTGACAACAGCGCCCCCATCCTCAACAGGTTAACTTATTATGGCTGCAGGGGCAGTATTGAGTAGCTTGGATGAAAGGTGCACAGAGGTGCCCATAGTAAACTGCCTGCTCCTCAGTCCCAGTTGCTAATATATGCATATTATTATTAGTAGTAGTATTGGATAGAAAACACTCTGAAGTTTCTAAAACTGTTTGAATTATGTCTGTGAGTATAACAGAACTCATTTTGCAGGCAAAACCTGAGAAGTTCCACTACCTGTTAGATTTTTTTCTGAAGTGGCAGATTTTCAACCAAGCTCTCATTGAAATTGCAGCGAGATATTGATGAGTTTTCACTTCCTACGGCTTCCACTAGATGTCAACAGTCAATAGAACTTTGTCTGATGACTCTAATGTGAAGGGGGGCTGAAGGAGACAGGAATTAGTCACCACTCCCCTGAGCTGACCATGCTATCACATGCGCGTTCACATGAGGAGGACCTCCGTTCCACCGCTCATCTGAAGTCAATCTAATTCTCCGGTTGGAACGTTATTCAAGATGTATGTTTACAACATTCTAAAGATTGATTCAGTACATCGTTTGACATGCTTCTACTGACTGTTATGGAATTTTTGGACATTTCGTCACGTTATAGTAGACGTGCTTTGTGACTTTGGAATTGTTTACCAAACGCGCTAAACAAAATAGCTAATTGGACATAAATAACGGACATTATCGAACAAATCAAGCATTTATTGTGGACCTGGGATTACTAGGACTGCATTCTGATGAAGTTCATCAAAGGTAAGGAAACATTTATCATGTATTTTCTGGTTTTTGTTGACCCCAACATGGCGGCTAATTTGGCTATTGTTCTGAGCTCCGTCTCAGATTATTGCATGATTTGCTTTTTCCGTAAATGTTTTTTGAAATCTGACGCAGCGGTTGCATTAAGGAGAGGTATATCTATAATTCCATGTGTATAACTTGTATTATCATCTACATTTATGATGAGTATTTCTGTTGAAACGATGATGTGGCTATGCAAAATCACTTGATGTTTTTGGAACTAGTGAATGTAACGCGCCAATGTAAACTCAGATTTTTTTATATAAATATGAACTTTATCAAACAAAATATGCATGTATTGTGTAACATGAAGTCCTATGAGTGTCATCTGATGAAGATAATCAAGGTTAGTGATTAATTGTCTCTATTTCTGCTTTTTGTGACTGCTATATTTCCTGGAAAAATGCCTGTGCTTATTGTGTTTGGTTTGTGACCTAATATAATCGTTTGTAGTGCTTTTGCTGAAAAGCATATTTAAAATCGTACACTTTGGTGGGATTAACAACAAGATTACTTTTAAAATAATATGACACATGTATGTTTGAGGAATTTTAATTATGAGATTTCTGTTGTTTGAATTTGGCGCCCTGCACTTTCACTGGCTGTAGTCATATTGATCCCGGTAGCGGGATGCAGCCATAAGATGTTTTAACAATACAGTATTTGATTATATGGTGTGTGTGTGTGTGTGTTTTTGAAATGAGTTCAATTCCTCCAGAAAAACAAGGCAACCAGCCCTCCAACTCAGGAAAAGAAAGCAGATGGTGAGAGAGGACGCCTCCATCTCAGAGGGGAGCACCACCCCTGAAGAGACCAAGGTGATCTACCAGGAGTCTGGCACGTCCCCCGGGAACTCGGAGGAGGAAGAGGATGAAGATGAGGAACAGACAGCCAGACAATCTGCAGTAAGATCAGCTGTTCTGACAGGACACATTTGATTATCAAAATGTACTTGTAAAATATGAAACAGTCAAGTGTGAATTTTGAGATATCTTCTTGCGACTACAGGGGGTGCTGTTTTCTCATTAGCATAATTGCATTACAGATTAAACGGCTTCCTACTAAATTCTTTATCGTACAATATGCATATTATTACTATTATTGGATAGAAAACAGTCTCTAGTTTCTATAGGCGTTGGAATTTTGTCTCTGAGTGGAACAGAACTCATTCTACAGCAATTTCCCTGACATGGAGTCAGATTTCACACATTTTGGCCCCTGATCTGGAGTCAGTTTAAATGCCACTGTGAACGCTATCAGGATACGGACACTGCTTACGTCTTCCCCTGGATGCCTTTACGTGATGACGCTTTGAATGGTATCGATTGCGCAATCCCAGCCACTATAAATGAAGGTAGGAACTCTTTTCCAGATGCGCCGGACGCGCGGTGGACACCGACCTGCTCTTTTTCCAAGCATTAGTGTAGCCAGTAATATTTCTCAGGTCATGTTTTTACTCGTTATAGGAGTTAAAAACATCATAAGGTAGTTAATTTAAACCGTTTTATAGCAATTTATATCCGTTTAGTGCGCATTTTGGGACATTTATTTCTGAGACACTTTGAAGCGCCGGGCAGGTTTCCAGTTCATGCCGAACGCAGTTGGCATTTCCACATGGCAAGAGGACAGCTTTCGACCAAAAGACGATTAGACCCAAGAAAGGATTCTTTGCCCAAGATTCTGATGGAAGAACAGCTCAAAGTAGGAACAATTTATTATGATAAATCGTGTTTCTGTCGAAAAATGTTAATCGCTTATGACGCCATCTTGTTAGACGTAGCTTCGCTTGGCGCAAACTGTATTGAAAAGTAAGGATAATTAAAAAAATGTAAATCAGCGATTGTATTAAGAATTAAATTGTCTATCAATCGCTGTCCACCCTATATTTTTTAGTCACGTTTATGAGTATTTATGTATACGACTAGATCACTGTCTAATATGGCGCACGACATTGTCTGACCAGCTGGGCAACTTTTGTCATTGTCTAACCATGATTTTGGTGGCTAATTATGCACATTTTCGAACAAACTGTATATGTATGTTGTAATGTGATGTTACAGGAGTGTCATCTGAAGAATTCTGAGAAGGTTAGTGAAAAAATTAATATATTTTGGCGATGTTTACGTTATCGCTCTCTTTGGCTAGAATCAATGCTCTGGTAACGTTTGCATATGTGGTATGCTAATATAACGATTTATTGTGTTTTCGCTGTAAGACACTTAGAAAATCTGAAATATTGTCTGTATTCACAGGATCTGTGTCTTTCGATTAGTGTATGCTGTATTTTTACGAAATGTTTGATGATTAGTAATTAGGTAAACACGTTGCTCTATGTATTTATTCTAGTCCATTTGTGACGGTGGGTGCAATTGTAAACTATGATATCTACCTGAAATATGCACATTTTTCTAACAAAACCTATCCTATTCCATAAATATATGTTATCAGACTGTCATCTGATGAGGTTTTTTCTTGGTTAGTGGCTATCAATATCTTAGTTTAGCCGAATTGGTGATAGCACCTGATGGAGTAAGAAACTGATGGAGTTAGAAAAGTGGTGTCTTTTGCTAACGTGGTCAGCTAATAGATTTACATATTTTGTCTTCCCTGTAAAACATTTTAAAAATCTGAAATGGTGGCTTTATTCACAAGATCTGTATCTTTCATTAGGTGTCTTGGACTTGTGATTTAATGATATTTAGATGCT
Source organism: Salvelinus fontinalis (assembly GCF_029448725.1). Taxonomy (NCBI): domain Eukaryota; kingdom Metazoa; phylum Chordata; class Actinopteri; order Salmoniformes; family Salmonidae; genus Salvelinus; species Salvelinus fontinalis. Next base: position 45,941,963 of record NC_074693.1, read on the forward strand.
ACTATTTAATTGTGACGCTATGCTAGGCTATGCTACTCAGTGTGGGGGGGGTGGGGGGTGCTCCCGGACCCGGGGTAGATACTCATGAAAGGTTAACTAATTTCTTGTGTTTGCTCTGTCAGAAGACACCCTCCAAGGTGATAAAGCCTCAGCTGGAACTTACGCCAAAGAGGAAGCAGACGATCCTCAGGCGCCGCATGGTGGTGGCCGTCAGCCCCCTGCTAGTCTCACCCCTCAAAGTGAAGAGCAAGTTGGCCCTCAACTCCCCCATTGTCACATTGCAAGGCATGCATCAGCTGAATTCAAAAAGAGTCAGACTTAAAAAAGCCATTGCCTCAAGGAGGATAAAGGATGCTCACATTTGAAGAGGGGAGCCCTGATGCATCTAGAAGGAAGGGGAGCCGACCAACAATGAGACTTCCTCTTCCCGAAGACTCTTAAAGACTGTCTTACATTTACACTGTTCTGATTTTGTTTGGTGTGGTTTTCTATTTTGGCGTGTTCTTGTTCAGATTTCAAAAATGTACAATGCGTGTAATTTACTCTAACTTTGTGTTCTATTTTCTATTTCGGTGTGATTCTTTATGATGTCAAGGTTTGTGCTGTTTTATTAAATAATAATTTGAGTAATTCTTTGTGTTGTGCTTTTTTTAAGGTTTGGATTTGGTCTGCGTCACAATTTGCAAGTGTTGAACTTTCACTGTGTTTACTGTCTTTCAAGGTTGGAAAAAACAGTTGGGCTTTATTGGCATGGGAAACATGTTAACTTCTTTGGGCTGCAGGTTAGAAGGATTACTTTATCCTATCCTAGGTATTCCTTAAAGAGGTGGGGTTTCAGGTGTCTCCGGAAGGTGGTGATTGACTCCGCTGACCTGGCGTCGTGAGGGAGTTTGTTCCACCATTGGGGTGCCAGAGCAGCGAACAGTTTTGACTGGGCTGAGCAGGAACTGTACTTCCTCAGAGGTAGGGAGGCGAGCAGGCCAGAGGTGGATGAACGCAGTGCCCTTGTTTGGGTGTAGGGCCTGATCAGAGCCTGAAGGTACGGAGGTGCCGTTCCCCTCACAGCTCCGTAGGCAAGCACCATGGTCTTGTAGCGGATGCGAGCTTCAACTGGAAGCCAGTGGAGAGAGCGGAGGAGCGGGGTGATGTGAGAGAACTTGGGAAAGTTGAACACCAGACGGGCTGCGGCGTTCTGGATGAGTTGTAGGGGTTTAATGGCACAGGCAGGGAGCCCAGCCAACAGCGAGTTGCAGTAATCCAGACGGGAGATGACAAGTGCCTGGATTAGGACCTGCGCCGCTTCCTGCGTGAGGCAGGGTCGTACTCTGCGAATGTTGTAGAGCATGAACCTACAGGAACGGGTCACCGCCTTGATGTTAGTTGAGAACGACAGGGTGTTGTCCAGGATCACGCCAAGGTTCTTAGCACTCTGGGAGGAGGACACATATACCTATCATACGCCTTCCACTAGATATCAACAGGCAGTGAGAGAAGAAATGGAGTGTATAACATGATCTGAGGTCGAATAAAAGCTCTTGGCATGCGTGACCCCAATTTCCTATTTTCTGGAACCTGCGAGAAGGGACCTGGTATTGCCTTCTGTAAAGCTGTCGTTATAGACGACTAATATCTCCGGCTTTGATTTTATTTGATAAATGTGACAATATCAGCGTAAAGTATGTATTTTCAATATAGTTATATAAAAAAAAAAAAATATGAAATTGTTTCGGGACGTTAGGCGTGTTGCTTTGTCTGCATTTGTTCACGAAGGAGAGCTTCGCGCCACTTTGCTAGCTTTCCGTGCTAGTTGACTGGAGAAGGGGACATTCTAAAACCAAACAACGATTGTTCCCGACAAAGGACCCCTTGTACAACATTCTGATGGAAGATCATCAAAAGTAGGACCCATTTTATGATGCTATTTCATATATCTGTCGAACATGTGTACTAGTTGTTTGCGCCCAGATTTTGGGCACTCTCTCGCTATAACTAAGCTGGATGTCGTAATGAAGTTATTTTTAGAATTCTAACACGGCGATTGCATTAAGAACTAGTGTATCTATCATTTCCTACACAACATGTATTTTTTAGTAATGTTTATGAATAGTTATTTGGTCAGAATAGTTGAGTGTCATAAAAATATCCGCACATTCTGGGAAAAAGATGCTACGTTAGCACAATATATAACCACTGATTTCAGCTCTAAATATGCACATTTTCGAACAAAACATAAGTGTATGTATAACCTGATGTTATAGGATTCATCTGATGAAGCTTATCAAGGTTAGTCAAAAAATATATAACGTTTGCTGGTTTGTTACGATCGCAAACTTTTGCTGTTGGGAAATGGCTTGTGTTTCTGGCTATTGTGGTAAGCTAATATAATGCTATATTGTGTTTTCGCTGTAAAACACTTAAGAAATCGCAAATATTGCCTGGATTCACAGATGCTTGTCTTTCATTTGCTGTACACCATGTATTTTTCAGAAATGTTTTATGATGAGTATTTAGGTATTTCACGTTGGTGTCTGTAATTACTCTGGCTGCTTCGGTGCTATTTGTGATGGTAGCTGCAATGTAAAACTGATTTATACCTCAAATATGCAAATTTTTCGAACAAAAAATAGATTTATTGTATAATATGTTATAAGACTGTCATCTGATGAAGTTGTTTCTTGGTTAGTTTGGTTGGTTCTTGGTTAGTTAGGTTGGTTTTGTGCATGCTACCTGTGCTGTGAAAAATGTCTGTCCTTTTTTGTATTTGGTGGTGAGCTAACATAAATATATGTGGTGTTTTCGCTGTAAAACATTTTAAAAATCGGACATGTTGGCTGGATTCACAAGATGTTTATCTTTCATTTGCTGTATTGGACTTGTTAACCTGTCTAGCCCCGGGGTGCCGCTAGCGGCACACCCCCCCCACCCCCACAGAAAAGGCAGAGCCGCGAAATTAAAAAAATTTTTTTTTTTTAAATATTTAAAACCTGTTGGGGATGGGGGCGCTGTTTAGACTATTTATGCTAATTTGGCTAATTTTTTAAACGGCTTCCCACAACATCCTTGATCGTACAATATGCATATTATTATTATTATTGGATAGAAAACAGTCTATAGTTTCTATAGGAGTTGAAATTTTGTCTCTAAGTGGAACAGAGCCCATTCTACAGCAATTTCCCTGACATGGAGTCAGATTTGAGAAATGTTGGCCACTCTTCTGAAGTCAGTTAAAAGGGCACTGTCGTTGCTATGACTATACGGACACTTCTTACGTCTTCCCCTGGATGCCTTTACGTGATGACGATTCCAACGGGGTCGATTGCGCGTTCACAGGCCCTACAAATGAAAAAACCCTGAAGCTAGTCATTCTTTGGGAGCTGCGTCATGAGCCTAGAGGACACCGGCGCGCACCTGTTCCAAGCGTTAGTTTAGCCTGTTATATTTCTCCGGTCATCTTTTCATTCGTTATAGGAGTTAAAAACATCATAAGGTAGTTAATTTAAAGCGTTTTATAGCAATTTATATCCGTTTAGTGCGATTTTGGGACATTTATTTTTGCAACGATGTGAAAAGTTGGGCACGCTTTTCAGTTCATCCCGAACGCAGTTGACATTTCCACATGGCAAGAGGACAGCTTTCCACCAAAAGACGATTTCTCCCAAGAAAGGATCCTTTGCCCAAGATACTGATGGAAGAACAGCTCAAGGTAGGACATTTTTATTATGATAAATCGTGTTTCTGTCGAAGCATTTTAGTGGCTTAGGACGCCATGTTTTTTGACGTAGCTTCGCTTGGCGCAAACTGTATTGAAAAGTAAGGATAAATTAAAAAATGTAATAACGCAATCGTATTAAGAATTAAATTGTCTATCAATCCCTGTCCACCCTATATTTTTTAGTCACGTTTATGAGTATTTATGTATAAGAGTAGATCACTGTCTAAGTGGCGCAAGGACTTTTTCTTTACCAGCTTGTCTACATTTCACATTGTCTAACCATGATTTTGGTGGCTAAATATAAACATTTTCGATCAAACTGTATATGCATGTTGTAATGTGATGTTACAGGAGTGTCATCGGAAGAATTCTGAGAAGGTTAGTGAAAAAATTAATATCTTTTGGCGATGTTGACTTTTATCGCTCACTTTGGCTAGAATCAATGCTGGGCTGCTAATTGCTATGTGCTAAGCTAATATAACGATTTATTGTGTTTTCGCTGTAAGACACTTAGAAAATCTGAAATATTGTCTGTATTCACAGGATCTGTGTCTTTCGATTCGTGTATGCTGTGTATTTTTACGAAATGTTTGATGATTAGTAGTTAGGTAAACACGTTGCTCATTGTAATTATTCTAGTCCATTTGTGATGGTGGGTGCAATTGTAAACTATGCCATCTACCTGAAATATGCACTTTTTTCTAACAAAACCTATCCCATACCATAAATATGTTATCAGACTGTCATCTAATGAGTTTTTTTGTTGGTTAGGGGCTATAAATATCTTAGTTTAGCCGAATTGGTGATGGCTACTGGTGTTGGTGGACAAATAAAAGATGGTGGATTATGCTAATGTGTTTTTAGGTAATAGATGTACATCTTTACATATTGTGTCTTCCCTGTAAAACATTTTAAAAATCGGAAATGTTGACTGGATTCACAAGATCTGTGTCTTTCATTAGCTGTATTGGACTTTAATGTGTGAAAGTTAAATATTTTAAAAAAATATTTTTTTTGAATTTCGCGGCACTGGTTTTTCAGTGGGGGGGGGGGGGGGGGTGTGCCGCTGGCGCCACGCTGATCCTAGACAGGTTAACTTTCACACATTAAAGTCCAATACAGCTAATGAAAGACACAGATCTTGTGAATAAAGCCATCATGTCCGATTTTTAAAATGTTTTACAGGGAAGACACAATATGTAAAGATGTAAATCTATTAGCTAAATACACATTAGCATAATCCACCATCTCTTCTTTGTCCACCAACACCAGTAGCTATCACCAATTCGGCTAAATTAAGATATTGATAGCCACCAACCAAGAAAAACCCTCCTCAGATGACAGTCTGATAACATATTTATGGTATAGGATAGGTTTTGTTAGAAAAATGTGCATATTTCAGGTAGATGGCATAGTTTACAATTGCACCCACCATCACAAATGGACTAGAATAATTACAATGAGCAACGTGTTTACCTAACTACTAATCATCAAACATTTCGTAAAAATACACAGCATACACTAATCGAAAGACACAGATCCTGTGAATACAGACAATATTTCAGATTTTCTAAGTGTCTTACAGCGAAAACACAATAAATCGTTATATTAGCATAGCACATGTGCAAACATTACCCCAGCATTGATTCTAGCCAAAGAGAGCGATAACGTAAACATCGCCAAAATATATTAATTTTTTCACTAACCTTCTCAGAATTCTTCAGATGACACTCCTGTAACATCACATTACAACATACATATACAGTTTGTTCGAAAATGTGCATATTTAGCCACCAAAATCATGGTTAGACAATGAGAAAAGTAGCCCAGCTGGTCAGAAAATGTCGTGCGCCATATTAGACAGTGATCTAGTCGTATACATAAATACTCATAAACGTGACAAAAAAATATAGGGTGGACAGCGATTGATAGACAATTTAATTCTTAATACAATCGCGGAATTACATTTTTAAAATTATCCTTACTTTTCAATACAGTTTGCGCCAAGCGAAGCTACGTCAAAAAAGATGGCGTCCTAAGCCACTAACATTTTTCGACAGAAACACGATTTATCATAATAAATTGTTCCTACTTTGAGCTGTTCTTCCATCAGAATCTTGGTCAAAGAATCCTTTCTTGGGTCTAGTCGTCTTTTGGTCGAAAGCTGTCCTCTTGCCATGCAGAAATGCACATTGCGTTCGGCATGAACTGGAACGGTGCCCAGAGATTCACAGTGGCTCAGAAATAAATGTCCCAAAATCGCACTAAACGGATATAAATTGCTATAAAACGCTTTAAATTAACTACCTTATGATGTTTTTAACTCCTATAACGAGTAAAAATATGACCGGAGAAATATAACTGGCTACACTAATGCTTGGAAAAACAGTAGGTCGGTGTCCTCCGCGCGCCTGACGCACGTAGAAAAGAGTTCCTACCTACAGGATTTTTTCATTTATAGTGGCTGTGATTGGGCAATCGATACCATTCAAAGCGTCATCACGTAAAGGCATCCAGGGGAAGACGTAAGCATTGTCCGTATACTCATAGGAATAACAGTGGCCTTAAAACTGACTCCAGAACAGGGGCCAAAATGTGTGAAATCTGACTCCATGTCAGGGAAATTGCTGTAGAATGAGTTCTGTTCCACTTAGAGACAAAATTTCAACGGCTATAGAAACTATAGACTGTTTTCTATCCAATAATAATAATAATATGCATATTGTACGATCAAGAATTTTGTAGGAAGCCGTTTCAAAAATTACACGATTTCCATAAATAGTGACAACAGCACCCCCTAGCCTTAACAGGTTTTAATGTGTGAAAGTTAAAAAATATATTTTGAACTTTGCGCCCTGCACTTGAGCTGGCTGTTGTCATAAGTGTACTGACACCGGGCTTGCAGCCATAAGAATTAACATTGCCAAAATAAGTGAAGTACATAATAAACAAAAGTGAAATAAACAATAGCGACCTGGTGTAGTCTGTATTCCTGCTGTTCTGGAAGCACAATATTTACTAGAAACTTACAGACAGGCTGAAATCATCACAGAAATGGAAACAAATGCCATCAATCTAGTCTCTAGGCCGTGCAGAGTTCAACGAGATACCCCACTTTACCGTAGCTCACTCGTTCCTAGCGCAGCGACCATTGAAAAAAGTAGGCCCAAAATGAAGCCTGGCCCTAAATTTCAGGTGCTTTTGGGGGATAGAGGAGGAACTGTTAGGGCTAGAAGGACAATTCAATCACAGGAACGTTCCTAAGGTCCTCCCGATCTGTGCAAGCCTATCCTTGACCGTGTGGCATTAAATAACTTCTTATGGCTGGGTGGCAGAATTGAGTAGCTTGGATGAAAAGTTGCCCAGAGTAAACTGCCTGCAACTCAGGCTCAGAGGCAAAGATATGCATATTATTAGTAGATTTGGATAGAAAACATGATGACGTTTCGAAAACTGTTTGAATGATGTCTGTGAGTGTAACAGAACTCATATGGCAGGCAAAAACCTGAGATAAAATCCAACCAGGAATGGGGAAATCTGAGGTTTGTAAGTTTGCCTATCCAATATACAGTGGGATATTGCTCATTTTGCTTCCACTAGATATCAACAGTCTTTAGAACCTTGTTTGATGCTTCTACTGTGAAGAATGAGAGAAGGAGAGCTCTGAGTCAGGTGTCTGGCACAAGCTGAACATGCGCGGTCACGTGAGCGCGACCTGCTTTCCATCGCATTTCTGAAGACAAAGGAATTCTCCGGTTGAAACATTATTGAAGATTTATGTTAGAAAACATCCTAAAGATTGATTCTATACATCGTTTGACATGTTTCTACGAACTGTAATGGAATTGTTTGACTTTGTCTGACCTGCGCATCATGAATGTGGATTACTGGACTGAACGCGTGAACAAAATGAAGGTATTTGGACATAAATTATGGACTATATCGAACAAAACAAACATTTATTGTGGAACTGGGATTCCTGGGAGTGCATTCTGATGGAGATCATCAAAGGTAAGTGAATATTTGTAATGCTATTCTGACATCTTTTGACTCCACAACATGGCAGATATCTTTATGGCTTATTTGGGCTCTGAGCGCTGTACTCAGATTATAGCATGGTGTGCTTTTCCCGTAAAGTTTTTTTTTAAATGTGACACAGCGGGTGCATAAAGGAGAAGTTTATCTAAAGTTCCATGTTTAATACTTGTATCTTTTATCAATGTTTATTATGATTATTTCTGTAAATTGATGTGGCTCTCTGCAAAATCACTGGATGTTTTGGAGGCAAAACATCACTGAACATAACTCGCTAATGTAAACTACAATTTTTTGATATAAATATGAACTTTATCGAACAAAACATTGTGTAACATGATGTCCTATGTGTGTCATCTGATGAAGATCATCAAAGGTTAGTGATTAATTCTATCTCTATTTCTGATTTTTGTGACTCCTTTCTTTGGCTGGAAAAATGGCTGTGTTTTTCTGTGACTTGGCTCTGACCTAACATAATCGTTTGTGGTGCTTTCGCCGAAAAGCCTATTTGAAATCGGACACTGTGGTGGGATTAACAAGAAGTGTATCTTTAAAATGGTGTAAAATACTTGTATGTTTGAGGAATTTTAATTATGAGATTTCTGTTGCTTTGAATTTGGCGCCCTGCACTTTCACTGGCTGTTGTCATATCAATCCCGTTAACGGGATCTCACCCGTGAGAAGTGACTTGCCTAAATAAAGCTAAAAATATAAAAAATCAAAAGGACTTACTTAGGCCTATAATCGACAAGGATGCATGAAGACAAAGAAACTAGACCGAAGAAAATCATGATATACAAAAGAAAAATCTACACATGCCTTTTTAACCTGTCTGGCCAAGGCGTTCCGCTAGCGGAACTCCTCCCACATTCCACTGAAAAGGCAGAGCGTGAAATTCAAAAAATATTTTTTAGAAATATTTAACTTTCACACATTAACCTCTACAGAGTACCTAACCCGGATCTGGGAGCACCCCCCACACCCCCCACACTGATTAGCATCGCTAGCATAGCGTCACAATTAAATAGTAGCATCTAAATATCATTAAATCACAAGTCCAAGACACCCAATGAAAGACACAGATCTTGTGAATAAAACCACCATTTCAGATTTTTTAAATGTTTTACAGGGAAGACACAATATGTAAATCTATTAGCTAAACACGTTAGCAAAATGACACCATTTTCTTACTCCAACAGTTTCTTACTCCATCAGGTGCTATCACCAATTCGGCTAAACTAAGATATTGATAGCCACTAACCAACAAAAAAATTCTTAACCTGTCTAGGATCAGCGTGGCGCTAGCGGCACACCCCCCCCCCCCCCCACTGAAAAACCAGTGCCGCGAAATTCAAAAAAAATATTTTTTTAAAATATTTAACTTTCACACATTAAAGTCCAATACAGCTAATGAAAGACACAGATCTTATGAATCCAGTCAACATTTCCGATTTTTAAAATGTTTTACAGGGAAGACACAATATGTAAAGATGTACATCTATTACCTAAAAACACATTAGCATAATCCACCATCTTTTATTTGTCCACCAACACCAGTAGCCATCACCAATTCGGCTAAACTAAGATATTTATAGCCCCTAACCAACAAAAAAACTCATTAGATGACAGTCTGATAACATATTTATGGTATGGGATAGGTTTTGTTAGAAAAAAGTGCATATTTCAGGTATATGGCATAGTTTACAATTGCACCCACCATCACAAATGGACTAGAATAATTACAATGAGCAACGTGTTTACCTAACTACTAATCATCAAACATTTCGTAAAAATACACAGCATACACGAATCGAAAGACACAGATCCTGTGAATACAGACAATATTTCAGATTTTCTAAGTGTCTTACAGCGAAAACACAATAAATCGTTATATTAGCTTAGCACATAGCAATTAGCAGCCCAGCATTGATTCTAGCCAAAGTGAGCGATAAAAGTCAACATCGCCAAAAGATATTAATTTTTTCACTAACCTTCTCAGAATTCTTCCGATGACACTCCTGTAACATCACATTACAACATGCATATACAGTTTGATCGAAAATGTTTATATTTAGCCACCAAAATCATGGTTAGACAATGTGAAATGTAGCTCAGCTGGTCAGAAAATGTCCTTGCGCCACTTAGACAGTGATCTACTCTTATACATAAATACTCATAAACGTGACTAAAAAATATAGGGTGGACAGGGATTGATAGACAATTTAATTCTTAATACAATTGCGTTATTACATTTTTTAATTTATCCTTACTTTTCAATACAGTTTGCGCCAAGCGAAGCTACGTCAAAAAACATGGCGTCCTAAGCCACTAAAATGTTTCGACAGAAACACGATTTATCATAATAAAAATGTCCTACCTTGAGCTGTTCTTCCATCAGTATCTTGGGCAAAGGATCCTTTCTTGGGAGAAATCGTCTTTTGGTGGAAAGCTGTCCTCTTGCCATGTGGAAATGTCAACTGAGTTCGGGATGAACTGAAAAGCATGCCCAACTTTTCACATCGTTGCAAAAATAAATGTCCCAAAATCGCACTAAACGGATATAAATTGCTATAAAACGCTTTAAATTAACTACTTTATGATGTTTGTAACTCCTATAACGAGTGAAAAGATGACCGGAGAAATATAACAGGCTAAACTAACGCTTGGAACAGGAGAGGGTCGGTGTCTTCCACGCGCGTTACGCAGCTCCCAAAGAATGACTAGCTTCAGAGTTTTTTCATTTGTAGGGCCTGTGAACGCGCAATCGAGCCCGTTGGAATCGTCATCACGTAAAGGCATCCAGGGGAAGACGTAAGAAGTGTCCGTATAGTCATAGCAACGACAGTGCCCTTTTAACTGACTTCAGAAAAGTGGCCAACATTTCTCAAATCTGACTCCATGTCAGGGAAATTGCTGTAGAATGGGCTCTGTTCCACTTAGAGACAAAATTTCAACTCCTATAGAAACTATAGACTGTTTTCTATCCAATAATAATGATAATATGCATATTGTACGATCAAGGATTTTGTGGGAAGCCGTTTAAAAAATTAGCCACATTAGCATAAATAGTCTAAACAGCGCCCCCATCCCCAACAGGTTAAGATGACAGTCTGATAACATATTTATGGTATAGCATAGTTTTTTTTTTTTAAATGTGCATTTTTCAGGTATAAATCACAGTTCTACATTGCAGCTGCAATCTGATATAGTGCTGATGCAGCTAGAACAATTACAGAGACCAACGTTATATAACTAATTACTTGTCTTAAAACATTTCAGAAAAAATACACAGCGTACAGACATTGAAAGCCCAACATCTGGTGAATCCAAACAATATTTCAGATTTTTTAAATGTTTTATAGCGAAATTAGCATAACTAGCTAATTAGCATAACCAGGCCAGCCAAAACCAGCTGGACGCGCGCGACCAGTTCACATGCACGACAGATATATGAAATAACATCGTAAATTGGGTCTTACTATTGCTGATCTTTCATCAGAATGTTGATCAAGGTGTCCTTAGTCCTGATGAGTCGTTCAATCCATTCACAATGGCAACTTTCCCTCTTCATTTAGCCTGGGTACTGGTCGACTAGCACGGCTCTGTCCAAAGTTAAAAAACTCACAGAACGGAACACGGCAAAACTCCCGAAAAAATTCTAATAATCTGATTAAACTATATTGAAAAAACATACATTACGGTGATATGGTCACATGTATCAAACAAACTTCGACACGGAGATAGTTTTCATCCGTAACGTCAGCATAACAAAAGTCAATGGCTTCTCTAAACGCGCATCTCAGGAAACCGGAAGTTGTCGGTCACGCTAAAGAAATAGGTCTTATTTCACGTCAGTACAAGATAAACAAAAAATTTCTCCTCTGACGTCTTCCAGACACCCAGAGGAAGAAGAAGGAAGTGTCATTCGGGTCATAGGTCGCGTGACCATATATAGGCAGAGCTTTGAAGCGAGCATACACATCTTGCAATCTTTTTCTGGCTCAGGGAAAGTGCTGTGAAATGACCTGTGTTTGACTCAGAGACTCAATTGGAACGGTTTTAGAAACCATAGCTTGTTTTCTATCCAATGCTATATGGTTATATGCATATAGTAACAGCAATAATTGAATAAGAGGCAGTTTAGTCTGTAGAGGCAATTATGCTAATGCGAAACAGCACCCCCTGTATTCTCAAGAAGTTAATGCATGGTAGAAATAATTTGACCATAGACAGTGTGTGTAACCCTCAAAAGCCTCCCTAACCGGGTGAAGAAAGAGCGACACAGGCGTGTAATGAGAGACAGTGACTTTTACCACTCCTATTTGAGTCCGAGCCATAAACCAGGGCCGGATTGCTGAGAGCGCGTGTGGAGTGAGCGTGGGCCGGATTGCTGAGAGCGCGTGTGGAGTGAGCGTGGAGAGAGAGAACAAGCTCAGGTGAGAGATTCATGTACATGGGAGGGTTGGAGGTATCTACTTGGATTTAAAATTGGGACATTATCAAGGGAAATGAAATGTGACAGGCAAAAGTTACATGTGCCATTGGGAAAATGAACTGTAAACAATATCTGAAGAAGACACGCTAGAATGTGCCAGGTGAAGGAAAGGGGGGGAGTGGTATACGCCCTGCTAAATATTTAGACTAAGAATGCATTGAGATACTGACCTTTCATTACCAGGCCACTCGTGGCAGGAAAACACAGACAAAGGGGGGGCTGTAACGAGAAGAGTTATGACTGGCAATAAAAGGTTGTTCATAAATGTATGTTCTAACAGGGATGATGTGTGCCAAGTTGATAAACTGGAATTACTAGACGCAAAGTAAGCACTGAAGTCAGTCTATCTAAAATGGGGATGGATGATTGATACAATGTTTTAATTGTCATTGGGATACAGCAAGAGAGAATTGCTAAAGCAAGATTACATTTATTTGGACGAAACTTGGTTAAAGCTTCTCTAGTGTCCGTGGTTTATTTACTCTGGAAAAAAAATAACCTAACACTGCAATCTATGTCTGAGTGCTGTCTGCATCACCTATCCCTGTAAACTTGGATGAGCTGAACGCTGCTTGAATCAGAAACCTTGACAGCCAAAACAAATAGAGAGCACCCTAGGTTCCACCGCCTGCACACAATCAAATGAAATTAAACATGGAAAACATAAAAGAGATAAGATGTATGCCCCTGAGATGGTGTCATGCTAGTGTAATAGAAGGGTTTGCTCCAGGAGGGTTTGGTCAGAACAGAGGAGGCTCTACTGGATAGAAGGAAACACCTCCTCTAGGGGACAAAGCCAGCCTTATCAGGTGTGAAGCAGAAATCTTGACAGTAAATTCCAGTTTGTGCCTTAAAATCTGGACATTCCACCTGAGACCGCCTCCGGTGCTTTGGTATGTATGTACCCCTCCAAACCCGCTTTCAACACGCAAACTCCTGCACAGACACAGACACACACAAGAGCACACACACACACACACAAGAGCACACACACACACACACACACACACACACACATGAAGCTCTTACATCCTGTTCAGTCTGATCTGTATTCCTTGTACATTATGGAGTTGGTGGCGTTGCCTCTGATCTCAGCCACTCTGGTCTCTGAGCAATACTCTTGTGAAGAAAGGGGAAAGGGGGATACCTAGTCAGTTGTATAACTGAATGCTTTCAACTGAAATGCGTCTTCCCCATTTAACCCAACCCCTTTGAATCAGGGAGGTGCGGATGGCTGCCTTAATTGACATCCACGTTGTAACGTTTTTGGCTTGAGGTCATTGTTTATAGGGGTGCCAGGTAGGTTGTGCCTACCAGAGAAAACATTGGTTTCTCCATTTGGTTTGGGGGGAATGAGTCCCATCTGGTCCGTCAAGTCTACACCAATACAAAGGACGTATGCAAAAGTCAGGATGGAAATACACTTTTCATGAACCCTTAAAACATTGGAAAGAAGTTCAAAAACAACTCTTCTTTTGCGTGGGTTGTATTACCAACATAAATGATCACACACACATAACAATATAACAAATAATGAGATCTGGTTCTTCCAGAAATGTCCTGTACCTCGGGCCTAAAAAGAGTCCATCCCGGTAAAGAAGTTCAGGGAGCTCAAGTGACCTTAGTCACGCAATGTTTGTCCATTCATACAAGTGTAGTGTAAAACCCAGTATCAAATCATACAATCAAAATAACAATTATTTGGCCACACAACCATCAAGTGTATCAACTCTTAATAAGTCCTCAACTACAACTACATAAATCCTCACGGTATACATCACACCACGTCAGTCGGTCAGTCAGACTATCCAATCCGCTAACAGATCTCCAGCGGAGAAAGGCCACGAAGAACAACGGAGAGGTGTAGTCCAACGGAAGCAAAGAGTGGATCCGATCCTGGATAAACTTGCTATTAGGCTACAAAACACACTTTTAAAGGCAACAAAACAAACGGAATAAAGAAGCTTCGGAACTGAGGGTTGAACACATCCTCATTCACGTCTCCATCACAACCCCACTTTTGCTCAGCAGATACTGGCTATTTAATTGGGAATTAAAGGGGAAGCGCCCTATTGGAAGGAGAAGCACTGAGACGGTTCAGAAAAATTCAGGGCCGTCACACACCCCCTCCCCTGAAAAAAGCCGACCATTGCCCTGGAAGGCACATCTTGGTCGGGGAAACCGAGAAAGGTCTCCTCATCACTTTCCTCTACAAAAATATTCATGACTTTTTGGAGCTCACGCTCCTCAGCTGAGGGATTACAGGCCTTAAGTTAAGGCGTGAGACTTCTGGGTCTGGGAATCCGAGAAAAATCTCCTCACTTTCCTCTTCAAATATATCCAGGACCTTGTGGCGCTCAATCTCCTCCAATTGCTCAGCCGAGGGGTAACAGGCCTTAAGGCACGAGACATGGACAACGCGCATATCTTTCCCTGTGTCTTATTTTACCACTCTGTTGTTCAAAAGGCCCATCTGCTCCACAATCCTATATGGTCCTTGCCATTTAGGAGCGAGCTTGGCCGAGAAGACTTGTTCAGCATTCGAGTAAGGATGAGAGCGAAGCCACACCCGATCACGAAGCTGGAACTGCATGGCTCGTCTCTTCTTATCATAATTTCTCTTCTGCTTGAGTCGAGCCTGGATCATGTTCTTTGAGACAAGAGCTTTCAAGTTGTTGAGATGGACTACCTGGTCATAGCAAGCAGCGTCTGGAGTAAGCTGCTGGGGCTGTAGCACCATATCCAAGGGTCCTCGGAAGGGACGACTTAGGTTCAGCTCTGCAGGTGTGACTCCAGTGGACTCTTGCACAGCAGAATTCAGGGCAAATCGAAACTCATGAAGGTGCTTGTCCCAGTGTTTGTGCTGGGTACCTACATAGGAAGCAACCATTGTCTTCTAGGTTCGATTTACTCTCTCAGCGAGATTGGTCTGTGGGTGATAGGCCGTGGTCAACTTTTGTCTCAGGTTCCATCTTTGGCAGGTCTCCTCAAAGAGATCAGAGACGAATTGGGAACCTCGATCAGACAGGATGTAATCAGGCACTCGCCAGCGAGTCAGGATCTCTTTCGTAAGGATGTTAGAAACGGTCCTTGCTGTGGCCTGACGCAGGACAAAGAGCTCCACCCACTTGGAATAGTAATCAACAAAAACAAGCAGGTACACATTCTGATTGGAGCTTCTAGGAAATGGACCCATCAAATCCACTCCTAACATTTTCCATGGTCGGGTAACCACCGTTTGCTGCAACTTGCCAGCAGGCTTTCTACCTTCTGGTTTTTACATTTGACACACCTGACAGTTTCAGATGTGTGACTTCACATCCATGCTCAGATGTGGCCAGTACAGTAATGCTTGCAACTGCTTGTAGGTTTTAAACCTGCACCAAATGACCAGCTAATGGGTCTTCATGGAAATGTTGAAGCAGTTGAAGGCGTAGAGTTTCAGGTATGTACATTTGGTAGAGTGTTCTGTGAGGTAGTTGTACAACTCAGTAGACTTTGTCTTCAATGATGGTCAGCTTTGTGGTAGGATTGACCATCTTTTCTCCATCTTCCAGGAGAGTATGGTACAAAGACTGTACTTCTGGATCATCCTGTTGGGCTTTCCAAATGGCCTCATCAGAGATGGGAAAGTCAGTTTTGGGTGAGTCTCGACTGCTTGACAGGACAGTAGCACATGTAAGATGAGGGCCACCATTACCACAGGCAGGAGCTCTAGATAAGGCATCTGGAACAGTGTTGTATTTTCCTTTCCTGTATTCTTCTGCAAAGGTGAACTCTTGCAACCGTAGAGCCCATCTGATGAGTCTGGTACTTGGTTTGTTTGTCTTGAACACCCACACAAGGGAGGAATGGTCAGTGACCACAGTGAAGTGTCTTCCCTCCAGGTAGTACCTCCACTCTTCCAAAGCCCGGACAACTGCAAGGCACTCTTGCTCGGTTGTGGAGTAGTTCCGTTCTGCTCCATTTAATGTCCAACTGGCGAACGCTAGCACTTCTTCAGTGCCAAGTCCAGTCTGTTGGACTAGGACAGCACCAAGTCCAACATCACTTGCATCAGTGTAAACATTAAAAAGGGCAGTCAAAGTTGGAATAACACAAAATGCGAGGCGTGACGAGGTGTCGTTTCAAAGGAGGTCTGGAACTCTGCCGTCCATCGGAATTTCATTCCTTTTCGCTTCAACCCGTGGAGGGGTTCTGCCACCTGGTAGAAGTTTGACACAAACCGATGGTAACATCCAGCCATCCCAAGGAACCGTTGAAGGACCTTGAGTGTGGTTGGCACAGGGAAGTCTTGTACAGCCTTTGTCTTTTCAGGATCCACATGAATGCCGTCAAAAGACACAATATGGCCAAGGAACTTCAGGGAGGTTTGGCAGAAGTTATTCTTCTTCATATTCAGTGTCAGACCAGCTTCTCTTAGCTTGTCCAGCACTGCTTGAAGATCTTGAAAGTGTTGTTCTCTGTTCTGGGAGTAGATAATTATATCATCCAGGTAGATGAAACAGATCTTCCCGTTGATCTCACCTAACGCAATCTCCATGAGTCTTTGGAAAGTGGCAGGTCCATTCTTTAATCCAAAAGGCATCACCTTAACTTCTTGAGAATACAGGGGGTGCTGTTTTCGCATTAGCATAATTGCCTCTACAGATTAAACTGCCTCTTATTCAATTATTGCTGTTACTATATGCATATAACCATATACCATTGGATAGAAAACAAGCTATGGTTTCTAAAACCGTTTCAATTTTGTCTCTGAGTTAAACACAAGTCATTTGACAGCACATTCCCTGAGCAAGAAGAAGATTGCAAGATGTGTATGCTCGCTTCAACGCTCTGCCTATATATGGTCACGCCACCTATGACCCGAAACACACTTCATTCGTCTTCCTCTGGGTGTCAGGAAGACGTCAGAGGAGAATTTTTTTGTTTATCTTGTACTGACGTGAAATAAGACCTATTTCTTTAGCGTGACCGACAACTTCCGGTTTTCTGAAACGCGCGTTTTAGAGGTGCAATTGTCTTTTGTTATGCTGACGTTACGGATGAAAACTATCTCCGTCTCGAAGTTTGTTTGATACATGTGACCATATCATCGTAATGTATGTTTTTTCAATATAGTTTAATCAGATTATTTGAATTTTTTCGGGAGTTTTGCCGTGTTCCGTTCTGTGAGTTTTTTAACTTTGGACAGGGACCGTGCCAGTCGACCAGTACCCAGGCTAAATGAAGAGGGAAAGTTGCCATTGTGAATGGATTGAACGACTCATCAGGACTAAGGACACCTTGATCAACATTCTGATGAAAGATCAGCAATAGTAAGACCCAATTTACGTTGTTATTTCATATATCTGTCGTGCATGTGAACTGGTCGGGCGCGCCCAGCTGGTTCTGGCTGGCGTGGCTATGCTAATTTAGCGCTACATTTTGTTTTCGCTATAAAACATTTAATAAATCTGAAATATTGTTTGGATTCACCAGATGTTGGGCTTTCAATATCTGTACGCTGTGTATTTTTTCTGAAATGTTTTAAGACAAGTAATTAGTTATATAACGTTGGTCTCTGTAATTGTTCTAGCTGCATCAGCACTATATCAGATTGCAGCTGCAATGTAGAACTGTGATTTATACCTGAAAAATGCACATTTAAAAAAAAAAAATATGCTATACCATAAATATGTTATCAGACTGTCATCTTATGAATTTGTTTGTTGGTTAGTGGCTATATATATTTTCATTTAGTCGAATTAGTGATAGCTACTGACGCAGGAAAAAACTGTTGGAGTAAGAAAATGGTGTCTTTTGCTAACGTGTTTAGCTAATAGATTTACATATTGTGTCTTCCCTGTAAAACATTTAAAAAATCTGAAATGGTGGTTTTATTCACAAGATCTGTGTCTTTCATTGGGTGTCTTGGACTTGTGATTTAATGATATTTAGATGCTACTATTTAATTGTGACGCTATGCTAACGATGCTAATCAGTGTGGGGGGAGGTGGGGGGTGCTCCCGAATCCGGGTTAGGTACTCGGTAGAGGTTAACTTCTCTTGGGTTGTGGTCAGCATTTTCACGTTTGGATGAAAAGCATACCCAAATTAAACTGCCAGCTACTCCTCCCCAGAAGATAAGATATGCATATTATTAGTAGATTTGGATAGAAAACACTCCGAAGTTTATAAAACTGTTTGAATCATGTCTGTGAGTATAACAGAACTTATTTAGGAGGCGAAACCCCAAGGACAAACCATTCAGATTTTTCTTTTTTTTGAGGTCACTCTCTCAATGAACTTTCATTGGGAAACCAGATTTCTAAGCGACTTGCTTGCAGTTCCTACAGCTTCCACTGGATGTCAACAGTCCTGAGAAATTGGTTGAGGTTATTCCTTTGTGTAATGAAGAAATACGGCCATCTTGAAGTCGAGTCACTCTAGGTGTCCTGTGAGATAGAAGCGTGTGAGCAGAAGCCATGCTACGGTTGGTTTTAATCCTGTATTGAACACAGATCATCCCGTCTTCAATTTTATCGATTATTAACGTAAAAAAATACCTAAAGTTGTATTACAAAGGTAGTTTGACATTTTTGGGCAAAGTTTACAGGTAACCTTTGAGATATTTTGTCGTCACGTTTGAGCAAGTTGAAACCTGTGTTTTTCTGGATCAAACGCGCCAAACAAATGGACATTTAGGATATATTTCGACGGAATTAATCGAACAAAAGGACCATTTGTGATGTTTATGGGACATATTGTAGTGCCAACAACTGAAGCCCGTCAAAGGTAAAGCATGAATTATATTTTTATTTCTGCGTTTTGTCGCACCTGCAGGGTTGAAATGTTCTCTCTCTTTTGTTTACTATGGTGCTATGCTCAGATAACAGCATCGTAACACGGAATTCAAAACAGAAATCCCATAATTTAAATTCCTCAAACATACAAGTATTTTACACCATTTCAAAGATACACTTGTTGTAAATCCAGCCAAAGTGTCTGATTTCAAAAACGTTTTATGACGAAAGCACAGCAAACGATTATGTTAGGTTAGAGCGAAGTCACAGAAAAAGACAGCCATTTTCCAGCCAAAGAGAGGAGTAAAAAAAAGCAGAAATAGAGATAAAATTAATCACTAACCTTTGATGATCTTCATCAGATGACACTCATAGAACTTCATGTTACACAATACATACATGTATGTTTTGTTCGGTAAAGTTCATATTTATATCCCAAAATTTGAGTTTAGGTGGGACGCTACTGTCTCACTCTGATGCAGAGCGCCAAATTCAAATGAATTACTATAAAAATTACTATAAAAATCTAACTTTCATTAAATCACACATGAAAAGATACCAAATTAAAGCTACACTGGTTGTGAATCCAGTCAACATGTCAGAATTCAAATAGGCTTTTCGGCGAAAGCAAACAATGCTATTATCTGAGGATAGCACCATTGTAAACAAAGAGAGAAAAGCATATTTCAACCCTGCAGGCGCGACAAAACACAGAAATAAAAATATAATTAATTTCTTACCTTTGACGAGCTTCTGTTGTTGGCACTCCAATATGTCCCATAAACATCACAAATTATCCTTTTGTTTGATTAATTCCATCGATATATATCCAAAATGTCAATTTATTTGGATTGTTTGATCCAGAAAAACACTGGCTCCAAATTGTGAAACGTGACTACAAAATATCTCAAAGGTTACCTGTAAACTTTTACCATAAACTTCAAACTACTTTTGTAATAAAACTTTAGGTATTTTTTTACTTAAATAAATAGACAAAATTGAAGGCGGGATGATCTGTTTTCAATACATGATTAAAACCAACTGTAGCTAGCTTTCTGGTCACGCGCTTCTAACAAACAGGACACTTCGAGTGACCCTCCTTCAAGATGGCCATACTTCTTCATTACACAAAGGAATAACCTCAACTAATTTCTAAAGACTGTTGACATCCAGTGGAAGCGGTAGGAACCACAAGAAGGTCTCTTAGAAATCTGGTGTCCCAATGAAATCTCATTGAAAAGAGTAACCAAAAAAAAAAAGAATCTGAATGGTTTGTCCTCAGGGTTTCGCCTGCTAAATAAGTTATGTTATACTCTCAGACATGATTAAACCAGTTTTAGAAACTTCAGAGTGTTTTCTATCCAAATCTACTAATAATATGCATATCTTATCTTCTGGAGAGGAGTAGCTGGCAGTTTAATTTGGGCATGCTTTTCATCCAAAATTCCAAATGATGCCCCCTACCCAAGAGAAGTTAAATCACCCAGAGTAGGATAGTCAGCCCAGGAGGTAGTGGTGAGACGTGCCACATCCCACCAGTCTAGAACTGTCCCATGCAACACATTCCTCAATGTGGCAAGGAGTTCTTCGTCAGCCAGGGGATTGAGGGCAAGAAAGTCACGACATCTTTCCAGATACATTAGCGGATCAGGACAGTCATCCACTTTTCCAAAGGTGGGAAATTGCAATTTAATGGGCATCGCTCCCACATGACGTCTACTCAAATCACCATGAACAAAAGAGCTAGGAGGGATTGAGGAAGTAGAGGTTGAGGGAGTTATCGGACCATGAAAATGAACACCAGGATGCATGGTGGATTGCATCCTGCAAGGGGTGGCTGCAGCATGGCCTTGTCTTGGCTATTCTGAGGTGCCAGCTTGGCCCTCAGTGGTCTGAACAGAAGTGGACACCAGAGAAGCTCTGTGCAAGGAGTTGTGCCTAATGGAGGCCATGTCAACAGACACATCATCCAACATTTTAACACAATTACAGAGCTCTGTCTGCAAGTGGTCTACAGCGTTAACCAGGGGAGAAAATTAACGAATTAATGTCCTTGAGGACCTCAGTGTGATGATGCTGCAGGCGCCACTGGAGAGTGGCAGTGAGTTGGTTTCGTTGGTAGTCAAACTGCCTGTCCATGGCACCAGTAACATCCTGTCTTCCACTCTCACTGAGCTCTGTCAGCATGTGGATTAGAGTGCTCAGTGAGTTTCTGAAATCCATGGCTGTCTGTTGTTGCTCTTCACTCTGACATTTGAATTTATGGTGGATTAGAGTTTGGAGATGTTGTTGAGTCCGACGAATATCAAGGATGTCACCTTGAAGTTGTAAGACTACAACCTCTGGAGATAAACCAGACAATGGAGGAAGGTTGGGCGTCAGAGGGAGGGCTAGCTCAGTACTTCCACACAGATCCATGTCAATAAGTGAGTAACTGGTTAGACCTCCTGTGGCCTGTGGTCCAGACCGAGCATTCAGATTCCCAGGGCTCTGGCCCAAATCAACTCCAATATCTCCATTCACATTATGATTACTATTGTCAGCTTGATGGTCAGAATGGCCCTGTGTATTCCCATTGACAGGTATGATATGGATGAGCACATTTTCCTGGGGCGAATCCTTTGTTTTAATTCCACACAAACGATTTGCTTTGGTTAGTTCTCAGTGTTGAGGTCCCATCTGGGGTGCCATTTTTTATGAAACGGTTTTGACTTGAGGTTATGTCAGGTAGGTTGTGCCTACCAGAGAAAACATTGGTTTCTCCTTTTGGTTTGGGAGGGAATGAGTCCCATCTGGTCCGTCAAGTCTACACCAATACAAAGGACTTATGTAAAAGTCAGGATGGAAATACACTTTTCATAAACCCTTAAAACATTGGAAAGAATTTCAAAAACAACTCTTCTTTTGCGTGGGTTGTATTACCAACATAAATGATCACACACACATAACAATATAACAAATAATGAGCTCTGGTTCTTCCAGAAATGTCCTGTACCTCGGGCCTAAAAGAGTCCAGCCCGGTAAAGAAGTTCAGGGAGCTCAAGTGACCTTAGTCACGCAATGTTTGTCCATTCATACAAGTGTAGTGTAAAACCCAGTATCAAATCGTACAACCAAAATAACAATTATTTGACCACACAACCATCAAGCGTATCAACTCTTAATAAGTCCTCAACTACAACTACATAAATCCTCACGGTATACATCACATCAAAACAAATGAAATACCGTATACAAAAAGGTTGTAGTCAGTCGGTCAGTCAGACAATCCAATCCGCCAACAGATCTCAAGCGGAGAAAGGCCACGAAGAACAACGGAGAGGTGTAGTCCAACGGAAGCAAAGAGTGGATCCGATCATGGGTAAACTTGCTATTAGGCTACAAAACACACTTTTAAATTCAACAAAACAAATGGAATAGAGACGCTTCGGAACTGAGGGTTGAACACATCCTCATTCACGTCCCCATCACAACCCCACTTTTGCGCAGCTGATGCTGGCTATTTAAATTGGGAATTAAAGGGGAAGCGCCCTATTGGAAGGAGAAGCACTGAGACGGTTCAGAAAAATTCAGGGCCATCACAACGTCTTCGGCGCCCGGGGCACAGTGGGTTAGCTGCCTTGCTCAGGGGCAGAACGACAGATTTTTACCTTGTCAGCTTGAAACAACAGCATCAACAACAATGGCACAATGATTCTCTTTAGAACCATGAAGTTCAAGAGAGCACCGCTATACACTATTGGGATCTGAGCTCATCAATTCTGTGGCATGGTTTAAGAACGCCACGAGGACTGGGTAATAAGGGCCACAATAAAAAGTTTTTGTCTTTGGTATGAAGATAAAGTAGAGTGTAATTCTGCTTCTCAGAGAGAATCTCTCCTACTTAGTGGATGAGATGCACATCTAAGCCATAAAGAGCTCTGTGGATCGAGAGGGTCCCATTTACTGTATAACGCACACTCAGACTTGGGCAATAACATGGAAGATGGTGTCTGAGTTTTGACCATCAGTCACTCTTCTCCACACACCACCCCTCTCACTGTCCACCCCTCTTCTCACTCCCTCCTTCCATCATTCTTCCCACTTCTCAACACAAGTTCAGATATCAGTCCTTCCACTACCTTTGAACACAGAACCCCAGCGTAGCAGCTGGTGACGTTGGGATCTTTGAACTGTCACAAACCTCTCTTTGTCTTTAGACAGGAGAGTTCCAGTTCCAACACTGGTCCAGAGCTGTTTATTACCACTACCTCATGTGTCATGGTGAATAGTAGCCATCAGGACAGAAACAGATGTTCTGTTGTTGAGCCTTCTGTTCTCTTTTGTCTATTCTTCTTCATTGTGAATGTGATTTACTCAGACTAAACAAAAGCAAGAATAAATAGCAACACGTTTTACACAAACCACAGAGCTCCTGAGGTAACATCAACGGGTTTTACTGTATTGTTGTTATTAACATTCATGGTTGTTTTTAGGAAACTCCACAGAGAGGAATGTGATGCACTGGAGATTCATATGATAAGCAGAATCTTTCAAATAAGAACATCGCCTGCGATGAAGTTAAAGCATTTGTCTCAGTTTAGAAGAGAGGACCCCCAGAGCTACCAATTACAGTATGCAGATTCTGTTTAATTATTCTGCTGGTAACCTCAACGGACCACGCTGGAGTATTTAGATGGGAATTGAAGGCCTATGCTCTCCACATACTGTACGTACATCCCTCAGGCAGAAGTTAATACATAGATGTCATAATCGGTATGACTACTGTACAAATTAGATTCCTCTTCATGTCAAGGGGGTAACAGTACACACACACACTGCTCACTACTTGGTAGTAAGGCATTGCTGAAATCACAAAAATCGGCTTGCTAGCAAGAACTTGTCTCCCACAACTGGTTAATGTCACGCCCTGGCCTTAGTATTCTTTGTTTTCTTTATTATTTTAGTTAGGTCAGGGTGTGACATGGGGAATGTTTGTGTTTTGTCTCGTTTTTGGTGGTTATATGGAAAAGGGGGTGTTGGGTTTAGTTTATGGGTTTGTGTTGAGTGAATGTTTCTAGGTATGTCTATGGTTGAGTGATGTTCTAGGTATGTCTATGGTTGCCTGAGTGGTTCCCAATTAGAGACAGATGTCTTTCATTTGTCTCTGATTGGGAGCCATATTTTAGGCGGCCATGGGCATCATGTTTTTGTCGGGTCATTGTCTAGGTCTGTGTCTGTGTCTAGGTTGCATGTTTGCATTTCGTTCGGTTCTAGCTTCACGGTCGTCTATTTGTTGTTTTGCTTCGTTTGTTTTCTCCTAAATAAAGAGAAGATGTCTTTTTTACATGCTGCGCCTTGGTCCTCTCTCTCTCCCATGGTCAATCGTGACAGTTCAATTAGTGAATCTCAAAGTCGCTTCACTAATAATTTGCATAATTCAAACTGTGTCAACTCTGGTCATAAAATTCCTAGTCGCCAACAGTCAAATCGCTTATATATCCTTGTGTCTCTTCCTTCCGTTGAAAATGTTCATCCTTTTAGTTGAATTTCTTGGAATCTAACTGACATGTTTGATATGTGGTGTTGCTGAGAGCCTCAACACGTCTTTCATTTCACACACTGGTGACCCCCCGAAGATTTTCTGATTCAAGTAAAAACCACAAGACGTTATCTGTTCCTTCTTGCACCAGCGACCTGAATGCTGTTCTTTTTTTATCCACTCTAATAAATGTTAAGGTCATGGATGAAATACTGTCTGCCCTTCACATTGTACACTAAAGGGGTGGGCTACTGCAGGCATTTGAACTGGACATGGAGGCTGTTTTGGCTGTTAATACATATTTAAATGTACATGTCATATTTTAGTAATTTAGCAGATGATGTTATCCGTAAAGACTTACAGGAGCAATTAAGGTTAAGTGCCTTGCTCAAGGAAACAGGCTGGATTTTTTTATTCACCTAGGCGGCTCTGGGATTCGAACCAGCGACCTTTCGGTTACTGGCCCAATGCTCTTAACCGCTAGGTTGAACTGAGCCAAAACTGTGCTGACCAGGCTAATAATAAGGGGTGAAGTGCTACCGTAGCGTGTAGGAATGGAGCCTCCTAATTTGTTTAAATGTGAGAAAACACATACAGTGGGGGAAAAAGTATTTAGTCAGCCACCAATTGTGCAAGTTCTCCCACTTAAAAAGATGAGAGAGGCCTGTAATTTTCATCATAGGTACACTTCAACTATGACATACAAAATGAGAAGAAAAAAAATCCAGAAAATCACATTGTAGGATTTTTAATTTATTTTTTTTGCAAATTATGGTGGAAAATAAGTATTTGGTCAATAACAAAAGTTTATCTCAATACTTATATACCCTTTGTTGGTAATGACAGAGGTCAAACGTTTTCTGTAAGTCTTCACAAGGTTTTCACACACTGTTGCTGGTATTTTGGCCCATTCCTCCATGCAGATCTCCTCTAGAGCAGTGATGTTTTGGGGCTGTTGCTGGGCAACGCGGACTTTCAACTCCCTCCAAAGATTGTCTATGGGGTTGAGATCTAGAGACTGGTTAGGCCACTCCAGGACCTGATGATAAAGAACCTGATGATAAACTGATAAAGAACTAGAGGCAAAGATTTTTGTAACCAACCCAAGATAGACCAGAGCTTGTTGTATCCAATGTGAGCAAAATAATCATAGGTGCAGAAAAAGCAAGGATGTGGGCAGAGCCAAGCACGAGCTAGTGAGATCCTATTGGAGCGTTCATTTATTAGCATATTTCCGTTAGGGAACGTGAAGTGCATGTGTTTAACCTGTTGGGGATGGGGGCGCTGTTTAGACTATTTATGCTAATTTGGCTAATTTTTTAAACGGCTTCCCACAAAATCCTTGATCGTACAATATGCATATTATTATTATTATTGGATAGAAAACAGTCTATAGTTTCTATAGGAGTTGAAATTTTGTCTCTAAGTGGAACAGAGCCCATTCTACAGCAATTTCCCTGACATGGAGTCAGATTTGAGAAATGTTGGCCACTTTTCTGAAGTCAGTTAAAAGGGCACTGTCGTTGCTATGACTATACGGACACTTCTTACGTCTTCCCCTGGATGCCTTTACGTGATGACGATTCCAACGGGGTCGATTGCGCGTTCACAGGCCCTACAAATGAAAAAAACCTTTAGCTAGCAAGTCTTTTCTTGCTGCGTAACGCGCGTGGAAGACACCGACCCTCTCCTGTTCCAAGCGTTAGTTTAGCCTGTTATATTTCTCCGGTCATCTTTTCACTCGTTATAGGAGTTACAAACATCATAAAGTAGTTAATTTAAAGCGTTTTATAGCAATTTATATCCGTTTAGTGCGATTTTGGGACATTTATTTTTGCAACGATGTGAAAAGTTGGGCACGCTTTTCAGTTCATCCCGAACGCAGTTGACATTTCCACATGGCAAGAGGACAGCTTTCCACCAAAAGACGATTTCTCCCAAGAAAGGATCCTTTGCCCAAGATACTGATGGAAGAACAGCTCAAGGTAGGACATTTTTATTATGATAAATCGTGTTTCTGTCGAAACATTTTAGTGGCTTAGGACGCCATGTTTTTTGACGTAGCTTCGCTTGGCGCAAACTGTATTGAAAAGTAAGGATAAATTAAAAAATGTAATAACGCAATTGTATTAAGAATTAAATTGTCTATCAATCCCTGTCCAACCTATATTTTTTAGTCACGTTTATGAGTATTTATGTATAAGAGTAGATCACTGTCTAAGTGGCGCAAGGACATTTTCTGACCAGCTGAGCTACATTTCACATTGTCTAACCATGATTTTGGTGGCTAAATATAAACATTTTCGATCAAACTCTATATGGATTGTGTAATATGATGTTACAGGAGTGTCATCTGAAGAATTCTGAGAAGGTTAGTGAAAAAATTAATATATTTTGGCGATGTTGACTTTTATCGCTCACTTTGGCTAGAATCAATGCTGGGCTGCTATGTGCTATGTGCTATGCTAATATAACGATTTATTGTGTTTTCGCTGTAAGACACTTAGAAAATCTGAAATATTGTCTGTATTCACAGGATCTGTGTCTTTCGATTCGTGTATGCTGTGTATTTTTACGAAATGTTTGATGATTAGTAGTTAGGTAAACACGTTGCTCATTGTAATTATTCTAGTCCATTTGTGATGGTGGGTGCAATTGTAACCTATGCCATATACCTGAAATATGCACTTTTTTCTAACAAAACCTATCCCATACCATAAATATGTTATCAGACTGTCATCTAATGAGTTTTTTTGTTGGTTAGGGGCTATAAATATCTTAGTTTAGCCGAATTGGTGATGGCTACTGGTGTTGGTGGACAAATAAAAGATGGTGGATTATGCTAATGTGTTTTTAGGTAATAGATGTACATCTTTACATATTGTGTCTTCCCTGTAAAACATTTTAAAAATCGGAAATGGTGGCTTTATTCACAAGATCTGTGTCTTTCATTAGCTGTATTGGACTTTAATGTGTGAAAGTTAAATATTTTAAAAAAATATTTTTTTTGAATTTCGCGGCACTGGTTTTTCAGTGGGGGGGGGGGGGGGTGTGCCGCTAGCGCCACGCTGATCCTAGACAGGTTAACCTCTCTGGGGCAGGTGGGACGCAAAACTTCAGAGTGTTTTCTATCCAAATCTACTAATAATATGCATATATTATATTCTGGGGATGAGTAGCAGGCAGTTGAATTTTGGCATGCTATTTATCCGAAAGTGAAAATGCTGCCCCCTGCCCACTAGAAGTTAACAAACTATAGTTTTGGCAAGTCGGTTAGGACATTTATTGTGTGCATGACACAAGTAATTTTCCCAACAATTGTTTACAGACAGATTATTTCACTTATAATTCACTGTATCACAAATCCAGTGGGTCAGAGCTTTTGACATAGTTTGAGTCAATTGGAGGTGTACCTGTGGATGTCTTTCAAGGGCTACCTTCAAACTCAGTGCCTCTTTGCTTGACATCATGGGAAAATCGAAAGAAATCAGCCAAGACCGCAGTTTTTTTTTTTAAATCTCCACAAGTCTGGTTCATCCTTGGGAGCAATTTCAAAACGGCTCAAGGTACCACGCTCATCTATAAAAGCAATAGTACGCAAGTATAAACACCATGGGACCACGCAGCTGTCATACCGCTCAGGAAGGAGACGCGTTCTGTCTCCTAGAGATGAACGTACTTTGGTGCGAAAAGTGCAAATCAATCCCAGAACAACAGCAAAGGACCTTGTGAAGATAATGGAGGAAACAGGTAGAAAAGTATTTTTATCCACTGTAAAACGAGTCCTATATCAACATAACTTAAAAGGCCGCTCAGCATAGAAGATGCCACTGCTCCAAAACCGCCATAAAAAAGCCAGACTACGGTTTGCAACTGCACATGGGGACAAATATCGTACTTTTTGGAGAAATGTCCTCTGGTCTGATGAAAGTAAAAGTAAAATAGAATTGTTTGGCCATAATGACCATCGAAATGCTTGGAGGAAAAAGGGGAGGCTTGCAAGCCGGAGAACACCATCCCAACTGTGAAGCATGGTGGTGGCAGCATAATGTTTTGGGGGTGCTTTGCTGCAGGAGGGACTGGTGCAATTCACAAAATAGATGGCATGATAAGGCAGGAAAAATATGTAGATGTATTGAAGCAACACCTCAAGACATCAGTCAGGAATTTTATGCTTGGTCGCAAATCGGTCTTCCAAATGAACAATGACCCCAAGCATACTTCCAAAGTTGAGGCAAAATGGCTTTAGGACAACAAAGTCAAGGTTTTGGAGTGGCCATCACAAAGCCCTGACCTCAATCCCATAGAACATTTGTGGGCAGAATTGAAAAGCGTGTGCGAGCAAGAAGGCCTACAAACCTGACTCAATTACACCACCTATGTCAGGAGGAATAGGCCAAAATTCACCCCAATTTTTGTGCGAAGCTTGTTGAAGGCTACCCAAAACAATTGACCCATGATAAACCATTTAAAGGCAGTGCTACCAAATACTAGTTGAGTGTATGTAAACTTCTGACCCACTGGGAATGTGATGAAAGAAATACAATCTGAAATAAATAATTTTCTCTACTATTATACTGACATTTCACATTCTTAAAATAAAGTGGTGATGCTGACTGACCTAACACAGGGGATTTGTACTATGATTAAATGTCAGGAATTGTGAAAAACTGAGTTCAAATATATTTGGCTAAGGTGTATGTAAACTTCAGAATTCAACTGTACCAAGCATTGGATTAATAATATAATCTTCAACCAAGATGATCTATTATTCACAAGCACCACTTTCCCGCCTTCCCTATACTGTAGCTCTGCCTCTGTCTGCCAGGTTATCTGTACGATGAAGTACCTCAGCCTCAATTCAGGGACTACAATAGGAAGCTTTTCATTCCATTCTGTTGTGAAAAGTAGGGGTTCAGATGGAGGGGAAAGGCAGTGCTGAACATAATGCTGCTCCCTGCCAGGACTTTGTGCTTACTGCTGGTATTGATAAGTGAAAGCAGTCACAGGCCAGAAGAACATCCTCTGAATTAATCACAGCATGACTGAGCCATTTCAGAAATGGGACACGGAGTCAAAGCTCAGCTGTCAAATGTTTTTACATATCGTTGTGGTCATGCCAATTAAAAAGAAAGACATTTTAACTTTCAATAACTTTGAAGAGTGCCTTGGAGTCATTATATTCACTAATAATGTATCAAGAACCCCTCCATTATTGAAGAGTGCCTTGGAATTTACAATCACCAAGAATTGATCAAGAACCCCTCCAGAGCACCATAGTATTTTTCTACCTGTTCTCATCCAAGCTCTGCCAATCCAAGCCAAATATCCTGGCAACGGCACCATGTTGCAAGTCAGATGCCCAGACATAACAAATTATTCTCATCAAATTAGATTTCAGAATATTAAATATGACAACATTTGAAGGGCATCTCAGTCTATTTGAATTAATCTCAAAGCTTAAGAGTAGTTCCAAACGGACAAAGCTATTTGCTTGCAAAAATATCCAATTCAACATCCAAGGAGAGTAAATTCAGACGATCCACTCACCGAGTAAGCCCAATAACCAACAAATTTAGCATAGAGGGAAAGAGAAACCTGCAGCAGTTCTGGAATCTCATTTTAGGGCCTATGCATGGTTTAAGAAACCGCGCCTTCGAGCAACATAAAGGGGGACGATCAAGAAATTAACGGACCCAGTTGATATGCTTCATGTAAATTTGTAAACACTGCTGTGGATTTCTGAGCCACAGAGGCGCTGCAGCAGACAGTCTCAGTGCACAGGATCCAGCCTCCTAGAGGAGGGAGCTCCCACCGAAGGCGGGCTTATGAGAGCTTTTCCAGTTCCGTTATTTACGAGTTGGCTGGGAGCCAGTGGGCCTTGTTTAACAGCCATAGGCACATGTTCACCTTGCTTCCATGGCCAATAGAAAGACAGGGGAAATCATTCCCAGCCCTCTCACACAAAGCCCCAGCCTAGTATTTGGCAGGTTAGGATCCTGGCAGAATTCGAGGACATAGCATTTCACACACAAATAAGCAAAAATAAATCACATTCAATACCAGCTGGAGAATAAAAGCAACATGGTGACAGGGCTAAATCAACACTGTGGGATTTTTTCCCTCCAAAATCACTTCAATCTGTTGTTAATTTTCCATCTTAATTATAAACCTCTCACAATAGCATGATTGACTACAGGGTATGGAACAGAAACAATATGGAGATACTGTGAGGATCCTGAGAGTGCCTAGCTGTGTCACCTACTGTAATTCGATTTAGGAGGAATAAAATACTTATTCTGGTCTCAACTCAAGCAAGCAGCCTTGTATATGAAGTGGCAGATCGGCTCAACTCTCCCTGTCAAAACGAGAAGATTCTCAGTGGAAGTTAATGGATCCAAGAGCAAGGGGAGAGGTAGACATAAAGAGGCCAATAGTACTGCAAATAGGCAGTGTTCTCCTTCATGCTTCTCTCTGCTGCCTCCCTGGAGCTTTTGACAGTAACAGCACCATAAACCGAACTGCTGAAAATCAACTCTTTTAAAAGTGATAACAACAGTAAATGAAATGGTTATGAAGGTCACTGCCAGGTCATAGAAAAAGAGTGCAGAACTGTGAATACAAAGTCTAAAGTTTTACACGTCAAACAGAAAGGACCAATATAGTCAAGAGCAGACTGTTTCTTGAATAATATGCTACCCTTCATTCATAACAGCTGGACATTTCCAGAGATAATTTCTGAGCTAAATGAGAAAACCAGCAGGCATGCTGATTCAGCCAGCCCAGTGTGTAATCTCTCCATGCAGGCTGAGACTGATCCAGTATTCTGATGAGTCTGGTCAGATGTTCATTGTCATCCTCAACTCTAATATTAATGGTTAATTACCCTCTTTCAATAGGCTCTGAAGCCTGCTCTCAGTCTAATACGAGAGCTAAGCTTATAACATTCCCTGAAATGCCATTCACCTCCCATTGAAATGATCAGCCTTGTAGTTCCGTAGGCTATATTAACCATGTACTGTGCAAAATAATGTAATCCATTTAAAAAAGGGGGAGGTGAGGATTTCTATTCAAACTTCAGCTTTAAACTATATTGAAAAAACATACATTACGATAATATGGTCACATGTATCAAACAAACTTCGAGACGGAGATAGTTTTCATCCGTAACGGCAGCAAAACAGTAGACAATCGCACCACCAAATCGCGCGATTCAGAGAACCGGAAGTTGTCGGTCACGCCAAATAAATAGGTCTTATTTCACGTCAGTACAAGATAAACAAAAAATTTCGCCTCTGACGTCCTCTTGACACCCAGAGGAAGACGAATGAAGTGTGTTTCGGGTCATAGGTGGCGTGACCATATATAGGCAGAGCGTTGAAGCGAGCATACACATCTTGCATTCTTCTTCTTGGTCAGGGAAAGTGCTGTCAAATGACTTCTGTTTCACTCAGAGACAAAATTGAAACGGTTTTAGAAACTATAGATTGTTTTCTATCCAATGGTATTAATTATATGCATATAGTAAGAGCAATAATTGAATAAGAGGCAGTTTAATCTGTAGAGCAAATTATGCTAATGCGAAAACAGCACCCCCTGTATTCTCAAGAAGTTAATAACATCTCCAAGACAAATGTCAAGAAACATAACATAATGTTATTGCTAAAAAAACATCTTCTAAATTAGTCCATACTCCCTTTTTCTACTGGCGACCTCTAGGAAGAGTTACCAGATCATGAAGATAGCACCCTAACCCGTCACAGAATTCCCACTCCAGGATCCCAATCTGGTGAACTTTGTGTCAAAACAAAAACTCAACATTAAATCAGCAATACATATATCACAATACATTTGAAGTTATTGTCATCCCTTATTAACATATATTGTCCTTTCTATATACAGCCTGAACACAGTATCACTGTATAAGTACCCCAAAGACCAGGACCTAAGGGAACTGGTAATTTACCCCTTTCAAACACGTGATTAAACAAAAACATGTTAAATAAAAAATAAATAGATTCGTATAACTAATCAACTTAGAATTGCAACTCTTTATAATTCCCTACAGAAATAATAATAATCTCCTAATGTAAATGTACAATTGACAGAGAATGGTGTTTCTCATGAATTATATAATGAAATCCCCCTGTCTATTTAATTCCTAATGAAGTTGATTATTCTTCATTATGTAACGGGTGTCGTCGGAAGGAAGAGACCAAGGCGCAGCGTTCTTAGAGTTCCACATAATTTAATCAGGAAGTGAAACTAAAACAGGACAAAACAATAAAGAATACAACGACCGAACAGCTTCGATGTGCAAACTCCCTGCACACAAACAAAGAACACTTAAATCGGTCTTCAGATTAAACGGCTTCCTACTCAATTCTTGCTCGTACAATATGCATATTATTATTATTATTGGATAGAAAACACTCTCTAGTTTCTATAGCCGTTGGAATTTTGTCTCTGAGTGAAACAGAACTCCTTCTACAGCACTTTTCATGACAGCGAGTGAGATTTCAGAAATCTTGGCCCCTGTTCCCAGGTCGGTTGTAAAGTCCCTGTAAATGCTATGGAGAAACAAACACTGCCTACGTCTTCCTCTAGATGTCAGTACATGGTGACGCTTTGAATGGGGTCGATTGCGCAATCAGGGCCTCTATAAAACACCAAAGACCGGAAGTAGCTTTCTTTTCCTGCCTGCGCCTGACGCACGATGGACATCGGACTTGCCTCCTTCCAAGCTGTTGTTTAGCCAGTAATATTTCTCCGGTCATGTTTTATTCGTTATAGGTGTTAAAAACATCATAAGGTACTTAATTTGAACCGTTTTATAGCAATTTATATCCGTTTAGGGCGATTTTATGGCATTTCTGTGTGATGCACTTTGAGGAGCTGGGCACTTTGAGTGCATGGTGAACGTTAGTGGCCATTTCGACGGGACAAGAGGACATCTTTCGACCAAAAGACGATTAGACCGGAGAAAGGATTCATTGCCCAAGATTCTGATGGAAGAACAGCTCATAGTAAGAACTATTTATGATGATAAATCGTGTTTCTGTCGAAAAATGTTAAACGCTTATGCCGCCATTTTGTTTGGTGTAGCTTCGCTTGGCGCAACCTGTATTGAAAAGGAAGGATAATTTAAAAAATGTAATTCAGCGATTGCATTAAGAATTAAATTGTCTATCAATCGCTGTCCACCCTGTATTTTTTAGTCAAGTTTATGAGTATTTATGCATTAGACTAGATCACTGTCCAATATTGCGCCCGACATTTTCTGACCAGCTTGGCTACTTTTCTCATTGTATAACCACGATTTTGGTGGCTAAATATGCAAATTTTCGAACAAACTCTATATGTATGTTGCAATATGATGTTACAGGAGTGTCATCTGAAGAATTCTGAGAAGGTTAGTGAAAAAATTAATACATTTTGGTGGTGATAATGCTATCGCTCTTTTTGCCGTGAATCAATGCTGGGGTAATGTTTGCACATGTGCTATGGTAATATAACGATTTATTGTGTTTTCGCTGTAAGACACTTAGAAAATCTGAAATATTGTCTGGATTCACAGGATCTGTGTCTTTCAATTAGTGTACGCTGTGTATTTTTAAAAAGTGTTTTATGATTAGTAATTAGGTAATAAACGTTGCTCTCTGTATTTTTTCTAGTCGAGTTGTGAAGGTGGGTGCAATTGTAAACTATGATTTATACCTGAAATATGCACATTTTTCTAACAAAACCTATCCTATACAATAAATATGTTATCAAACTGTCATCTGATGAGGTTTTTTCTTGGTTAGTGGCTATCAATATCTTTATTTGTCCGAATTGGTGATAGCTACTGATGCAGTAAGAAAATGGCGGAGTAAGAAAATTGTTGTCTTTTGCTAACAGTGGTTAGCTAATAGATTTACATATTGTGTCTTCCCTGTAAAACATTTTACAAATCAGAGATGATGGCTTGAATCACAAGATCTGTATCTTTCATTTGGTGTCTTGGACTTGTGATTTCATGAACATTTTATTTTATGATATCTCTGTAACTTTAGGCTAGGCTATGCTAGTCAGCTTTTGTGTTGGGGGGGATCCCGGATCCGGGTCAGGGAGGCGTTAGAGGTTAATTTAGAGACAAACGATTGTGTGACTAACTAACTGACTAGCTAATATTAGCCAGCTAGCTGGCAGGTGTTATGACATGAGTACAGTATGACATTGTAATTCATGTTGTTTAACCTGTCTAGGATGAGGGTGCCGCTAGTGGCACTCCCCCCCCCCACCCCCACTGAAAAACCAGTGCCGCGAAATTAAAAAAATATATTTTTTTTAAATATTTAACTTTCACACATTAAAGTCCAATACAGCTAATGAAAGACACAGATCTTGTGAATCCAGCCAACATGTCCGATTTTTAAAATGTTTTACAGGGAAGACACAATATGTAAAGATGTACATCTATTACCTAAAAACACATTAGCATAATCCACCATCTTTTATTTGTCCACCAACACCAGTAGCTATCACCAATTCGGCTAAGCTAAGATATTTATAGCCCCTAACCAAGAAAGAAACTCATCAGATGACAGTCTGATAACATATTTATGGTATGGGATAGGTTTTGTTAGAAAAAAGTGCATATTTCAGGTAGATGGCATAGGTTACAATTGCACCCACCGTCACAAATGGACTAGAAAAACTACATTGAGCAACGTGTTTACCTACTTACTAATCATCAAACATTTCGTAAAAATACACAGCATACACTAATCGAAAGACACAGATCCTGTGAATACAGACAATATTTCAGATTTTCTAAGTGTCTTACAGCGAAAACACAATAAATCGTTATATTAGCATAGCACATAGCACATAGCAGCCCAGCATTGATTCTAGCCAAAGTGAGCGATAAAAGTCAACATCGCCAAAATATATTAATTTTTTCACTAACCTTCTCAGAATTCTTCAGATGACACTCCTGTAACATCATATTACACAATCCATATAGAGTTTGATCGAAAATGTTTATATTTAGCCACCAAAATCATGGTTAGACAATGTGAAATGTAGCCCAGCTGGTGAGAAAATGTCCGTGCGCCACTTAGACAGTGATCTACTCTTATACATAAATACTCATAAACGTGACTAAAAAATATAGGGTGGACAGGGATTGATAGACAATTTAATTCTTAATAAAATCGCGGAATTACATTTTTTAAATTATCCTTACTTTTCAATACAGTTTGCGCCAAGCGAAGCTACGTCAAAAAACATGGCGTCCTAAGCCACTAACATTTTTCGACAGAAACACGATTTATCATAATAAAAATGTCTTACTTTGAGCTGTTCTTCCATCAGTATCTTGGGCAAAGGATCCTTTCTTGGGAGTAATCGTCTTTTGGTGGAAAGCTGTCCTCTTGCCATGTGGAAATGCCAACTGCGTTCGGGATGAACTGGAAGCGTGCCCAGCAATTCACAGCGTTTCAGAAATAAATGTCCCAAAATCGCACTAAACGGATATAAATTGCTATAAAACGCTTTAAATTAACTACCTTATGATGTTTTTAACTCCCATAACGAGTAGAAACATGACCAGAGTAATATTACTCCCTCCACTAATGCTTGGAACAAGTGCGGGTCGATGTCCTCCAGGCGCATTACGCAGCAAGAAAAGAGTTCCTAGCTACAGGTTTTTTTAATTTGTAGTGCCTGTGAACGCGCAATCGACGCCGTTCAAATCGTCATCACGTAAAGGCATCCAGGGGAAGACGTAAGCAGTGTCCGTATACTCATAGCAATAACTGTGCCCTTTTAACTGACTCCAGATCAGGGGCCAAAATTTCTGAAATCTGACTCCATGTCAGGGAAATTGCTGTAGAATGACTTCTGTTCCACTTAGAGACAAATTTTAAACTCCTATAGAAACTATAGACTGTTTTCTATCCAATAATAATAATAATATGCATATTGTACTATCAAGAGTTTTGTAGGAAGCCGTTTAAAAAATTACAAGATTACCATAAATAGTGACAACAGCGCCCCCATCCTCAACAGGTTAACCTGTTAGTAGGTTGTGCACCTGTTGTGCCTCGACCTAGGTTGGGCAAAACTAAACATGGCGGTGTTCTTCTTAGCAATCTTATTAGGATAAAGACCTCCTCCATTCCTGCCATTATTGAAAGAGATCATGATACCTCACATCTCAAAATAGGGTTACTTAATGTTAGATCCCTCACTTCAAAGGCAGTCATAGTCAATGAACTAATCACTGATCATAATCTTGATGTGATTGGCCTGACTGAAACATGGCTTAACCTGTTGGGGATGGGGGCGCTGTTTAGACTATTTATGCTAATGTGGCTAATTTTTTAAACGGCTTCCCACAAAATCCTTGATCGTACAATATGCATATTATTATTATTATTGGATGGAAAACAGTCTATAGTTTCTATAGGAGTTGAAATTTTGTCTCTAAGTGGAACAGAGCCCATTCTACAGCAATTTCCCTGACATGGAGTCAGATTTGAGAAATGTTGGCCACTTTTCTGAAGTCAGTTAAAAGGGCACTGTCGTTGCTATGACTATACGGACACTTCTTACGTCTTCCCCTGGATGCCTTTACGTGATGACGATTCCAACGGGCTCGATTGCGCGTTCACAGGCCCTACAAATGAAAAAACTCTGAAGCTAGTCATTCTTTGGGAGCTGCGTAACGCGCGTGGAAGACACCGACCCTCTCCTGTTCCAAGCGTTAGTTTAGCCTGTTATATTTCTCCGGTCATCTTTTCACTCGTTATAGGAGTTACAAACATCACAAAGTAGTTAATTTAAAGCGTTTTATAGCAATTTATATCCGTTTAGTGCGATTTTGGGACATTTATTTTTGCAACGATGTGAAAAGTTGGGCACGCTTTTCAGTTCATCCCGAACGTAGTTGACATTTCCACATGGCAAGAGGACAGCTTTCCACCAAAAGACGATTTCTCCCAAGAAAGGATCCTTTGCCCAAGATACTGATGGAAGAACAGCTCAAGGTAGGACATTTTTATTATGATAAATCGTGTTTCTGTCGAAACATTTTAGTGGCTTAGGACGCCATGTTTTTTGACGTAGCTTCGCTTGGCGCAAACTGTATTGAAAAGTAAGGATAAATTAAAAAATGTAATAACGCAATTGTATTAAGAATTAAATTGTCTATCAATCCCTGTCCACCCTATATTTTTTAGTCACGTTTATGAGTATTTATGTATAAGAGTAGATCACTGTCTAAGTGGCGCAAGGACAAATTCTGACCAGCTGAGTTACATTTCACATTGTCTAACCATGATTTTGGTGGCTAAATATAAACATTTTCGATCAAACTGTATATGCATGTTGTAATGTGATGTTACAGGAGTGTCATCGGAAGAATTCTGAGAAGGTTAGTGAAAAAATTAATATCTTTTGGCGATGTTGACTTTTATCGCTCACTTTGGCTAGAATCAATGCTGGGCTGCTAATTGCTATGTGCTAAGCTAATATAACGATTTATTGTGTTTTCGCTGTAAGACACTTAGAAAATCTGAAATATTGTCTGTATTCACAGGATCTGTGTCTTTCGATTCGTGTATGCTGTGTATTTTTACGAAATGTTTGATGATTAGTAGTTAGGTAAACACGTTGCTCATTGTAATTATTCTAGTCCATTTGTGATGGTGGGTGCAATTGTAAACTATGCCATATACCTGAAATATGCACTTTTTTCTAACAAAACCTATCCCATACCATAAATATGTTATCAGACTGTCATCTAATGAGTTTTTTTGTTGGTTAGGGGCTATAAATATCTTAGTTTAGCCGAATTGGTGATGGCTACTGGTGTTGGTGGACAAATAAAAGATGGTGGATTATGCTAATGTGTTTTTAGGTAATAGATGTACATCTTTACATATTGTGTCTTCCCTGTAAAACATTTTAAAAATCGGAAATGTTGACTGGATTCATAAGATCTGTGTCTTTCATTAGCTGTATTGGACTTTAATGTGTGAAAGTTAAATATTTAAAAAAAATATTTTTTTTGAATTTCGCGGCACTGGTTTTTCAGTGGGGGGGGGGGGGGTGCCGCTAGCGCCACGCTGATCCTAGACAGGTTAAGCCCGATGAATTTACTGTGTTAAATGAGGCCTCACCTCCTGGTTACACTAGTGACCATATCCCCCGTGCATCCCGCAAAGGCGGAGGTGTTGCTAACATTTACGATAGCAAATTTCAATTTACAAAAAAAAAAATGACGTTTTCGTCTTTTGAGCTTCTAGTCATGAAATCTATGCAGCCTACTCAATCAATTTTTAGTAGCTACTGTTTACAGGCCTCCTGGGCCATATACAGCGTTCCTCTCTGAGTTCCCTGAATTCCTATCAGACCTTGTAGTCATAGCAGATCATATTCTAATTCTTGGTGATTTTAATATTCATATGGAGAAGTCCACAGACCCACTCCAAAAGTCTTTCGGAGTCATCATCGACTCAGTGGGATTTGTCCAACATGTCTCTGGACCTACTCACTGCCACAGTCATACTCTGGACCTAGTTTTGTCCCATGGAATAAATGTTGTAGATCTTAATGTTTTTCCACATAATGCTGGACTATCGGACCACCATTTTATTACGTTTGCAATCGCAACAAATAATCTGCTCAGACCCCAACCAAGGAGCATCAAAAGTCGTGCTATAAATTCTCAGACAACACAAATATTCCTTGATGCCCTTCCAGACTCCTTCTGCCTACCCAAGGACGCCGGAGGACAAAAATCAGTTAACCACTTAACCGAGGAACTCAATTTAACCTTGCGCAATACCCTAGATGCAGTTGCACCCCTAAAAACTAAAAACATTTGTCATAAGAAACTAGCTCCCTGGTATACAGAAAATACCCGAGCTTTGAAGCAAGCTTCCAGGAAATTGGAATGGAAATGGCGCCATACTAAACTGGAAGTCTTCCGACTAGCTTGGAAAGACAGTACCGTGCAGTACCGAAGAGCCCTCACTGCTGCTCGATCATCCTACTTTTCCAACTTAATCGAGGAAAATAAGAACAATCCAAATTTTCTTTTTGATACTGTTGCAAAGCTAACAAAAAGCAGCATTCCCCAAGATAGGATGGCTTTCACTTCAGCAGTAATAAATTCATGAACTTCTTTGAGGAAAAGATCATGACCATTAGAAAGCGAATTATGGACTCCTCTTTTAATCTGCGTATTCCTCCAGGGTTTAGCTGTCCTGGATCTGCACAGCTCTGCCAGGGCCTGGGATCGGGAGAGACACTTAAGCGTTTTAGTACTATATCTCTTGACACAATGATGAAAATAATCATGGCCTCTAAACCTTCAAGCTGCATACTGGATCCTATTCCTACTAAACTGCTGAAAGAGCTGCTTCCTGTGCTTGGCCCTCCTATGTTGAACATAATAAACAGCTCTCTATCCACCGGATGTGTACCAAACTCACTAAAAGTGGCAGTGATAAAGCCTCTCTTGAAAAAGCCAAACCTTGACCCGGAAAATATAAAAAACTATCGGCCTATATCGAATCTTCCATTCCTCTCAAAATTTTTAGAAAAAGCTGTTGCGCAGCAACTCACTGCCTTTCTGAAGACAAACAATGTATACGAAATGCTTCAGTCTGGTTTTAGACCCCATCATAGCACTGAGACTGCACTTGTGAAGGTGGAAAATGACCTTTTAATGGCGTCAGACCGAGGCTCTGCATCTGTCCTCGTGCTACTAGACCTTAGTGCTGCTTTTGATACCATCGATCACCACATACTTCTGGAGAGACTGGAAACCCAAATTGGTCTACACGGACCAGTTCTGGCCTGGTTTAGATCTTACCTGTCGGAAAGATATCAGTTTGTCTCTGTGAATGGTTTGTCCTCTGACAAATCAACTGTGCATTTCGGTGTTCCTCAAGGTTCCGTTTTAGGACCACTATTGTTTTCACTATATATTTTACCTCTTGGGGATGTCATTCGAAAACATAATGTTAACTTTCCCTAATATGTGGATGACACACAGCTGTACATTTCAATGAAACATGGTGAAGCCCCAAAATTGCCCTCGCTAGAAGCCTGTGTTTCAGACATAAGGAAGTGGATGGCTGAAAACTTTCTACTTTTAAACTCGGACAAAACAGAGATGCTTGTTCTCGGTCCCAAGAAACAAAGAGATCTTCTGTTAAATCTGACAATTCATC
Organism: Salvelinus fontinalis; assembly: GCF_029448725.1. Classification (NCBI taxonomy): domain Eukaryota; kingdom Metazoa; phylum Chordata; class Actinopteri; order Salmoniformes; family Salmonidae; genus Salvelinus; species Salvelinus fontinalis. The sequence continues at coordinate 45,982,739 of NC_074693.1, forward strand.
TTGATGGTTGTAAAGTCGTCTCAAATAAAACTGTGAAGGACCTCGGCGTTACTCTTGACCCTGATCTCTCTTTTGACGAACATATCAAGACTGTTTCAAGGACAGCTTTTTTCCATCTACGTAACATTGCAAAAATCAGACATTTTCTGTCCAAAAATGATGCAGAAAAATTAATCCATGCATTTGTTACTTCTAGGCTAGACTACTGCAATGCTCTACTTTCCGGCTACCCGGATAAAGCACTAAATAAACTTCAGTTAGTGCTAAATACGTCTGCTAGAATCCTGAGTAGAACCAAGAAATTTGATCATATTACTCCAGTGCTAGCTTCCCTACACTGGCTTCCTGTTAAGGCAAGGGCTGATTTCAAGGTTTTACTGTTAACCAATAAAGCGTTACATGGGCTTGCTCCTACCTATCTTTCCGAGTTGGTCCTGCCGTACATACCAATACGTACGCTACGGTCACAAGACGCAGGCCTCCTAATTGTCCCTAGAATTTCTAAGCAAACAGCGGGAGGCAGGGCTTTCTCCTATAGATCTCCATTTTTATGGAACAGTCTGCCTACCCATGTGAGAGACGCAGACTCGGTCTCAACCTTTAAGTCTTTACTGAAGACTTATCTCTTCAGTAGGTCATATGATTGAGTGTAGCCTGGCCCAGGAGTGTGAAGGTGAACGGAAAGGCTCTGGAGCAACGAACCGCCCTTGCTTTCTCTGCCTGGCCGGTTCCCCTCCACTGGGATTCTCTGCCTCTAACCCTATTACAGGGGCTGAGTCACTGGCTTACTGGTGCTCTTTCATGCCGTCCCTAGGAGGGGTGCGTCACTTGAGTGGGTTGAGTTACTGACGTGATCTTCCTGTCTGGGTTGGCGCCCCCCTTGGTTTGTGCTGTGGTGGAGATTTTTGTGGGCTATACTCAGCCTTGTCTCAGGATTGTAAGTTGGTGGCTGAAGATATCCCTCTAGTGGTGCGGGGGCTGTGCTTTGGCAAAGTGGGTGGGGTTATATCCTTCCTGTTTGGCCCTGTCCGGGGGTATCATCGGATGGGGCCACAGTGTCTCCTGACCCCTCCTGTCTCAGCCTCCAGTATTTATGCTGCAGTAGTTTGTGTTTGGGGGCTAGGGCCAGTTGGTTATATCTGGAGTACTTCTCCTGTCTTATCCAGTGTCCTGTGGGAATTTAAGTATGCTCTCTCTAATTCTCTCCTTCTCTCTTTCTATCTCTCTCTCGGAGGACCTGAGCCCTAGGACCATACGTCAGGACTACTGGGCATGATGACTCCTTGCTGTCCCCAGTCCACCTGGCCTTGCTGCTGTCTCAGTTTCAACTGTTCTGCCTGCAGTTATGGAACCCCTACCTGTCCCAGACCTGCTGTTTTCAACTCTTAATGATCGGCTATGAAAAGCCAACTGACATTTATTCCTGATTATTATTTGACCATGCTTGTCATTTATGAACATTTTAAACATCTTGGCTCTCTCTAATTCTCTCCTTATCTCTTTCTTTCTCTCTCTCGGAGGAACTGAGCCCTCTGACCACACGTCAGGACTACCGGGCATGATGACTCCTTGCTGTCCCCAGTCCACCTGGCCTTGCTGCTGTCCCAGTTTCAACTGTTCTGCCTGCGGTTATGGAACCCCTACCTGTCCCAGACCTGCTGTTTTCAACTCTTAATTATCGGCTATGAAAAGCCAACTGACATTTATTCCTGATTGTTATTTGACCATGCTTGTCATTTATGAACATTTTGAACATCTTGGCCAGTTCTGTTATAATCTCCACCCGGCACAGCCAGAAGAGGACTGGCCACCCCTCATAGCCTGGTTCCTCTCTAGGTTTCTTCCTAGGTTTTGGCCTTTCTAGGGAGTTTTTCCTAGCCACTGTGCTTCTACACCTGCATTGCTTGGTGTTTGGGGTTTTAGGCTGGGTTTCTGTACAGCACTTCGAGATATTAGCTGATGTACGAAGGGCTATATAAAATAAACTTGATTGATTGATTGATGCATTATAATTATGATAATTGTAATATTATATTATAACTACAAGTACAATCTGTACTTCAGTGCACATACTGGTGTGCATTCTGCAATGAGGAAGAAAAACGAGGTGGGGATATAGGTGTAGAAGACAGAAAGGGAAAGAGGTAAGAACAGAAGCAGACAGCATATGATAAATTAATTACAGTGTCTCTAGCGGTGTCTCCTAACCAGCCTTGGGCCGCCAGTTGGCCCAAAGGTTATCTTAATCTTGACGCAGGGGTCAGATTATTATATATTTTTTTAAATAACGTTCCCAAGGTAAACGGACTATTTCTCCGGTCCAGATCGCAGAATATGCATATAATTATTAGATAATAGAAAATACTCCAAAGTTTCCAAAACTGTCAAAATATTGTCTGTGGACTACTCTTTTTATTCACACCCACACAAGACACACACACGCATAGATAACTTTTTACTGTCGACACAACTGTTTCATATAGTGTTAGATGTCGAGTATCTCCCCAGATTGCTTAGTGACCATTCTCCCCTGGTATTATCAATCTCCATTCCTACCAAGGTAAATGGAGCATATAGATGGAGACTAAATTCTACACTCCTAAAGCAACCTGAATTTTGTGCATTCTTAAAAGAGCAGATCAATATTTTCACTTTGACAAACAAACCCTCCGCTCCTGACAGTTTCATTCTTTGGGACACATTGAAGGCCTATCTGAGGGGACAGATCATTTCCTATACTAAAGGGCTGAAGAGAAAACACGGTGCGGAACTGAGTGCCCTTGAATCTGAAATCTCAGAGCTAGAGAAAACCTACCAAAGAGGCCTAACTAAAGATCTATACAAGCTTTTGGTAAATAAAAAACTGAAATATAATATTCTGAACACATATCAAGCTGAGAGGGCCATCACTAAATCAAAACAGCGTTATTACGAGCTTGGAGAGAAAGCACACAAAGTATTGGCATGGCAACTGAAAGCAGAGGAAAGTAAGAGGACAATTAATGCTATAGAAACTCTTACTAATGAGATATCTTTCGACCCTACTGAAATTAATAATACTTTTAAGAAATACTATGAAGACCTCTACACTTCCCAATCAAGCGATGATCTATCAGAGATCGACTCCTTTCTCTCCTCTCTCAACCTCCCATGCCTGTCAGGGGAAGACAGCGAGTGCCTGAGTGAACACTTCTCAGTTCCTGAATTGTTGGAGGCCATTAAATCCTTACCTTCTAATAAATCTCCTGGGGAGGATGGCTTCCCTCCAGAGTTCTATAAAGAATTTAGGGAGCTGTTGGTCCCCTAACTTATGGAGGTACTTAAAAAAGCCAGGGAAGACAACTGCTTTCCAGAGTCTTTCTCTCAAGCAGTGATTACTGTAATCCACAAGAAAGGGAAAAATCCACTAAAGTGCGCCTCATATAGACCAATCTCTCTCCTTAAAAACCTGTTGAGGATGGGGGCGCTGTTGTGACTATTTATGCTAATCGTGTAATTTTTGAAACGGCTTCCCACAAAATCCTTGATCGTACAATATGCATATTATTATTATTATTGGATAGAAAACAGTCTATAGTTTCTATAGGAGTTGAAATTTTGTCTCTAAGTGGAACAGAGCCCATTCTACAGCAATTTCCCTGACATGGAGTCAGATTTCAGAAATTTTGGCCCCTGATCTGGAGTCAGTTAAAAGGGCACTGTTATTGCTATGAGTATACGGACACTGCTTACGTCTTCCCCTGGATGCCTTTACGTGATGACGATTTGAATGGGGTCGATTGCGCGTTCACAGGCACTATAAATTAAAAAAACCTGTAGCTAGCAAGTCTTTTCTTGCTGCGTAATGCGCCTGGAGGACATCGACCCGCACTTGTTCCAAGCATTAGTGGAGGGAGTAATATTACTCTGGTCATGTTTCTACTCGTTATGGGAGTTAAAAACATCATAAGGTAGTTAATTTAAAGCGTTTTATAGCAATTTATATCCGTTTAGTGCGATTTTGGGACATTTATTTCTGAAACGCTGTGAATTGCTGGGCACGCTTCCAGTTCATCCCGAACGCAGTTGGCATTTCCACATGGCAAGAGGACAGCTTTCCACCAAAAGACGATTGGACCCAAGAAAGGATCCTTTGCCCAAGATACTGATGGAAGAACAGCTCAAAGTAGGACATTTTTATTATGATAAATCGTGTTTCTGTCGAAAAATGTTAGTGGCTTAGGACGCCATGTTTTTTGACGTAGCTTCGCTTGGCGCAAACTGTATTGAAATGTAAGGATAATTTAAAAAATGTAATTCCGCAATTGTATTAAGAATTAAATTGTCTATCAATCCCTGTCCACCCTATATTTTTTAGTCACGTTTATGAGTATTTATGTATAAGAGTAGATCACTGTCTAATATGGCGCACGGACATTTTCTCACCAGCTGGGCTACATTTCACATTGTCTAACCATGATTTTGGTGGCTAAATATAAACATATTCGATCAAACTCTATATGGATTTTGTAATATGATGTTACAGGAGTGTCATCTGAAGAATTCTGAGAAGGTTAGTGAAAAAATTAATATATTTTGGCGATGTTGACTTTTATCGCTCACTTTGGCTAGAATCAATGCTGGGCTGCTATGTGCTATGTGCTATGCTAATATAACGATTTATTGTGTTTTCGCTGTAAGACACTTAGAAAATCTGAAATGTTGTCTGTATTCACAGGATCTGTGTCTTTCGATTAGTGTATGCTGTGTATTTTTACGAAATGTTTGATGATTAGTAAGTAGGTAAACACGTTGCTCTATGTAATTTTTCTAGTCCATTTGTGACGGTGGGTGCAATTGTAACCTATGCCATCTACCTGAAATATGCACTTTTTTCTAACAAAACCTATCCCATACCATAAATATGTTATCAGACTGTCATCTGATGAGTTTTTTTCTTGGTTAGGGGCTATAAATAACTTAGTTTAGCCGAATTGGTGATAGCTACTGGTGTTGGTGGACAAATAAAAGATGGTGGATTATGCTAATGTGTTTTTAGGTAATAGATGTACATCTTTACATATTGTGTCTTCCCTGAAAAACATTTTAAAAATCGGACATGTTGGCTGGATTCACAAGATCTGTGTCTTTCATTAGCTGTATTGGACTTTAATGTGTGAAAGTTAAATATTTTAAAAAAATATTTTTTTGAATTTCGCGGCACTGGTTTTTCAGTGGGGGTGGGGGGGGAGTGCCGCTAGCGGCACCCTCATCCTAGACAGGTTAACATAGATTGTAAACTGGTCACCAAGATGCTATCTAAGAGACTGGAGTCATGTCTTCCCCTGTTGGTCAACCCAGATCAGACTGGCTTCATAATTAATAGATTGTCCTCCAATAATCTCAGAAGGTTCTTTGATATAATTCACCTTGTTAACAAAAACAAAATACCTAGTGTCGCAGTCTCCCTCGACGCTGAAAAGGCCTTTGATAGGGTTGAATGGCCATACCTCTTTCGCGTCTTGGAAAAGTTTGGTTTAGGTACCGGGTTTGTAAATTTGATAAAATCACTCTACAAATCTCCTAAAGCTAGGATTGCTACCAACGGGATTACTTCCTCCTCTTTCCCTCTCCATAGGGGGAACAGACAAGGTTGCCCAATTAGCCCCCACCTCTTTGCCCTCGCCATCGAACCGTTGGCTGAGGCTATTAGAACGTGCCCTGACATACATGGCTTAGAGGTGGGCCCCCATACCCATAAATTATCACTCTTTGCGGATGACCTTATCTCATTTCTAACAAACCCAGAACACTCCCTCGCTCACTTGCAGATCCTACTACAGTGTTATAGTTCTTTCTCTGGATAAAAGGTCAATTTAGATAAAAGCGAAATCTTACCGTTGTCTGTCTTTGACCATCATACCATCAAGCACAAGTTTCCTTTTAGATGGTCGCCTATGGGCTTCACATATTTGGGCATAATGGTGGATGGTAACCTGAACAACCTCTATAAACTCAATCTGGCCAATTTGTTGCAAAAGGTGGAGGGTGACCTTTGTAAATGGATGGACTTACCTCTCACTCTACTGGGTAGAATCAATGTAATTAAAATGAATGTCCTGCCTAGATTTCTATATCTGTTTCAATCTCTCCCTATCCCTGTTCCCGCAGCATTCTTTTCCTCTCTCGACAAGATGACCAGACGGTTTTTCTGGCACGGCAAAACCCCTAGGGTTGGCCTGGATAAACTGACCCTGGACCCTGGACAATTTTAGAATGTACTACTGGGCAGCACAGTCTAGGTTTCTGGCTCAGAGGTTTGACAAGGGTCCCTCTCCCTCATGGTTGAACATTGAAAAGCTTGAGGTAAATTATGACACTGGGGCAGAATTGTTTTACAAATGGGACAGAAAATCTATAAAAACCATCACAGACAACCCTTTAATCATACATTCTGTCCTGGCATGGTGCAAACTGCATGAGCTGTTCGGACGAGGGGGATTCCTTTCCCCTAAAACCCCTTTATGGAACAATAGATTGATTCCTATGTTTTTCCAGAATAGTAACTTTAGACCATGGTCTGATAAGGGGATCACTCTTCTGGAACATTGTTACGAGGAGGGAGTTCTTATGTCTTTTGATCAGCTGAAACATAAATACCACTTGCCTAACAGGGACTTCTTTAGCTACCTACAACTACGAAACTTTATTAGGGTGTCTCTCAAGGGACAATGGAACCTACCTAAGATGTCACCTATTGAACAACTCTGCCACGCAGACCAACCACTGTTCAAGACCATTTCCCGTGTTTACGATGCTCTTATGTTAGGACTAACACTGCCTGGGCTAGATAAACCCCGACTTAGATGGGAAAAAGATCTGGGTATTGATCTTGATGAGGGTCTATGGAGTGACCTTTGCAGGGATGGTGTTCCATCCACATTGAACTACAGATACAGACTGATCCAGTTTAATTTCCTCCATCAGCTCTATATCACCCCATCTAGACTGCACAAGTTCCAAACTGATATCTCCTCCCTATGTTTTAGATGTGGCTCAGATGAAGGAACATTCCTCCATTCCACTTGGCAGTGTTCAAAACTACACGGTTTCTGGCAGGGGGTATGCGATACCATATCCTCAATTCATGGGGTTGCATTCCCTCTAGACCCGGAGGTCTGTCTACTGGGCAACTTTACTAACACCAATCTTAGGCAAAGCCATACTATAAAGCTAACAGAAATTTTGCTAGCGATTGCCAAGAAATGTATCGCCTTGAAATGGAAAATGGATTCCCCCCTGCCTGTTGCAATGTGGCTATCAGAAGTGAATAGTTGTATCCCACTGGAGAAAATTACTTACCGCTTGAGGAATGAGTTAAATACATTTTACAGAATTTGGCAACCTTTTATTGACTATATGGAGTATCTCCCCCCACATCACATTGAATGAATCTCTATATTATTCTTATATAATGTTTCACACGTAACGTATAATATGTAGCCTACGGCAGGTGACCATATGATCCAATGTCTCATTATAATTGTTTTTTTATTGTATGTCTGTATATATAATTATAATTTGTTTTATTTTTTCTTTCTTTGTTATGCTCATCTGTTATTGTCACTTTGTCCTATTGTTGTCTAATATCTTTTCACGTTTGTCTTGAATGTTGTTAATTGGAAAATGCAACAAAAAAATATATATATATATATATATATATATATATATATATTGTCTGTGAGTTATAACAAAACTGATTCTGCAGGCGAAAACCTGAGAAAATCTAAACCGGAAGTTATTTTTTTATCTGTTTCCTGGCCTGTCTTTCTTCCATTTAAAGGGGTATCAACCAGATTCCTTTTGCAATGTCTTCCTCAGGCTGTGACCAGACTTTTATTTTGAAAAATTAGCGCGATTTATTCAGGTGTTAAGTATTCAGGTGTCCTCTGAATAGTTCCTGCGCGCGAGAGGGTAGCTCTCCATTTTCTTTTTCTCTCTTATTGAATAGGTTACGGTCCGGTTGAAATATTATCGATTATGTTTGTTAAAAACATCCTGAGGATTGATTATAAAAAAACATTTGACATGTTTCTACGACCATTACGGATACATTTTGGAATTTTCGTTGAACAGAACGAGGCTTTGGTTTTCTGAACATAACGCGCAACCCAAATGGCGTTTTTTTTGTTATAAAAGTAATATTTATCGAACAAAAATAACATTTGTTGTGTAACTGGGAGTCTCGTGAGTGCAAAGATCCGAAGATTATCAAAGGTAAGCAATTAATTGTATTGCTTTTCTGACTTTCGTGACCAAGCTAACCAAGCTAATATAAGGCTAACTGTTCTAGCATTGATTGATACAGTCACAAAAGCTTAGATTGCTTCCGTTGCAAAGCATATTTTCAAAATCTGACACGATAGGTGGATTAACAACAAGCTAAGCTGTGTTTTGGTATATTTCACTTGTGATTGCATGACAATAAATATTTGTAGTAATATTTTTGAATCTGACACGTTTGGGAATTTTCTTCTGCCTTTCAGCACCGGAATGATGCTGTAGTTTTCTGAACATAACGTGCAACCCAAATGGCGTTTATTTGTTATAAAAGTAATATTTATCGAACAAAAATAACATTTATTGTGTAACTGGGAGTCTCGTGAGTGCAAACATCCAAAGATTATCAAAGGTAAGCGATTAATTTTATTGCTTTTCTGACTTTCGTCACGAATTTGGGGCTAGCTGTTCTAGCATTGATTGATACACTCACAAAAGCTTGGATTTCTTTCTCTGTAAAGCATATTTTCAAAATCTGACACGATAGGTGGATTAACTTCTTATGGCTGCAAGGGGCAGCACTGAGTAACCTGAAAATAGGTGGCCATTTCAAACGGCCTCCTACTCAATTCTTGCTCATACAATATGCATATTATCATTTCTATTGGATAGAAAACACTCTCTAGTTTCTTAAACCGTTTGAATTATTTCTCTAAATGAACCAGAACTCTTTCTGCAGCCCATTTCCTATCCGGAAGTGAGATTTCCAAATGCGAGGTCTCTTTTCAAGAGCTTGTCTATAAAAGGGCATGTCACTTGGGACCATAGAAACACGTCATACGCCTTCCCCTGGGTGTCATGCGGAAGTGAGAGCAGAAAGGACTTGAATATCTCGTTCAGGGATTGAATACAGCCTCTTGGAGTGAGAGGACCGCCATATTTTTTTTTCTCCAAGGCGCGAAGTTGGACTTTGTATTGCCTCCTGGAAAACTGTCGTTATAGGTGAATATAATCTCCGGCTTCGATTTGACTTGATACATGTCACAATATCATCCTAAAGTATGTTTTTCAATATAGTTTAACCTGTTATGGCTGCACGCTGAATATTGAAAAAACTGGAAAATGTGTGCACATTTTCAAACGGCCTCCTAAGAAACTTTTTATTTTCCAATATGCATATATTTACTACTGTTGGATAGATAACAGTCTGTAGTTTCTAAAAAGGTTTGAATTGTTTCTCTAAGTCGAACAGAAATATTTTTACAGCCATTTTCCCAGCCGAATTGAGTTTCCCAAAATGCGATGTGTCTCTTTAAGACCTTCTCTATAAAAGGCCATTTGACTTGTGACCATAGGGACACGTCAGAGGCGTTCGTCAGACTGTAATGCGGAAGTGAGAATTGAAAGGAGTCGAATATCTCGTCCCTGGACTGAATAACACAACTTCTTGTGAGACCTGCGCAGTTAAAATAAAAATCCGGGCGCGAAGGATAATTTGATCTCGGCTTCTGGAACAAGGTAGATAACGTTGAATATGATGCCTGACTACGATATTATTTGATACATGTCACAAAATCATCCTAAAGTATGTTTTTTCAATATACTTTAATTATATTATTGCAATTTATTCTGGACTTTAGATGTGAAACGACGGAAGAATTTTTTGAAGAAAAGCTTTCTAGCGCAGCAATGCTATCGTGCTAGCTAACCAAAGAGGGAAATAATTCGTTCTGGAACCCAACTAAAGACTCTACTGGACATTGGACCCCGTTACAACATTCTGATGGAGTACCAAGAAAGATAAGACCCAATTTGGGATGCTTTTTCATATATATGTCGAACTGTTGAATGCTAACTCTGCTAACTGTGCTAGGCTAGCGCTTGACTAGAATCAATGCTGCCTTATGCTAGCTTATGATGTTAGCTAATATAACGATATATTGTGTTTTCGCTGTAAAACACTTCAAAAATCGGAAATGTTGTCTGTATTCACAAGATATCTGTCTTTCATTAGTTATCCACCATATGTTTTTCTGAAATGTTTTATGAGGTGTAATTAGTAGCCGACGTTGGTGTATGTATTTTCTCTGGCTACTCCCGGCTGGATTCAGACTGTAGCTATGTATTAGCATTTTTGGGTAGCATCAATGTAAAACTGATTTATAGCTAAAATATGCACTTTTTATGAACAAAACATAGATTTATTGTGTAACATGTTATATGACTGTCATCTGAGGTCGTGTTTTTTGGGCTCTTTAGGTTGGTTTTAGTTTATTTCGGTTGGTTGTGCATGCTACTTCAATCATAATTCATACTTCATAATCATAATTCATACGTGTCTGTCCACTTTTGTATTTGGTGGTGAGCTAACATAAATATATGTGGTGGTTTCTCTGTAAAACATTTAAAAAATCGGACATGTTGGCTGGATTGACAAGATGTTTATCTTTCAAATGCTGTATTGGACTTGTTAATGTGTAAAAGTTAAATATTTTTAAAAAATAGATTTTGAATTTCGCGCCCTGCAGGGGTGTCATTTTCGGTCCGAGGTCGGGCTTGCACGCCAAACAGGTTAAATATATTTTTAAAATTTATTCGGGACTTTAGACGTGATGCTTTGGAAGAATTTTTTCAAGAAGGAGAGGTTAGCGCTGCACGGCCAGTGTGCTTGCTAATTCAAGAGGGAAATAGTTCGTTCTGGATCCAAACAAAGACGGTTCTGGACAATGGACCCCTTTACAACATTCTGATGGAAGATCAACAAAGATAAGGACCCAATTTGGGATGGTATTTAATATATCTGTCGAGCTGTGCTATCGCTACTGTTAGCCATTGCAGTAAGCTAAAATAATGATATATTGTGTTTTCGCTGTAAAACACTTAAAAAATCGGAAATATTGTCTGTATTCACAAGATCTTTGTCTTTCATTTTGCTATACACCATATATTTTTCTGAAATGTTTTATGATGAGTAATTAGGTAGTTGACGTTGGTGTCTGTATTTACTCTGGCTACTCCCGTGCTATTTCTGACTGAAGCTATGATGGTAGCATCAATGTAAAACTGATTTATAGCTCAAATATGCACATTTTTCGAACAAAATATAGATTTATTGTGTAACATGTTATAGGACTGTCATCTGAGGAAGTTGTTTCTAGGTTTGTTTGGTTGGATCTTGGTTAGTTAGGTTGGCTTTGTGCATGCTACCTGTGTTTTGAAAAATGTCTGCCCTCTTTTGTATTTGGTGGTGAACTAAAATAAATATACGTGGTGTTTTTGCTGTAAAACATTTTAAAAATCGGACACGTTGGCTGGATTAACAAGATGTTTATCTTTCAAATGCTGTATTGGACTTGTTAACTTCTTGCGACTACAGGGGGTGCTGTTTACTCATAAGCATATTTGCATTACAGATTAAACGGCTTCCTACTCTCCTACTGTATCGTACAATATACATATTATTACTATTATTGGATAGAAAACAGTCTCTAGTTTCTATAGCCGTTGGAATTTTGTCTCTGAGTGGAACAGAACTCATTCTACAGCAATTTCCCTGACATGGAGTCAGATTTCACACATTTTGGCCCATGATCTGGAGTCAGTTTAAAGGCCACTGTGAATGCTATAAGGATACGGACACTGCTTACGTCTTCCCCTGGATGCCTTTACGTGATGACGCTTTGAATGGTATCGATTGCCCAATCACAGCCACTATAAAACAAAAACACGTGTAGGTAGGAACTCCTTTCCAGCTGCGCCGGACGCACGGTGGACACCGACCCGTTCTTTTTCCAAGCATTAGTGGAGCCAGTAATATTTCTCAGGTCATGTTTTTACTCGTTATAGGAGTTAAAAACATCATAAGGTAGTTAATTTAAACCGTTTTATAGCAATTTATATCCGTTTAGTGCGCATTTTGGGACATTTATTTCTGAGACACTTTGAAGCGCCGGGCAGGTTTCCAGTTCATGCCGAACGCAGTTGGCATTTCCACATGGCAAGAGGACAGCTTTCGACCAAAAGACGATTAGACCCAAGAAAGGATTCTTTGCCCAAGATTCTGATGGAAGAACAGCTCAAAGTAGGAATAATTTATTATGATAAATCGTGTTTCTGTCGAGAAATGTTAATCGCTTATGACGCCATTTTGTTTGACATAGCTTCGCTTGGCGCAAACTGTATTGAAAAGTAAGGATAATTTAAAAAATGTAAATCAGCGATTGTATTAAGAATTAAATTGTCTATCAATCGCTGAGCAGCGTGTTCTGTGACAACGGTGAAGATCTTTGCCTCCAAGTAGTAGCTCCATTTCTCCAAAGCCCAGACCACAGCGAGGCACTCCCTCTCAGTCGTTGAATAATTCCTCTCGGCTGAATTAAGGGTACGACTTGCATAGGCAAGAACATCTTCTGTTCCAAGTCCTGTTTGTTGAGCCAAGACTGCTCCAAGTCCTGTTTGACTTGCATCCGTGTACACAATGAAATGAGCACTCAGGTTATGATGTCCAAGCACTGGAGGAGTAATGAGACTGTTTTTGAGTGCTTCAAATGCACTTTGGCATAAAGGGGTCCATTGGAATTTCACACCCTTCTTCTTAAGGTGGTTGAGGGGTTCGGCGACCTTTGAGAAGTCAGGCACAAACCTGTGGTACCATCCAGCCATACCCAGAAAATGCTGAACAGCCTTGAGGGATGTCGGAATTGGGAATTCCTGCACGGCTGCAACTTTGGCTGGATCTGCATTAACCACATGACCAAGGAACTTGAGTTCTGGCAAACAGAAACGACACTTCTTCAAGTTCAAGGTCAAACCTGCAGCCTTTAGTCTGTCGAAGATGGACTGTATGTCTTTCAGATGATCCGCGACAGAGAAGGAGTAGATTATGATGTCATCCAGATACACAAGACAATTTCGACCCCTCAGATCTCCCAGGACAGTCTCCATCAACCTTTGGAAGGTTGCTGGAGCATTCTTCAAACCAAAAGGCATGACTTTGAAGGAGTACAAACCAGCAGGGGTGACAAAGGCAGTCTTGTCCTGACTAGCGGGATCCATTGCCACCTGCCAATAGCCACTGTTCAGATCCAGATGACTAAAGATAGATGCTCCTGCCAGAGATTCTAGTATGTCATTTATGTTTGGTAGAGGGTAGGCATTGCTTTCTGTTATGGCATTCGGCTTCCTGTAGTCCACACAGAATCCATATCCACCATCTTTCTTAGGAATCAGGACAATCGGAGAAGCCCATCTGGAAAAAGAAGGTTCCACAATTCCATTCTCCAACATGCTTTTGAGCAGTTCATTGAGAATTTCCAGTTTGGCGGGGGACAACCTGTAGGGACGCTGCTTAATGGGGACATCATGCCGGGTATAGATTTTGTGTTTGAAGATGGTTGTACGGCCGAGTGTAATAGTACAGACCTCACTGTTCATCTCCAACATCTGGGAGAGCTGCCACCTCTCATCATCCGACAGACATGCCTGTTCCACTGCTTGTTTGATGTAGAAATCAGCATCAGGTTTGCTTTTGCTCTCGGATAGAAGGGGGGGTACGGCGGTAATTAGGGTGACCGTTGGGTTCTCCGACTTCATGGGTGAAACATGTTTTTGTCTTTGTCTCTTTATATTTTCTCGGTCTCTGACTTGACCTTGTCCGGACTCTGAATAATGTAGCAGGCTCCAGCCAGAAATCAGTGCATTACCAGGTTGAAATGGATGAGGCTGGGAATAGTCAGAGTGCAGCCGATAGGAGGGTTCGGACATCAAGATGGTCAGTCCACTGAAGAACAGGAAGTCTAGACCAAGGACCACAGCAAATGCAAGGCTTGAATCTGCAAGAATAGCCACAGGAAGTTTAATAGTCTCATCATGCAGTTGTATGATGGTGGTAGGTTCTCCATTGGCCAAGTACAATGGTCCCTCCTCCCATGTTTGTAGCTCCTCATGAGGTAATGCCATGTTCTGCCACAGGGCCTCTTGCATCAGGGTGTAAGTTGCTCCTGTGTCGATTATGGCCTTCCCTCTCTAATCCCTAACAGTCAGAGGTACCAATAGTTGTTGCGGAATAGGAATAAGACCGCTAGTTGTGATGTCTAACTTCTCTAGGATAGGGGGCAGAGTTTTCACTTTGTGAAAAATAGCGTGCCCAATTTCAACTTCCTTCTACTCATCCCCAGAATATAAGATATGCATATTATTAGTAGATTTGGATAGAAAACACTCTGAAGGTTCTAGAACTGTTTGAATCATATTTGTAAGTATAACAGAACTTATGTAGCAGGCAAAACCCAGAAGAATAACCATTAAAACATTTTATTTGTTTTAAGTCACTGTTTTAAGTCAATGGGATTTAATTGGAAAGCCAGATTTCTAATCACTGTGATCTCAGTTCCTACTGCTTCCACTGGATGTCACCAGTCTTAGGAAATAGGTTGAGGTTATTCATTTGTGAAATGAAGAAGAAGGCCATCAGGAAGTAGAGTAACGTCATGTGTTCTGTTTGAGTGTTGCGCAAGACTAAAAAATGTAGCGTTTGTTTGTTGATCTCCTGTATTGAAAACAGATAGACCCGTCTTCAATTTGATCGACTATTAATGTTTACAAATACCTTAAGTTGTATTACAAAAGTACTTTGAAATGTTTTGGCAAAGTTTAGAGGAATTTTTGAGATATTTTGTAGTGACTGCGCAAATTGGAAGCTGTTTTTTTCTGGATCAAACGGCGCCAAATAAATGGACAATTTGGATATATATGGACGGAATTAATCGAACAAAAGGACCATTTGTGATGTTTATGGGACATATTGGAGTGCCAACAAAAGAATCTCGTCAAAGGTAATGCATGTTTTATATTTTATATCTGCGTTTTGAGTAGCGCCGGCATGGTTGAAATATGCTACACTCTCTTTGTTGACATTGTGCTATCATCAGATAATAGCATCTTATGCTTTCGCCGAAAAGCCTTTTTGAAATCTGACATGTTGGCTGGATTCACAACGAGTGTAGCTTTAATTTGGTATCGTATATGTGTGATTTAATGAAGGTTCGATTTTATATAATTTTTGGGAATTTGGCGCTCTACATTTTCCCTGGCTATTGGCCAGGTGGGATGCTACCGTCCCGCTATCCCATAGAGGCTAAAGGCTTCATGGGCATTAAGGCTGACCCAATTGTATGCAAGCCACTACGTCTGTCTAGACTGTCGGTCTTCTGTCCTTTCTGACCTTTTCCGGAATCCTGACGCTGGCCATAGCGGGGGCAAGAACCTGGAGGATGTTGGACTTTACACCTCCAGCACATCACTGGACTTTTGTCCTGGATCTTGGGTACAAATATCTGAGACGGTTTAGCCCTAGGAGAGCTATGGGTGTACTGGGATGAAGGAACATAGTTTTTAGTTTGAAGGTGGTGCTTCCAGTCCTTCTCAAACTGAGTCCCCAGACGCACCAGATCATCCACAGTCTGCACACGTTCTCGAAGTTGACTAGCAAGGCAGGGTATCATGTTCTTAAGAATGAGTTTGACCATCTCCTGCTCAGTAATGTCAGTCTTCCATCTCCTACATAGAACTCGATAGGAGAAGGCAAAGTCCCGTATTGGCTCTGCTTCATCCTGGACTCTGTTACGCACACGTTCCGCCAGTTCATCCCCATAGTCCTCTGAGAGGAAGGCTGAGAGAAATATTTTTTGAAACTCCTCCCAAGTTGACACATGTTCACGGGCTATCTCCCACCAGTCTCTTGCTGTACCATGGAGAACACTTCGGAGGGTGGCAAGAACCTCCAAGTCAGTAAGGGGCCGGATAGAAAGAAAATCATTACACTTAGATAAGAAAAACAGTGGATCAACATCATCTTCTGGGCTTCCAAAAGTGGGGAAAAGCAGTTTGATAGGGAGGGAGCGCTCTAGAGGAGGCATGACAATTTCAGCGGGAGTTCTGTTTAACAGTATCTTCATAGGGGGTTTTGTAGTGCTACCTGTTCCTATTCCGTTACTGACCAAGCCAGTGGCAGAGGTAAAACCTGAGGGAGGTACAGAAGATTTGTGCAGAAGGGAAAAGCATTTCATTACCTCCTGGTGCAGCTCTTCCATTTGAAGGTCTGTGGCCTTCTGTGCTTTTTCCATCTCATTAACGGTGTCCTTTTGAGTCTGTTCAATCAACAATCGTAATTCCCCTGTGAGAGAGTTCTTCATGTCCTCCATAACTTCCTTCAGATAAGAACACACTCCCTTCACAACAGAGGGTGACTCCTCTGCTCTCTGTTTTTGTTCCTCCTCAAGATAGATTATGACTTGCTGATGGTTAGTTTCCATTTGTGTTTTGAACCGGTGCAGTTGTCCCTGAATATCCTGTTTCAGAGAATCTTGTAAATATTTCTGTCTCTGAACAATTTGTTGTTGGTTTTCCTCCATTTGACAGGTAAGGTAATCCAACCTCCGCTGCACATCTGTCTGATGAGCCTCCACACATTCACTGAGTTTGCGAATGGCATTCTCCTGCATTGTCAAACTATGATTGGTGTGTGTCCATTGATGTTTCATTTGTCCAGTGATCACAGAGACACCTGTCCCAGTCTCTCTGGACAGGGTAACAGGAAGGGTTTGAGGGGAGGGTAATGGTGGAGATTTTATAGGCGAGCCGGAAACCTGGGGATTAGAGGTTGTTCCCTCCTACAGCAAGCATCCCCACAACATGATGTTGCCACCCCATGCTTCATGGTTGGGAGGGTGTTCTTCGGCTTGTAAACCTCCCCCTTTTTCCTACAAACATAACGAAGGTCGTTATGGCCAAACAGGTCTTTTTTTGTTTCATCAGACCAGTGGACATTTCTCCAAAAAGTACGATCTTTGTCCCCATGTGCAATTGCAAACCGTAGTCTGGCTTTTTTATGGCGGTTTATGAGCAGTGGCTTCTTCCTTGCTGAGCAGCCTTTCAGGTTATGTCGATATAGGACTTGTTTTACTGTGGACGTAGATACTTTTGTACCTGTTTCCTCCAGCATCTTCACAAGGTCCTTTGCTGTTGTTCTGGGATTGATTTGCACTTTTCTCTAGGATACAGAATGCGTGTCCTTCCTGAGCGTTATGACGGCTGGGTGGTCCCATGGTGTTTATACTTGCGTACTATTGTTTGTACAGATGAATGTGGTACCTTCAGGTGTTTGGAAATTGCTCCCAAGGATGAACCAGACTTGTGGAGGTCTACAATTTTTTTCTGAGGTCTTGGCTGATTTCTTTTGATTTTCCCATGATGTCAAGCAAAGAGGCACTGAGTTTGAAGGTAGGCCTTGAAATACATCCACAGGTACACCTCCAATTGACTCAATTTATCAATTAGCCTATGAGAAGCTTCTAAAGCCATGACATAATTTTCTGGAATTTTCCAAGCTGTTTAAATGCACAGCCAACTTATTGTATGTACACTTCTGACCCACTGGAATTGTGATATAGTGAATTATAAGTGAAATAATCTGTCTGTAAACAATTGTTGGACAAGTCACTTGTGTCACGCACAAAGTAGATGTCCTAACCGACTTGAAAGAAACAATAGTTTGTTCACAAGAAATTTGTGGAGTGGTTGAAAAATGAATTTTGATGATTCCAACCTAAGTGTATGTATATTTCCGACTTCAACTGTATGTAATTGGCAATTAAAGCAAGTCTATAACAAACATTTCTATGTGAATTTGGTCGGGCTGCCCAAAAAGTTACAGACTATAGCTTTAAATGGCAGCCCAGGGTTGAAAAGTAATATTGTGAACCAACCAGTTTTTATTGCAAGCCGTTAGTGTGTGTAACTGTGGAGCGCCATTAAATTGTGTGTAGTGACACATAAATTGTCTGAGAGGAATGTAGTCTGTGGTGCCAGCCAGGTTTCCGTTGGCGATGGTGGTGACATGTATAAGCAATTACATACACCCGTATACATTTGAAGCACATAAACACACACCTGGACAAACCCCAGACACAACCAGTACCTCTCTCGCTCTCTTTCACATATTCCCTTTCAGTATCTCTCTGACAAATGCACACTTCCACACACACACACCCATCTTGAGCCATTTCCGTTGACTTATCAGACTGCCACCTTGTGTGAAAATAGGCTTAAATCAAACATAGGAACCACTCAACCTGCTTTGGAGAGTGTTTGGTAACATTTCTTAATGAAAGAGACCAATAGCAGCTTTTATGCTACTGAGCTGTGTATTGAGAAAGGAAGGCCATGGTGAATGTGATTCCTGGGGTGAGACCATCTCTTTATTGAATGTTTAGTAAGAGGGTATTATAGGAGAAGAGAGGCACAAGTCACTCCAGATCACGTTCATCACATTTAAGGCAGTGTCTCAATGCCGCTCACTTTGGCTCAGTTGGTAAAGCATGGAGCTTGCAATGCCAGGGTTTTGGGTTCGATTCCCACAGGGGACCAGTATGAATAAGAGCGAATGCTAAATTACTAAGACGCAAATGCAGGCATGGAGCCATGGAGACTGCTGCTCAGATACTATGGAGAAATTTAGGTGGGAAGTCTTACCTAAAATAATTGTCAACAACTCAACAAAGATGTAGGGCCCTATACAATCTGTTAAATGTTTTGCCTAATTCCATTTTCTCTGTTTAGTTTTAAAATGTTCTCCGTTTCATTTTTTTTCTGGGGGGAGGAGGGGGGGGGTACCGGAAAATTGAAGAGCAGAGAGAACAGTCCATGGCTAGGGTGGCTGGAGTCTTTGACAATTTTTAGGGCCTTCTTCGGACACGGCCTGGTATAGAGGTCCTGGATGGCAGGAAGATTTGCCTCAGTGATGTACTGGGCCGGATGCACCACCCTTTATAGTTCCTTGCGGTCGGAGGCCGAGCAGTTGCCATACCAGGCAGTGATGCAACCAGTCAGGATGCTCTCGATGGTGCAGCTGTAGAACTTTTTTAGGATCTGATGACCCATGCCAAATCTTTGCAGTCTCCTGAGGGGGAATAGGTTTTGTTGTGCCCTCTTCATGACTATCTTGGTGTGCTTAGACTATGATAATTTGTTGGTGATGTCGACACCAAGAAACTTGAAGCGCTCAACCTGCTCCACTATAGCCCTGTTGATGAGAATGGGGGCGTGTTTGGTCCTCCTGTTCCTGTAGTCCACAATCATCTCCTTTGTCTTGATCACGTTAAGGGAGAGGTTATTGTCCTGGTACACATGGCCAGGTCTCTGACCTGCTCCCTACAGACTGTCTCATGATTGTCGGTGATCAGGCCTCCCACTGTTGTGTCATCAGGAAACTTAAAACCTGTTATGGCTGCAAGGGGCAGTATTGAGTAGCCAGTTAAATCGTGCCCATTTCAAACGGCCTCGTACTCAATTCTTGCTCGTACAATATGCATATTATTATTACTATTGGATAGAAAACACTCTCTAGTTTCTAAAACCGTTTGAATTATTTCTCTGAGTGAAACAGAACTCATTCTGCAGTACATTTCCTGACCAGGAAGTGGAATGTCAGAAATCGATGCTCTGTTCAACTTCCTGTCTATACATGGGCATGATACGTAAGAGTCTACGTACACTTCATACACCTTCCCCTGGTTGTCAAGAGGCGGTGAGAGAAAACATTTCGTGTTTATCTTGGTCTGAGGTGGAATTAACCTGTCTAGGATCAGCGTGGCGCTAGCGGCACACCCCCCCCCCCCCCCCCCACTGAAAAACCAGTGCCGCGAAATTCAAAAAAAATATTTTTTTAAAATATTTAACTTTCACACATTAAAGTCCAATACAGCTAATGAAAGACACAGATCTTGTGAATCCAGTCAACATTTCCGATTTTTAAAATGTTTTACAGGGAAGACACAATATGTAAAGATGTACATCTATTACCTAAAAACACATTAGCATAATCCACCATCTTTTATTTGTCCACCAACACCAGTAGCCATCACCAATTCGGCTAAACTAAGATATTTATAGCCCCTAACCAACAAAAAAACTCATTAGATGACAGTCTGATAACATATTTATGGTATGGGATAGGTTTTGTTAGAAAAAAGTGCATATTTCAGGTAGATGGCATAGTTTACAATTGCACCCACCATCACAAATGGACTAGAATAATTACAATGAGCAACGTGTTTACCTAACTACTAATCATCAAACATTTCGTAAAAATACACAGCATACACGAATCGAAAGACACAGATCCTGTGAATACAGACAATATTTCAGATTTTCTAAGTGTCTTACAGCGAAAACACAATAAATCGTTATATTAGCATAGCACATAGCACATAGCAGCCCAGCATTGATTCTAGCCAAAGTGGGCGATAACGTCAACATCGCCAAAAATATATTAATTTTTTCACTAACCTTCTCAGAATTCTTCAGATGACACTCCTGTAACATCATATTACACAATCCATATAGAGTTTGATCGAAAATGTTTATATTTAGCCACCAAAATCATGGTTAGACAATGTGAAATGTAGCTCAGCTGGTCAGAAAATGTCCTTGCGCCACTTAGACAGTGATCTACTCTTATACATAAATACTCATAAACGTGACTAAAAAATATAGGGTGGACAGGGATTGATAGACAATTTAATTCTTAATACAATTGCGTTATTACATTTTTTAATTTATCCTTACTTTTCAATACAGTTTGCGCCAAGCGAAGCTACGTCAAAAAACATGGCGTCCTAAGCCACTAAAATGTTTCGACAGAAACACGATTTATCATAATAAAAATGTCCTACCTTGAGCTGTTCTTCCATCAGTATCTTGGGCAAAGGATCCTTTCTTGGGAGAAATCGTCTTTTGGTGGAAAGCTGTCCTCTTGCCATGTGGAAATGTCAACTGCGTTCGGGATGAACTGAAAAGCGTGCCCAACTTTTCACATCGTTGCAAAAATAAATGTCCCAAAATCGCACTAAACGGATATAAATTGCTATAAAACGCCTTAAATTAACTACCTTATGATGTTTTTAACTCCTAAAACGAGTGAAAAGATGACCGGAGAAATATAACAGGCTAAACTAACGCTTGGAACAGGTGCGCGCCGGTGTCCTCTAGGCTCATGACGCAGCTCCCAAAGAATGACTAGCTTCAGGGTTTTTTCATTTGTAGGGCCTGTGAACGAGCAATCGACCCCGTTGGAATCGTCATCGCGTAAAGGCATCCAGGGGAAGACGTAAGAAGTGTCCGTATAGTCATAGCAACGACAGTGCCCTTTTAACTGACTTCAGAAGAGTGGCCAACATTTCTCAAATCTGACTCCATGTCAGGGAAATTGCTGTAGAATGGGCTCTGTTCCACTTAGAGACAAAATTTCAACTCCTATAGAAACTATAGACTGTTTTCTATCCAATAATAATAATAATATGCATATTGTACGATCAAGGATTTTGTGGGAAGCCGTTTAAAAAATTACCCAATTAGCATAAATAGTCTAAACAGCGCCCCCATCCCCAACAGGTTAAAGGTCTTTGTATGACGTGACCGTCCATTTCCTGTTTCTGGAGCACGCGAAAGAGGACACTGATTTGCCTTCTGTTTAGCTCTCGTTATGGACGACTAACATCTCCGTCTTAGATTTTATTTGATACATATGACCATATCATCGTAACGTATGTTTTTTCGGGATTTTTGCCGTGTTCCGTTCTCTGACTTTGTTGACTTTGGAGAGATCTGTAGCACTTGGCAAGTGCCCATGCTAAATGAAGAGGGAAATTTGCCGTTCCAGATCCAAACAACGACTGTTCTGGATAAAGGACACCTTGTCCAACATTCTGACGGAAGATCACCAAAAGTAAGAAACATTTTCTGATGCTATTTCTAATATCTGTCGTGCATGTGAACTGGTTGTCGGCGCCCAAGTGTTTCTGGCTATTGTGGCTATGCTAATATAACGCTACATTTTGTTTTCGCTGTAAAACATTTAATAAATCGGAAATATTGTTTAGAATCACAAGATGCCTGTCTTTCAATTGCTGTACACTATGTATTTTTCAGAAATGTTTTATGATGAGTAATTAGGTATTTGACGTTGGTGTCTGTAAATATTATGGCTGCTTTCGGTGCAATTTCTGATTGTAGCTGAAATGTAAACTATGATTTATACCTGAAATATGCAAATTTTTCGAACAAAACATATGCTATACAATAAATATGTTATCAGAATGTCATCTGATGAAGTTGTTTCTTGGTTAGTGGCTATTTATATCTTTATTTGGTCGAATTTGTGATAGCTACTGATGGAGTAAAAAACTGATGGAGTAAAAATAGTGGTGTCTTTTGCTAACGTGGTTAGCTAATAGATTTACATATTGTGTCTTCCCTGTAAAACATTTTTAAAATCGGACATGTTGGCTTGATTCACAAGATGTGTACCTTTCATCTGGTGTCTTGGACTTGTTAATGTGTGAAAGTTAAATATTTAAAAAAAATTATCTTTTGAATTTCGCGCCCTGCACTTTGAGCTGGCTGTTGTCATAAGTGTACCGACGTCGGGCTTGCACGCCAAACAGGTTAACCTGTCTAGGATCAGCGTAGCGCTAGCGGCACACCCCCCCCCCCCCCCCCACTGAAAAACCAGTGCCGCGAAATTCAAAAAAAAAATTTTTTTTAAATATTTAACTTTCATACATTAAAGTCCAATACAGCTAATGAAAGACACAGATCTTATGAATCCAGTCAACATTTCCGATTTTTAAAATGTTTTACAGGGAAGACACAATATGTAAAGATGTACATCTATTACCTAAAAACACATTAGCATAATCCACCATCTTTTATTTGTCCACCAACACCAGTAGCCATCACCAAATCGGCTAAACTAAGATATTTATAGCCCCTAACCAACAAAAAAACTCATCAGATGACAGTCTGATAACATATTTATGGTATGGGATAGGTTTTGTTAGAAAAAAGTGCATATTTCAGGTAGATGGCATAGGTTACAATTGCACCCACCGTCACAAATGGAATAGAAAAACTACTTAGAGCAACGTGTTTACCTACTTACTAATCATCAAACATTTCGTAAAAATACACAGCATACACGAATCGAAAGACACAGATCCTGTGAATACAGACAATATTTCAGATTTTCTAAGTGTCTTACAGCGAAAACACAATAAATCGTTATATTAGCATAGCACATAGCACATAGCAGCCCAGCATTGATTCTAGCCAAAGTGAGCGATAAAAGTCAACATCGCCAAAAGATATTAATTTTTTCACTAACCTTCTCAGAATTCTTCCGATGACACTCCTGTAACATCATATTACACAATCCATATAGAGTTTGATCGAAAATGTTTATATTTAGCCACCAAAATCATGGTTAGACAATGTGAAATGTAGACAAGCTGGTCAGAAAATGTCCTTGCGCCACTTAGACAGTGATCTACTCTTATACATAAATACTCATAAACGTGACTAAAAAATATAGGGTGGACAGGGATTGATAGACAATTTAATTCTTAATACAATTGCGGAATTACATTTTTTAATTTATCCTTACTTTTCAATACAGTTTGCGCCAAGCGAAGCTACGTCAAAAAACATGGCGTCCTAAGCCACTAAAATGTTTCGACAGAAACACGATTTATCATAATAAAAATGTCCTACCCTGAGCTGTTCTTCCATCAGTATCTTGGGCAAAGGATCCTTTCTTGGGAGTAATCGTCTTTTGGTGGAAAGCTGTCCTCTTGCCATGTGGAAATGCCAACTGCGTTCGGGATGAACTGAAAAGCGTGCCCAGCTATTCACATCGTTTCAAAAATAAATGTCCCAAAATCGCACTAAACGGATATAAACTGCTATAAAACGCTTTAAATTAACTACCTTATGATGTTTTTAACTCCTATAACGAGTGAAAAGATGACCGGAGAAATATAACAGGCTAAACTAACGCTTGGAACAGGAGAGGGTCGGTGTCCTCCACGCGCGTGACGCACCAAGAAAAGACTTGCTAGCTACAGGGTTTTTTGATTTATAGGGCCTGTGAACGCGCAATCGACCCCATTGAAATCGTCATCACGTAAAGGCATCCAGGGGAAGACGTAAGAAGTGTCCGTACAGTCATAGCAATAACAGTGCCCTTTTAACTGACTTCAGAACAGTGGCCAACATTTCTGAAATCTGAATCCATGTCAGGGAAATTGCTGTAGAATGGGCTCTGTTCCACTTAGAGACAAAATTTCAACTCCTATAGAAACTATAGACTGTTTTCTATCCAATAATAATAATAATATGCATATTGTACGATCAAGGATTTTGTGGGAAGCCGTTTCAAAAATTACCCAATTAGCATAAATAGTCTTAACAGCGCCCCCATCCCCAACAGGTTAATGATAGTGTTGGAGTCGTGCTTGGCCATGCAGTCATGAGTGAACAAGGAGTACAGGAGGGGACTGAGCACGCACCACTGAGGGGCCCCCATGTTGAGGAGCAGTGTGGCGGATGTGTTGTTACCTACATTTACTACCTGGGGGGTGGCCCGTCAGTAAGTCCAGGATCCAGTTGGAGAGGGAGGTGTTTAGTCCCAGGGTCCTTAGCTTAGTAATGAGCTTTGAGGGCACTATGGTGTAGAACTCTGAGCTGTAGTCAGTGAATAACATTCTCACATAGGTGGGAAAGGGAAGTGTGGAGTGCAATAGAGATTCCATCATCTGTGGATCTGTTGGAGTGGTATGCAAATTGGAGTGGGTTTAGGGTTTATGGAATAATGGTGTTGATCTGGACCAGCCGTTCAAAGCACTTCTAGGCACAGATGTGAGTGCTACGGGTCGGTAGTCATTTAGGCAGGTTACCTTGGTGTTCTTGGGCCCAGGGGCTATGGTGGTCTGCTTGAAACATGTTGGTATTACAGACTCAGACAGGAAGAGGTTGAAAATATCAGTGAGTACACTTGCCAGTTGTTCAGCGCATGCTCGGAGTACATGTCCTGGTAATCCGTCTTGCCCTGCGGCCTTGTGAACGTTGAGCTGTTTAACCTGTCGGAACCCCTCGCCAACAGTCAAAGAAATTGCAGGGCGCCAAATTCAATCAACAGAAATCTCAGAATTTCTCAAACATACAAGTATTAGACACCATTTTAAAGATACAATTCTCGTTAATCCAACCACAGTGTCTGATTTCAAAAGGCATTTTGGCGAAAGCAGAACATTTCATTATGTTAGACCAGGAAATAGTCACAGAAAGCATACAGCGATTTCCCAACCAAAGAGAGGAGTCACAAAAAGCAGAAATAGAGATAAAATGAACCACTAACCTTTGATATTCTTCATCAGATGACACTCCCGGGACAGCATGTTACACAATACATGTATGTTTTGTTCGATCAAGTTCATATTTATATCCAAAAACCTCAGTTTACATTTGGCTTTGCCTCCAATACATCCCGTGAATTTGCACAGAGCCACATCAATTTACAGAAATACTCATAATAAACATTGATAAAAGATACAAGTGTTATTCACAGATTTAAAGAAATGATTCTCCTTAATACAACCGCTGTGTCAGATTTCAAAAAACTTTACGGGAAAAGCAAACAATGCAATAATCTGAGTACGGCGCTCAGAGACCGACACAACCCAAACAGATATCCGCCATGTTGGAGTCAACAGAAGTCAGAAATAGCATTATAAATATTCACATACCTTTGATGATCTTCATCAGAATGCACTCCCAAAAATCCCAGTTCCACAATAAATGTTTGATTTGTTCGATAAAGTTCATCATTTATGTCCAAATACCTCCTTTTTGTGAAAATCCAGTTTTCCAAATTCATGACGCGTGATCACTAGGAACAGACGAAAAGTCAAAAAGTTCCGTTACAGTCCGTAGAAACATGTCAAACGAAGTATAGAATCAATCTTTAGGATGTTTTTAACATAAATTGTCAATAATGTTCCGTCCGGATAATTAATTTGTTTTCAGAAATGCAATGGATCTCTAGCTAACTCTCACGTGAACGCGCATGGTCAGCTCGTGGCTCTCTGGGAGAGACCTTACTCAATCCCCTCTCATTCGGCCCCACATCACAGTAGAACCATCAAACAAGGTTCTAAAGACTGTTGACATCTAGTGGAAGCCTTAGGATGATATATATAATATGACCCCATAGACACTGTGTATTTGATAGGCCAAGAGTTGAAAACCTACAAACCTCAGATTTCCCACTTCCTGGTTGGATTTTTCTCAGGTTTTCGCCTGCAATATGAGTTGTGTTATACTCACAGACATCATTCACACAGTTTTAGAAACTTCAGAGTGTTTTAATATGCATATAATATAATACAGTGGGGCAAAAAAAGTATTAGGTCAGCCACCAGTTGTGCAAGTTCTCCCACTTAACTTCTTCTGGCTGCAAGCCCGAGACCGCCCACAATATGACAACAGCCACTTCAAGTGCAGGGCGCGAAATTCAAAATATATTTTTTTGAAATATTTAACTTTCACACATTAACAAGTCCAATACAGCAAATGAAAGGTACACATCTTGTGAATCCAGCCAACATTTTAAAATGTTTTACGGCGAAAACAGCACGTATATTTATGTTAGCTCACCACCAAATACAAAAAAGGACAGACATTTTTCACAGCACAGGTAGCATGCACAAAGCCAACCTAACTAACCAAGAACCAACCAAACTAACCAACAAACAACTTCATCAGATGACAGTATTATAACATGTTATTCAATAAATGTTTTGTTCCAAAAATGTGCATATTTCAGGTATAAATCATAGTTAACATTGCAGCTACAATCAGAAATGGCACCGAAAGCAGACAGAATAATTACAGAAACCAACGCCAAATACCCAAATACTCATCATAAAACATTTCTGAAAAATACATAGTGTACAGCAAATGAAAGACAGGCATCTTGTAATTCCAGCCAATATTTCCGATTTATTAAGTGTTTTACAGCGAAAACACAATATAGCGTTATATTAGCTTACCACAATAGCCAGAAACACAAGCCATTCCCCAGCAGTAAAAGTTAGCGATCGTGACAAACCAGTAAAAGATATATAATTTTTGACTAACCTTGATATTCTTCATCAGATGACAGTCCTATAACATCAGGTTAAACATACACTTATGTTTTGTTCGAAAATGTGCATATTTAGAGCTGAAATCAGTGGTTATACATTGTGCTAACATAGCTACTTTTTCCCACAACGTCCGGATTTTTTCCTGACACTTTTTCTGACACACATATTCTGACCAAATAGCTATTCATAAACATAACAAAAAATACAGGTTGTATAGGAAATGATAGATACACTAGTTCTTAATGCAATCGCCGTGTTAGAATTCTAAAAATAACTTCATTACCACATAAGGCTTACGTTATGGCGACCGAGTGCCCAAAACCTGGGCGCAAAACTAATAGTACACAGTTCGACAGATATATGAAATAGCATCATAAAATGGGTCCTACTTTTGCTGATCTTCCATCAGAATGTTGTACAAGGTGTCCTTTGTCAAGAACAATCGTTGTTTGGATTTAGAACTTCCTTTTTCCCTCTTGAATTAGCAAGCGCACTAGCCAAGTGGCGCGAAGCTCTCCTTTCTGAACAAAAGCACACAACGCAACACGCCTAACGTCCCGAATACATTTCAAAAATCTAATAGAACTATATTGAAAAAACATACTTTACGATGATATTGTCACATGTATCAAATAAAATCAAAGCCGGAGATAGTAGTCGCCTATAACGAAAGCTTTTCAGAAGGCAATTCCAGGTCCTACCTCGCACCTTCCTGAAAACAGGACATGAGTGACACGTCATTCCAAGAGGATTCATTCCACTTCAGACCAAGATAAACACTCCATTTCTTCTCTCATCGCCTCTTGACATCTAGGGGAAGGTGTATGACGTGCATGTATACTTATACGTATCATGCCCATTTATAGGCAGGACCTAGAAGAGAGCATCGATTTCAGATTTTCCACTTCCTGGTCAGGAAGTTTGTGCCAAATGAGTTCTGTTTTACTCACAGATATAATTCAAACGGTTTTAGAAACTAGAGAGTGTTTTCTATCCAATAGTAATAATAATATGCATATTGTACGAGCAAGAATTGAGTACGAGGCCGTTTGAAATGGGCACCTTTTATCTGGCTACTCAATACTGCCCCTGCAGCCCAAACAGGCTAAAAAGATGAGAGAGGCCTGTAATTTTCATCAAAGGTACACTTCAACTATAACAGACAAAATGAGGAAATAAAATCCAGAAAATCACATTGTAGGATTTTTAATGAATTTATTTGCAAATTATGGTGGAAAATAAGTATTTGGTCACCTACAAACAAGCAAGATTTCTGGCTCTCACAGACCTGTAACTTCTTCTTTAAGAGGCTCCTCTGTCCTCCACTCATTACCTGTATTAATGGCACCTGTTTGAACTTGTTATCAGTATAAAAGACACCTGTCCACAACCTCAAACAGTCACACTCCAAACTCCACTATGGCCAAGACCAAAGAGCTGTCAAAGTACACCAGAAACCAAATTGTAGACCTACACCAGGCTGGGAAGACTGAATCAGCAATAGGTAAGCAGCTTGGTTTGAAGAAATCAACTGTGGGAGCAATTATTAGGAAATGGAAGACATACAAGACCACTGATAATCTCCCTCGATCTGGGTCTCCACGCAAGATCTCACCCCGTGGGGTCAAAATGATCACAAGAAAGGTGAGCAAAAATCCCAGAACCACACGGGGGGACCTAGTGAATGGCCTGCAGAGAGCTGGTACCAAAGTAACAAAGCCTACCATCAGTAACACACTACGCCGCCAGGGACTCAAATCCTGCAGTGCCAGACGTGTCCCCCTGCTTAAGCCAGTACATGTACAGGCCCGTCTGAAGTTTGCTAGAGAGCATTTAGATGACCCAGAAGAAGATTGGGAGAATGTCATATGGTCAGATAAGAAGGTAACTTCTTCTTAATAGGTGGAGCTGTTTTCACTTTGGGAAAAAATCGTGCCAAAATTAAACGGCCTCGTACTCTGTTCTAGATCATACAATATGCATATTATTATTACTATTGGATAGCAAACACTCTGAAGTTTCTAAAACTGTTTGAATTTTATCTGTGAGTAAAACAGAACAAATTTGGCAGCTAACTTCCATATAGGAAGTGAAAATTCTGAAAATGAGGCTCTGTTTTAGGGCCTGCCTATTCAACTGGCTTTTATTTATGGATCTGTACGCACTTCATATGCCTTCCACTAGATGTCAACAGGCAGTAGAAGGTTGAATGGGGTGTCTAGCTTGATGTGAGGCCGAATAAGAGCTTTTGGAGTGCCAGGTCCGCCCTATCGTCAGTATTCAGCTGCGCGCCGGGGAACCTCACATTGTCTTCTGAAAAGCGTTCGGTATACACTATGAATTGCCCCGGCTCTGATTTCATTTGATACATATGAGAAAAACTTCATAAAGTAGGATTATTCAACCGAGTTTGACCAGTTTATTCAACGTTTATTGGGACTTTTGGAATTTTTCGTTCCATGCGCGAACATTTCTTGGACACGTGAGCTCCACATGGCTAACCAAAGTTGCTAATTCGACAGAAGAATTGGACTTTCTAGAACCAAACAACGATTTATTCTGGACCTAGGACTCCTTGCACAACATTCTGATGGAAGATCAGCAAAAGTAAGAGAAAATGTATTATGTTATTTCGTATTTCTGTGTAATATGTTGGCTCCAACACAGCGGAGAATAGGTGAGCGCTGTCTCACAATAATGCATGCTGTATGTTGTAGTGAAGTTATTTTAAAAAATCTAACACAGCGGTTGCATTAACCTTTTCTCAATAGGGGGTGCTGTTTGCACTTTGTAAAAATTTTGTTCCCAAATTAAACTGCCTCGTACTCAATTCTTACTCGTACAATATGCATATTATTATTACTATTGGATAGAAAACACTCTCTAGTTTCTAAAACCGTTTGAATTATATCTGTGAGTAAAACAGAACTCGAGTTGGAGCAATTTTCCTATGAGGAAGTGAGAAATCTGAAATCTGCAGGCTGTTCTGAGGTCAGTTTATTAATTTGCATGTCTTCTATTGGTTGAGATGCACTGCATATGCCTTCCCCTGGATGTCAGCAAATAGTGAGAATTGGAATGGAGTTGCTAGGCAGATCTGAGGCCTTATAAATGGGCTGGCAACGTGGGGTCCTCTTTCCTTCGTTCGCCATGACGCAAGACAGACCTCAGGATGGCATTCTAGAAAGCTCCCGTTATAGCCCTTAGATATATCCGGCTTTGATTTTATTCGATATAGGTGTTAAAGACATCATAATGTTGTTATTTTAAACCGAGTTATATCAGTTTATATCAGTATATTGTATGATTCTCAATCAGGGACAACGATTGACAGCTGTCTCTGATTGAGAATCATACCCGGCCGAACACAAACATCCCAACATAGAAAATCAAACATAGACAAACCCACCCAACTCACGCCCTGACCAACTAAAATAAATACAAGAAAAAGGAAAACAGGTTAGGAACGTGACAATAAGTTATAAATAATGCAAAAAAAAACACATAATAGCACAATTGTTTAGGAGACCGTAAAACGGCAGCCATCTCTCCAGCACCACAGACATGAGAATTCCCACATTGCCTCTTCAGAAAATACAAATCACTAATGCATTTTGTTCATGTCATATAATAATCTTGGGCAATTTTTCATATTTTTTTATAAGTTCAATACATTGAATTGATAACTTACTAAGTTTAATACATTTTTGAATTCCGTTGGATTCCGGGATTCTGTCCACGTTCTCTGCATCACAGATTTTTTGGGCCCTAAAGATGTCACCATGTGAAATTGAGGTGACTAATAGCCTAAACCCAAACCACAGAAGGTATTAAGCACATTTTACAAGAAGCCACTAATGAAGGTTAATAATATGCAGAGAGGGATACAAATCTCAAAATATTTTGCCTGTTGTGGTCTGGTAAAGGTTAATAGATTCCCTGCGGAAGATTTTAGATTTTCAAAATATGCTAAATTCTCAGAACCTCTATGTGCATTCTACACTCGATCCCAGAACTGCTGCTGTACAACAAAGTCAACACCTACACAGACCTAAAAATCTGCACGTTTGTAAAATTTTGGGAGACTGAAATTGTAAAAAAGGGAAAAGAAGATTGAGGAAAGAAGACAAGCTAAGTAAATGAATCAACAAGCGAAAAAAACAGTTAGCAGACAGATCAGGTTGCCACTGTTAAGCTATCCAAAGCTCCAATTTATCTTGTGTTGTGTCTTGAGGACAGCATCGAAGCCAGTCCATTTCTGCAACTGTCTCACCAGCAGGGTCTACTCCAACGTGCTCAGGTTGGTGTCCAAGGTTAAATGACAGAAGACTCTAAAATAATGTAATCAGTATTCATTATATAAGTGACAAGGGGAAATTCAACCTCGGCGCCCTCTGTCATTCCTACATGCCTCTGGGTATTCTCTAAAGGTTACTTTATTTAAATCTCCCATCCAGTCATCTCAATTCCATTAAACTAGACTAATGAATCTTTGGTTGGCTGTCTAATCAGCTTTCTACTGTCAAATCAGCTCACCAGGAGTGGAGTTTGATAGAGCTCCCAAAGATAGCATAGTTAAAGAGCATATCAACCTGTGTGTGTGTGTGTATTAACCTGTGTCTAATCTTTCTTATTACATAGCGTATAGGGCAATAAAGTAAAACGGCAGAAACATCTAAATCCTCCCTCCTTCCTCTGGAGCTCTAAACCACAGCCTCAAACTCCATTTCCCATCTGTCCCCTCTCCCCCATACACTGCACTGTTATAGAATGCAGTCATACCTATCTGATCTATCAGAGCAAGTACCAATAAAGCTATCGTGCAGTGGGAAAAAACACTTGACTTGACAGTAGGAAGAAACACAGAAACAATACTGTCATATGTAACACCATATTTTAGCTATGTGTTTCTTCCCACTTGACTTTTTCTATACAGTATTTAATCCATCGTTTCTCATCGGTCAGTCCATGTTACAGTAACATGGTTATTGCTCATAGAGGAAAGGCTGTTTCTTCTTCACAGAATTTAGTCTATTTACTCCATTGATGTGTTTTCAAAATGTGTTTTGTATGTTTTTTGACGAAAGATGTGGATTGAGTCTATTCTAATGCCTACCCTAGATTTCCTCCATATCTGCAATGTTTTTCCTTCATCGTCAAGTGAAAGATCATTAGCATTTATTAACATTTTAAGTAATCTCCATGTAATCCACATGTGTCATTGGGAAGACAGGCGGATGGATGGATGTGCTGCAAATTAAGCTGGTTGGCGTTTCAAGTCATAGTTATTCCAGTAAATGTCTTTACACACAGCGTGGGCACTTATCTCTTAGAGTGTGTGTATTTTTGTGAGTATGTGCTTAAGCAAATGTATATACAGTGGGAAGAACAAGTATTTGAAACACTGCCGATTTTGCAGGTTTTCCTACTTACAAAGCATGTAGAGGTCTGTAATTTTTTATCATAGGTACACTTCAACTGTGAGAGGGAATCTAAAACAAAAATCCAGAAAATCACATTGTATGATTTTTAAGTAATTCATTTGCATTTTATTGCATGACATAAGTATTTGATACATCAGAAAAGCAGAACTTAATATTTGGTACAGAAACCTTTGTTTGCAATTACAGAGATCATACGTTTCCTGTAGTTCTTGACCAGGTTTGCACACACTCCAGCAGGGATTTTGGCCCACTCCTCCATACAGACCTTCTCCAGATCCTTCAGGTTTCGGGGCTGTCGCTGGGCAATATGAACTTTCAGCTCCCTCCAAAGATTTTCTATTGGGTTCAGGTCTGGAGACTGGCTAGGCCACTCCAGGACCTTGAGATGCTTCTTACGGAGCCACTCCTTAGTTTCCCTGGCTGTGTGTTTCGGGTCATTGTCATGCTGGAAGACCCAGCCACGACCCATCTTCAATGCTCTTACTGAGGGAAGGAGGTTGTTGGCCAAGATCTCGCGATACATGGCCCCATCCATCCTCCCCTCAATACGGTGCAGTCATCCTGTCCCCTTTGCAGAAAAGCATCCCCAAAGAATGATGTTTCCACCTCCATGCTTCACGGTTGGGATGGTGTTCTTGGGGTTGTACTCATCCTTCTTCTTCCTCCAAACACGGCGAGTGGAGTTTAGATCAAAAAGCTCTTTTTTAGTCTCATCAGACCACATGACCTTCTCCCATTCCTCCTCTGGATCATCCAGATGGTCATTGGCAAACTTCAGACGGGCCTGGACATGCGCTGGCTTGAACAGGTGGACCTTGCATGCGCTGCAGGATTTTAATCCATGACGGCGTAGTGTGTTACTAATGGTTTTCTTTGAGACTGTGGTCCCAGCTTTTTTCAGGTCATTGACCAGGTCCTGCCGTGTAGTTCTTGGCTGATCCCTCACCTTCCTCATGATCATTGATGGCCCACGAGGTGAAATCTTGCATGGAGCCCCAGACCGAGGGTAATTGACCGTCATCTTGAACTTCTTCCATTTTCTAATAATTGCGCTAACAGTTGTTGCCTTCTCACCAAGCTGCTGCCTATTGTCCTGTAGACCATCCCAGCCTTGTGCAGGTCTACAATTTTATCCCTGATGTCCTTACACACCTCTCTGGTCTTGGCCATTGTGGAGAGGTTGGAGTCTGTTTGATTGAGTGTGTGGACAGGTGTCTTTAATACAGGTAACGAGTTCAAACAGGTGCAGTTAATACAGGTAATGAGTGGAGAACAGGAGGGCTTCTTAAAGAAAAACTAACAGGTCTGTGAGAGCCGGAATTCTTACTGGTTGGTAGGTGATCAAATACTTATGTCATGCAATAAAATGCAAAGTAATTACTTTAAAATGTGATTTTCTGGATTTTTGTTTTAGATTCCATCTCTCACAGTTGAAGTGTACTTATGATAAAAATTACAGACCTCTACATATTTGTAAGTAGGAAAACCTGCAAAATCGGCAGTGTATCAAATACTTGTTCTCCCCACTGTACCCGATAACATTATTTTGCATGAGCTGTATTCTCTTTTTCAGCTTTTTTGATTGCTCACTATACGAAGCGGAGCAGGCATAATCAAAATGACACTGAATCAAGGTTGAGACAAGCAATTTCTTAACTTTGGTGTTAAAATATCTAGTTTTACGATATAAACATTTCAATTTGTTTATCATTTTAGAAAGAATTTTAGCAGCAATCAGGTCTTCAGTAAGGGATTGATCAAGGGACACACCAAGATAAGTTACACTTGTCTTTGCTTGCACAGTATACCTCTTTCTTGTCAGCCCTATGTAATCTACTTTTTGTTCCAAACAAAATCGATTCAGTTTTTCCCAAATGTAGCGACAATTTGTTGTCAGTCAAGCAATCTCGAACAAAATGCAATTACTTACTCAGGGTCTCATCT
Source organism: Salvelinus fontinalis (assembly GCF_029448725.1). NCBI lineage: Eukaryota > Metazoa > Chordata > Actinopteri > Salmoniformes > Salmonidae > Salvelinus > Salvelinus fontinalis. The sequence continues at coordinate 46,017,426 of NC_074693.1, forward strand.
ATGTAAACGGTATCCTTCCCTGATACCAGTATGGCTGAGTCATCAGCGTAAAGGAGCAGTTTGCACTTCACTCTATCTGGCATATCATTAACGTATATAAGAAATAAGAGAGGCCCTAAAATGTATTGTTGTGGTACTCTACAGGATATTTCTTTGGTCTCTGACAGAACATCACCAACATTACATACTTGTGTTCTGTTGGTCAGATAAGACCTAAACCAATTCACTGCTACATCATTTAGACCCATGAATTTCAGGTTCATCAGAAGAATATCATGTTCCACAGTGTCAAAAGCTTTTTGCAAGTCTAACATGACCATACCTGTATAGTTTCCCTTCTCAATTTCCTGCTTGATGTGGTCAGAAAGGTGGAGAAGGCAAGTATCAATGTAATGAGCTGTTCTAAAGCAAGATTGGAGTTCATAAAGCAGTTTGTGCTCGAGAAGTTATCACTCAAGTTGATTTAAAACTAATCTTTCAACATCTTTGTATGAGATTCTGAGGATCGACACAGTCCTGTAGTTTTCTACATTTATTTTACTACTCTTCTTGTGGAGCGGAACCACTCAGGCTATTTTGAGATCATTGGGAAATGTACAACTACCAACAGAAATGTTTTCAGTGTGTTTTATCATTTTAGTAGTGACACAAGCACTAACTTGGGCTCCTGTGTGGCACAGTGGCCTAAGACGCTGCATCTCAGTCACTGTGGTACCTGGTTTTAATCCAGGCTGCATCACATCCGGCCGTGATTTGGAGTCCCATAGGGAAGCGCACAATTGGCCAAGCGCTGTCTGGCTTTCGCTGGAGTAGGCCGTCATTGTAAATTAGAATTTGTTCTTAACTGACTTGACCAGTTAAGGTTAAATAAAGGTTAAATAAATAAATATAAAAAAACTTTATGAATCTTGCAGGAAGGTTATCCAGCCCATTTCATTTGTCTGTGCTCATTAACTTCCTGTCAATAGGGGGTGCTGTTAGCACTTTGTAATAATTACGTTCCTAAATTAAACTGCCTCGTACTCAATTCTTGCTCGTACAATATGCATATTATTATTACTATTGGATAGAAAACACTCTCTAGTTTCTAAAACCATTTGAATTATATCTGTGAGTGAAACAGAACTGGACTCAGAGCAATTTTCCTATGTGGATGTGAGAATGCAAAATTTTTCAAGCTGCTCTGAGATCTGTTTATAAATCTGCCTGTCTTCTGTTGGTTGAGATGCACTGCATACGCCTTCCCCTGGATGTTAGCGAATAGGGAGACTTGAAATGGAGTCTCTAAGTAGATCTGAAAGGTTATAAATAGCTTGGCAATGAAGTGTCTGGTCTTTTCCCTCTTCGCTCTGACGCACTGAGGACCTTGGCATATTGTACTAGAACCTTCGGTTATAGCTCTTAGAAATTTCCGGCTGTGTTTTTATTCGATATAGGCTTTAAAGACATCATAATGTTGTTATTTTAAACCGAATTATATCAGTTTATGTCAGTATATTGCGATTTTCGGCTATTTATTTTCGTGGCGTTCTAGGGAGTCGGGTATCTCTGTCTCAAATGCTAATGTTTACTGCTAATTGCAACGTTGAAGAGGACGTTCTACAACCGAGCAACGATTCTTTTGGACAAAGGAGACCTTTCCCAAGATTCTGATGGGAGTTCATCAAAAAGTAAGAACTATTTATGCTGATAATTCGTTGTTCTGTTGAAAAATGTCAAATGCATAAGCCGCCATTAATTTCAGTGCAGCCTCGCTTTATCGCACGCTGTATGTTAAAGTAACGTTAATTTTAAAAATGTAACACAGCGATTGCATTATGAACTAATTTGTCTTTCATTTGCTGTCCAACCTGTATTTTTTAGTCAAGTTTATGATTATTTATTGATTAGAAAAGTTGCCTCTCCAAAGATTTCTCCCGACATTTTCTGGGCAGCTTGGCAACTTTTCTCATTGTATAACAACGATTTGTGCCGCTAAATATGCACATTTTCGAACAAACTCTATATGCATTGTGTAATATGATGTTATAGGACTGTCATCTGAAGAATTCTGAGAAGGTTAGTGAAAAAATGTATATATTTTGGTGGTTTATACGTTATCGCTATTTTTGGCTTGAATCAATGCTGTTGTGATGTTTGCTATTGTGGTAAGCTAATATAACGCTATATTGTGTTTTCGCTGTAAAACACTTAGAAAATCTGAAATATTGGCTGGATTCACAAGATCTGTGTCTTTCATTTGCTGTATGCTGTGTATTTTTAAGAAATGTTTTATGATGAGTAATTAGGTAATACACGATGGTCTCTGTAGTTATTCTAGTTGCTTTGGTGAGAGTTGTGATGGTGGCTGCAATGATAAACTATGATTTATACCTGGAATATGCAAATTTTTCTAACAAAACATATTTATTGTATAGCATATGTTATCAGACTGTCATCCGATGAAAGTGTTTCTTGGTTAGTGGCTATTTATATCTTTATTTGGTCGAATTTGTGATAGCTACCTATGCAGGAAAAAAATGGTGGAAAAAAAGATGTGTCTTTTGCTATCGTGGTTAGCTAATAGATAAAAATCAGAAATGATGGCTGGATTTACAAGATGTGTATCTTTCATTTGGTGTCTTGGACTTACATTTACATTTACATTTAAGTCATTTAGCAGACGCTCTTATCCAGAGCGACTTACAAATTGGTGCATTCACCTTATGACATCCAGTGGAACAGCCACTTTACAATAGTGCATCTAAATCTTTTAGGGGGGGGGGGGCAGAAGGATTGCTTTATCCTATCCTAGGTATTCCTTGAAGAGGTGGGGTTTCAGGTGTCTCCGGAAGGTGGTGATTGACTCCGCTGTCCTGGCGTCGTGAGGGAGTTTGTTCCACCATTGGGGTGCCAGAGCAGCGAACAGTTTTGACTGGGCTGAGCGGGAACTGTACTTCCTCAGTGGTAGGGAGGCGAGCAGGCCAGAGGTGGATGAACGCAGTGCCCTTGTTTGGGTGTAGGGCCTGATCAGAGCCTGAAGGTACTGAGGTGCCGTTTCCCTCACAGCTCCGTAGGCAAGCACCATGGTCTTGTAGCGGATGCGAGCTTCAACTGGAAGCCAGTGGAGAGAGCGGAGGAGCGGGGTGACGTGAGAGAACTTGGGAAGGTTGAACACCAGACGGGCTGCGGCGTTCTGGATGAGTTGTAGGGGTTTAATGGCACAGGCAGGGAGCCCAGCCAACAGCGAGTTGCAGTAATCCAGACGGGAGATGACAAGTGCCTGGATTAGGACCTGCGCCGCTTCCTGTGTGAGGCAGGGTCGTACTCTGCGGATGTTGTAGAGCATGAACCTACAGGAACGGGCCACCGCCTTGATGTTAGTTGAGAACGACAGGATGTTGTCCAGGATCACGCCAAGGTTCTTAGCGCTCTGGGAGGAGGACACAATGGAGTTGTCAACCGTGATGGCGAGATCATGGAACGGGCAGTCCTTCCCCGGGAGGAAGAGCAGCTCCGTCTTGCCGAGGTTCAGCTTGAGGTGGTGATCCGTCATCCACACTGATATGTCTGCCAGACATGCAGAGATGCGATTCGCCACCTGGTCATCAGAAGGGGGAAAGGAGAAGATTAATTGTGTGTCGTCTGCATAGCAATGATAGGAGAGACCATGTGAGGTTATGACAGAGCCAAGTGACTTGGTGTATAGCGAGAATAGGAGAGGGCCTAGAACAGAGCCCTGGGGGACACCAGTGGTGAGAGCGCGTGGTGAGGAGACAGAATCTCGCCACGCCACCTGGTAGGAGCGACCTGTCAGGTAGGACGCAATCCAAGCGTGGGCCGCGCCGGAGATGCCCAACTCGGAGAGGGTGGAGAGGAGGATCTGATGGTTCACAGTATCGAAGGCAGCCGATAGGTCTAGAAGGATGAGAGAAGAGGAGAGAGAGTTAGCTTTAGCAGTGCTGAGCGCCTCCGTGATACAGAGAAGAGCAGTCTCAGTTGAGTGACTAGTCTTGAAACCTGACTGATTTGGATCAAGAAGGTCATTCTGAGAGAGATAGCAGGAGAGCTGGCCAAGGACGGCACGTTCAAGAGTTTTGGAGAGAAAAGAAAGAAGGGATACTGGTCTGTAGTTGTTGACATCGGAGGGATCGAGTGTAGGTTTTTTCAGAAGGGGTGCAACTCTCGCTCTCTTGAAGACGGAAGGGACGTAGCCAGCGGTCAAGGATGAGTTGATGAGCGAGGTGAGGTAAGGGAGAAGGTCTCCGGAAATGGTCTGGAGAAGAGAGGAGGGGATAGGGTCAAGCGGGCAGGTTGTTGGGCGGCCGGCCGTCACAAGACGCGAGATTTCATCTGGAGAGAGAGGGGAGAAAGAGGTCAGAGCACAGGGTAGGGCAGTGTGAGCAGAACCAGCGGTGGCGTTTGACTTAGCAAACGAGGATCGGATGTCGTCGACCTTCTTTTCGAAATGGTTGACGAAGTCGTCTGCAGAGAGGGAGGAGGGGGGGGAGGAGGATTCAGGAGGGAGGAGAAGGTGGCAAAGAGCTTCCTAGGGTTAGAGGCAGATGCTTGGAATTTAGAGTGGTAGAAAGTGGCTTTAGCAGCAGAGACAGAAGAGGAAAATGTAGAGAGGAGGGAGTGAAAGGATGCCAGGTCCGCAGGGAGGCGAGTTTTCCTCCATTTCCGCTCGGCTGCCCGGAGCCCTGTTCTGTGAGCTCGCAATGAGTCGTCGAGCCACGGAGCGGGAGGGGAGGACCGAGCCGGCCTGGAGGATAGGGGACATAGAGAGTCAAAGGATGCAGAAAGGGAGGAGAGGAGGGTTGAGGAGGCAGAATCAGGAGATAGGTTGGAGAAGGTTTGGGCAGAGGGAAGAGATGATAGGATGGAAGAGGAGAGAGTAGCGGGGGAGAGAGAGCGAAGGTTGGGACGGCGCGATACCATCCGAGTAGGGGCAGTGTGGGAAGTGTTGGATGAGAGCGAGAGGGAAAAGGATACAAGGTAGTGGTCGGAGACTTGGAGGGGAGTTGCAATGAGGTTAGTGGAAGAACAGCATCTAGTAAAGATGAGGTCAAGCGTATTGCCTGCCTTGTGAGTAGGGGGGGAAGGTGAGAGGGTGAGGTCAAAAGAGGAGAGGAGTGGAAAGAAGGAGGCAGAGAGGAATGAGTCAAAGGTAGACGTGGGGAGGTTAAAGTCACCCAGAACTGTGAGAGGTGAGCCGTCCTCAGGAAAGGAGCTTATCAAGGCATCAAGCTCATTGATGAACTCTCCGAGGGAACCTGGAGGGCGATAAATGATAAGGATGTTAAGCTTGAAAGGGCTGGTAACTGTGACAGCATGGAATTCAAAGGAGGCGATAGACAGATGGGTAAGGGGAGAAAGAGAGAATGACCACTTGGGAGAGATGAGGATCCCGGTGCCACCACCCCGCTGACCAGAAGCTCTCGGGGTGTGCGAGAACACGTGGGCAGACGAAGAGAGAGCAGTAGGAGTAGTAGTGTTATCTGTGGTGAGCCATGTTTCCGTCAGTGCCAAGAAGTCGAGGGACTGGAGGGACGCATAGGCTGAGATGAGCTCTGCCTTGTTGGCCGCAGATCGGCAGTTCCAGAGGCTACCGGAGACCTGGAACTCCACGTGGGTCGTGCGGGCTGGGACCACCAGGTTAGGGTGGCCGCGGCCACGCGGTGTGAAGCGTTTGTATGGTCTGTGGAGAGAGGAGAGAACAGGGATAGACAGACACATAGTTGACAGGCTACAGAAGAGGCTACGCTAATGCAAAGGAGATTAGAATGACAAATGGACTACACGTCTCGAATGTTCAGAAAGTTAAGCTTACGTTGCAAAAAAATAAAATAAAAGATCTTATTGACTAAAAATGATATAGTACTGCTGGCTGGTGAAGTAGGCTGGCTAGCAGTGGCTGTGTAGTTGAAAGTGAAGCTGGCTAGTTAACCTGTTGGGGATGGGGGCGCTGTTTAGACTATTTATGCTAATGTGGCTAATTTTTTAAACGGCTTCCCACAAAATCCTTGATCGTACAATATGCATATTATTATTATTATTGGATAGAAAACAGTCTATAGTTTCTATAGGAGTTGAAATTTTGTCTCTAAGTGGAACAGAGCCCATTCTACAGCAATTTCCCTGACATGGAGTCAGATTTGAGAAACGTTGGCCACTTTTCTGAAGTCATTTAAAAGGGCTCTGTCGTTGCTATGACTATACGGACACTTCTTACGTCTTCCCCTGGATGCCTTTACGTGATGACGATTCCAACGGGCTCGATTGCTCGTTCACAGGCCCTACAAATGAAAAAAACCTTTAGCTAGCAAGTCTTTTCTTGCTGCGTAACGCGCGTGGAAGACACCGACCCTCTCCTGTTCCAAGCGTTAGTTTAGCCTGTTATATTTCTCCGGTCATCTTTTCACTCGTTATAGGAGTTACAAACATCACAAAGTAGTTAATTTAAAGCGTTTTATAGCAATTTACATCCGTTTAGTGCGATTTTGGGACATTTATTTTTGCAACGATGTGAAAAGTTGGGCACGCTTTTCAGTTCATCCCGAACGTAGTTGACATTTCCACATGGCAAGAGGACAGCTTTCCACCAAAAGACGATTTCTCCCAAGAAAGGATCCTTTGCCCAAGATACTGATGGAAGAACAGCTCAAGGTAGGACATTTTTATTATGATAAATCGTGTTTCTGTCGAAACATTTTAGTGGCTTAGGACGCCATGTTTTTTGACGTAGCTTCGCTTGGCGCAAACTGTATTGAAAAGTAAGGATAAATTAAAAAATGTAATAACGCAATTGTATTAAGAATTAAATTGTCTATCAATCCCTGTCCACCCTATATTTTTTAGTCACGTTTATGAGTATTTATGTATAAGAGTAGATCACTGTCTAAGTGGCGCAAGGACGTTTTCTTTACCAGCTTGTCTACATTTCACATTGTCTAACCATGATTTTGGTGGCTAAATATAAACATTTTCGATCAAACTGTATATGCATGTTGTAATGTGATGTTACAGGAGTGTCATCGGAAGAATTCTGAGAAGGTTAGTGAAAAAATTAATATCTTTTGGCGATGTTGACTTTTATCGCTCACTTTGGCTAGAATCAATGCTGGGCTGCTAATTGCTATGTGCTAAGCTAATATAACGATTTATTGTGTTTTCGCTGTAAGACACTTAGAAAATCTGAAATATTGTCTGTATTCACAGGATCTGTGTCTTTCGATTCGTGTATGCTGTGTATTTTTACGAAATGTTTGATGATTAGTAGTTAGGTAAACACGTTGCTCATTGTAATTATTCTAGTCCATTTGTGATGGTGGGTGCAATTGTAAACTATGCCATATACCTGAAATATGCACTTTTTTCTAACAAAACCTATCCCATACCATAAATATGTTATCAGACTGTCATCTAATGAGTTTTTTTGTTGGTTAGGGGCTATAAATATCTTAGTTTAGCCGAATTGGTGATGGCTACTGGTGTTGGTGGACAAATAAAAGATGGTGGATTATGCTAATGTGTTTTTAGGTAATAGATGTACATCTTTACATATTGTGTCTTCCCTGTAAAACATTTTAAAAATCGGAAATGTTGACTGGATTCATAAGATCTGTGTCTTTCATTAGCTGTATTGGACTTTAATGTGTGAAAGTTAAATATTTTAAAAAAATATTTTTTTTGAATTTCGCGGCACTGGTTTTTCAGTGGGGGGGGGGGGGGGGGTGCCGCTAGCGCCACGCTGATCCTAGACAGGTTAACCTCGACAATTTCTCTAAATTTCTCTAAACTACACAATTATCTTGGATACAAGGACAGCAAAGACAACTAGCTAACACTACGCTAATCAAGTCGTTCCGTTGTAATGTAAGTTTCTACAGTGCTGCTATTCGGTAGAAGTTGGCTAGCCAGTAGTGTTAGCTAGCAGTGTTGGCTAGGTAGGAGGACGGCAGCGCGGCAGGCGAAAATAGCTGGCTAGCTAACCGATAATTACTCAAAGCTACACAATTATCTTAGATACAAAGATAGCAAAGACAACTATTTAGCTAGCTAACACTACACTAATCAAGTCGTTCCGTTGTAATGTAATCGTTTCTACAGTGCTGCTAATCGGTGGCTAGTTGGCTAGCTAGCAGGGTTGACTACGTTACGTTACGTTACATTACGTTAGGACGAGAATACCTGGCTAGCGAACCTCAGCGAACCTCAATAACTACACAATTATCTTTGATACAAAGACGGCTATGTAGCCAGATAAGTAGCTAGCTAAGATCAAACAATCAAAGATAGCAAAGACAACTGTGTAGCCAGCCAACACTACACTAATCAAGTCGTTCCGTTGTAATGCACTCATTTCTACAATGCTGCTATTCGGTGGCTAGCTGGCTAGCTAGCAATGTTGGCTACGTTGCGTTACGTTAGGACGAAAATTGCTGGCTAGCGAACCTCAATAACTACACAATTATGTTTGATACAAAGACGGCTATGTAGCTAGCTAAGATCAAACAAATCAAACCGTTGTACTGTAATGAAAATGAAAATGAAAATGAAATGGTAATACTACCTGTGGAGCGAAGCGGAATGCGACTACTCCCTCCAACCCGGAAGTCAAGAAGAAAAAAAAAAAGAAAAAAAAAAAAAGACTTGTGATTTTATGAACATTTTATTATATGATATCCCTGTGGCTTTAGGCTAGGCTATGCTAGTCAGCTTTTTTGATGGGGGGGTCCCGGATCCGGGTTTGTGACTCGTTAGAGGTTTTAAGCATGGTAGATTGGAAACGTTGATCCTCTGTTACCATGCACAGCTCAAACAAATAATTTGTGATACCTTAGCTTTGGTAAAAGTTCTTAATAAAATACTGGCCATAGTGTCCAGAGCAGATCGGTAACTTCTTAACCAGAGATGAGACTATAGCAGTAAAAAATGTGTTAACCTGTTGAGGACAGAGGGCGCTGTTTTCACTTTGGCGGAAAATCGTGCCCAATTTAAACGGCCTCGTACTCAATTCTTGCTCGTACAATATGCATATTATTATTACTATTGGATAGAAAACACTCTCTAGTTTCTAAAACCGTTTGAATTACATCTGTGAGTAAAACAGAACTCATTTTGCAGCAAACTTCCTGACAGGAAGTGGAAAATCTGAAATCGATGCTCTGTTCTAGGGCCTGCCTATAAATGTCCTTGATATTTATTATTTTACATGCACTTCATACATCTTCCACTAGATGTCGACAGGCAGTGAGAGAAGAAATGGAGTGTATAACTTGATCTGGGGTCGAATAAAAGCTCTTTGTATGACGTGTCACCAGTTTCCTGTTTTCTGGAGAGAGCGCAGAGGGACCTGGTATTGCCTTCTGAAAGGCTGTCGTTATAGATGACAAATATCTCCGACTTTGATTTTATTTGATAAATGTGACAATATCATCGTAAAGTATGTTTTTTCAATATAGTTTTATTAGATTATTGAAATGTATTCGGGACGTTAGGCGTGTTGCGTTGTGTGCCGTTGTTCAGGAAGGAGAGCTTCGCACTACTTTCCTAGCTTTCCGTGCTAATTGACTGGAGAAGAGGACATTCTAAAACCAAACAACGATTGTTCTGGTCAAAGGATCCGTTGTACAACATTCTGATGGAAGATCATCAAAAGTAGTACCCATTTTATGATGCTATTTCATATATCTGTCGAACATGTAGTACTAGTAGTTTGCGCCCAGCTTTTGGGCACGCTCTCGCTATAACTAAGCTGGATGTCGCAATTAAGTTATTTTTAGAATTCTAACACGGCGATTGCATTAAGAACTAGTGTATCTATAATTTCCTATACAACATGTATTTTCTAGTAACGTTTATGAATAGTTATTTGGTCAATATAGTTGAGTGTCATAAAAATATCCGCACATTCTGGGAAAAAGATGCTACGTTAGCACAATGTATAACCACTGATTTCAGCTCTAAATATGCACATTTTCAAACAAAACTTAAGTGTATGTATAACCTGATGTTATAGGACTGTCATCTGATGAAGGTTTATGAAGGTTAATAAAAATTAATATCTTTTGCTGGTTTATTCACTATCGCTAACGTGCCTATTGTTATCGCTAACGTGCCTTGATGAATGAATGTGGTAGTGTGGTAGGCTATTGTAGTAAGCTAATACAATGCTAGTTGTTTCTTGGTTAGTTTGGTTGGTTCTTGGTTAGTTAGGTTGGCTTTGTGCATGCTACCTGTGCTGTGAAAAATGTCTGTCCTTTTTTGTATTTGGTGGTGAGCTAACATAAATATATGTGGTGTTTTCGCTGTAAAACATTTTATAAATCGGACATGTTGACTGGATTCACAAGATGTGTATCTTTCATTTGCTGTATTGGACTTGTTAAACCTGTCTAGGATCAGCGTGGCGCTAGCGGCACACCCCCCCCCCCCCCACTGAAAAACCAGTGCCGCGAAATTCAAAAAAAAATTTTTTTTCAAATATTTAACTTTCACACATTAAAGTCCAATACAGCTAATGAAAGACACAGATCTTGTGAATCCAGTCAACATTTCCGATTTTTAAAATGTTTTACAGGGAAGACACAATATGTAAAGATGTACATCTATTACCTAAAAACACATTAGCATAATCCACCATCTTTTATTTGTCCACCAACACCAGTAGCCATCACCAATTCGGCTAAACTAAGATATTTATAGCCCCTAACCAACAAAAAAACTCATTAGATGACAGTCTGATAACATATTTATGGTATGGGATAGGTTTTGTTAGAAAAAAGTGCATATTTCAGGTATATGGCATAGTTTACAATTGCACCCACCATCACAAATGGACTAGAATAATTACAATGAGCAACGTGTTTACCTAACTACTAATCATCAAACATTTCGTAAAAATACACAGCATACACGAATCGAAAGACACAGATCCTGTGAATACAGACAATATTTCAGATTTTCTAAGTGTCTTACAGCGAAAACACAATAAATCGTTATATTAGCTTAGCACATAGCAATTAGCAGCCCAGCATTGATTCTAGCCAAAGTGAGCGATAAAAGTCAACATCGCCAAAAGATATTAATTTTTTCACTAACCTTCTCAGAATTCTTCCGATGACACTCCTGTAACATCACATTACAACATGCATATACAGTTTGATCGAAAATGTTTATATTTAGCCACCAAAATCATGGTTAGACAATGTGAAATGTAGCTCAGCTGGTCAGAAAATGTCCTTGCGCCACTTAGACAGTGATCTACTCTTATACATAAATACTCATAAACGTGACTAAAAAATATAGGGTGGACAGGGATTGATAGACAATTTAATTCTTAATACAATTGCGTTATTACATTTTTTAATTTATCCTTACTTTTCAATACAGTTTGCGCCAAGCGAAGCTACGTCAAAAAACATGGCGTCCTAAGCCACTAAAATGTTTCGACAGAAACACGATTTATCATAATAAAAATGTCCTACCTTGAGCTGTTCTTCCATCAGTATCTTGGGCAAAGGATCCTTTCTTGGGCGAAATCGTCTTTTGGTGGAAAGCTGTCCTCTTGCCATGTGGAAATGTCAACTGCGTTCGGGATGAACTGAAAAGCGTGCCCAACTTTTCACATCGTTGCAAAAATAAATGTCCCAAAATCGCACTAAACGGATATAAATTGCTATAAAACGCTTTAAATTAACTACTTTATGATGTTTGTAACTCCTATAACGAGTGAAAAGATGACCGGAGAAATATAACAGGCTAAACTAACGCTTGGAACAGGAGAGGGTCGGTGTCTTCCACGCGCGTTATGCAGCTCCCAAAGAATGACTAGCTTCAGAGTTTTTTCATTTGTAGGGCCTGTGAACGCGCAATCGACCCCGTTGGAATCGTCATCACGTAAAGGCATCCAGGGGAAGACGTAAGAAGTGTCCGTATAGTCATAGCAACGACAGTGCCCTTTTAACTGACTTCAGAAAAGTGGCCAACATTTCTCAAATCTGACTCCATGTCAGGGAAATTGCTGTAGAATGGGCTCTGTTCCACTTAGAGACAAAATTTCAACTCCTATAGAAACTATAGACTGTTTTCTATCCAATAATAATAATAATATGCATATTGTACGATCAAGGATTTTGTGGGAAGCCGTTTAAAAAATTAGCCACATTAGCATAAATAGTCTAAACAGCGCCCCCATCCCCAACAGGTTAAAGGACTGTCATCTGATGAATCTTATCAAGAGTTATATATAAAAAGTATATATCTTTTGCTGGTTTGTTACGATCGCTAACTTTTGCTGCTGGGGAATGGCTTGTGTTTCTGGCTATTGTGGTAAGCTAATATAATGCTATATTGTGTTTTCGCTGTAAAACCTGTTAGGCTGGCTGGCCCGACATCGGTACACTTATGACAACATCCAGCTCATTTGCAGGGCGCGAAATTCAAAATCTATTTTGTTTTTTATATTTAACTTTCACACATTAACAAGTCCAATACAGCATTTGAAAGATAAACATCTTGTTAATCCAGCCAACGTGTCCGATTTTTAAAATGTTTTACAGCAAAAACACCACGTATATTTATGTTAGTTCACCACCAAATACAAAAGAGGACAGACATTTTTCACAGCACAGGTAGCATGCACAAAGCCAACCTAACTAAGCAAAATAAAACCAAACAAACCTAGAAACAACTTCCTCAGATGACAGTCCTATAACATGTTACACAATAAATCTATATTTTGTTCGAAAAATGTGCATATTTGAGCTATAAATCAGTTTTACATTGATGCTACCATCATAGCTGCAGTCAGAAATAGCACGGGAGTAGCCAGAGTAAATACAGACACCAACGTCAACTACCTAATTACTCATCATAAAACATTTCAGAAAAATATATGGTGTATAGCAAAATGAAAGACAAAGATCTTGTGAATACAGACAATATTTCAGATTTTTTAAGTGTTTTACAGCGAAAACACAATATATCGTTATATTAGCTTACTGCAATGGCTAACACACAACAGCATTGATTCCAAGTAATCGGTAGCGATAGCACAGCTCGACAGATATATGAAATAGCATCCCAAATTGGGTCCTTATCTTTGTTGATCTTCCATCAGAATGTTGTAAAGGGGTCCATTGTCCAGAACCGTCTTTGTTTGGATGCAGAACAAACTATTTCCCTCTTGAATTAGCAAGCACACTGGCCGTGCGGCGCTAACCTCTCCTTCTTGAACAAATTCTTCCAACGCATCACGTCTAAAGTCCCGAATAAATTTCAATAATATAATTAAACTATATTGAAAAAACATACTTTAGGATGATATTGTGACATGTATCAAGTAAAATCGAAGCCGCAGATCATATTCACCTATAACAACGGTTTTCCAGGAGGCAATTCCAGGTCCAACTTCGCGCCTTCGGGAAAAAAAATAATGGCGGACCTCTCACTCCAAGAGGATGTATTCAATTCCAAAACGAGATAATCAAGTCCTTTCTGCTCTCACTTCCGCTTGACACCCAGGGGAAGGCGTATGACGTGTTTCTATAGTCCCAAGTGACATGCCCTTTTATAGACAAGCTCTTGAAAAAAGACCTCGCTTTTGGAAATCTCACTTCCGGATAGGAAATGGGCTGCAGAAAGAGTTCTGGTTCACTTAGAGAAATAATTCAAACGGTTTAAGAAACTAGAGAGTGTTTTCTATCCAATAGTAATGATAATATGCATATTGTACGAGCAAGAATTGAGTAGGAGGCCGTTTGAAATGGCCACCTCTTTCCAGGTTACTCAATGCTGCCCCTTGCAGCCATAAGAAGTTAAGAAATCGGAAATATTGGCTGGAATCACAAGATGCCTGTCTTTCATTTGCTGTACACCATGTATTTTTCAGAAATGTTTTATGATGAGTATTTAGGTATTTGACGTTGGTGTCTGTAATAACTCTGGCTGCTTCGGTGCAATTTCTGACGGTAGCTGTGATGGTAGCTGCAATGTAAAACTGATTTATAGCTCAAATATGCACATTTTTCGAACTAAACATAGATATTATTGAATAACATGTTATAAGACTGTCATCTGATGAAGTTTTTTCTTGGTTAGTTTTGTTGGTTCTTGGTTAGTTAGGTTGGTTTTGTGGTCTGATGAGACAAAAATAGAGCTTTTTGGTCTAAACTCCACTCGCCGTGTTTGGAGGAAGAAGAAGGATGAGTACAACCCCAAGAACACCATCCAAACTGTGAAGCATGGAGGTGGAAACATCATTCTTTGGGGATGCTTTTCTGCAAAGGGGACAGGATGAATGCACCGTACTGAGGGGAGGATGGATGGGGCCATTTATCGCAAGATCTTGGCCAATAACCTCCTTCCCTCAGTAAGAGCATTGAAGATGGGTCGTGGCTGGATCTTTCAGCATGACAATGACCCGAAACACACAGCCAGGGAAACTAAGGAGTGGCTCCGTAAGAAGCATCTCAACGTCCTGGAGTGGCCTAACCAGTTTCCAGACCTGAACCCAATAGAAAGACCTGAACCCAATAGAAAATCTTTGGAGGGAGCTGAAAGTCCGTATGGCCCAGCGACAGCCCCGAAACCTGAAGGATCTGGCGAAGGTTTGTATGGAGGAGTGGGCAAAAATCCCTGCTGCAGTGTGTGCAAACCTGGTCAAGAACTACAGGAAACGTATGATCTCTGTAATTGCAAACAAAGGTTTCTGTACCAAATATTAAGTTCTGCTTTTCTGATGTATCAAATACTTATGTCATGCAATAAAATGCAAATTAATTACTTAAAAATCATACAATGTGATTTTCTGGATTTTTGTTTTAGATTCCGTCTCTCACAGTAGAAGTGTACCTATGATAAAAATTACAGACCTCTACATGCTTTGTAAGTAGGAAAACCTGCAAAATCGGCAGTGTGTCAAATACTTGTTCTCCCCACTGTATATGCTGAATGTCCGCCCTAGGATACACATACGGGCACAGGAGTTCAGGGAGGTGGGCTTGTTGCCTTTGGAGTTCAGAGTGGACCAACTTAAACTTAATCATATGTTTGACATCCTAAATGATTGTGCCCATATGAAAAAACACATTGATATGGTCTATAACCAACACAGTTACAATGTCTTGTAAAATCCCAAGAGTAAACATTACTGCGAAGTTTCACGTTTTCCTATACAGACATTTGCCAATGGATGAGGCTTGGAGATCAAAGAAAAAGTATAAATGTTTTTTGTAGTTTTGTCTTACCTTTTAATCATTATATGTGTCACTGTTTTTACCATCGAGGACCTCTATGGAAACAAGCATTTTAACTTCTCTAGGGTAGCATTCGGAATTTTGGATGAAATGCATGCCCAAATTAAACTGCCGGCTTCTCGGGCTCAGAAGATAGGATATGCATATAACTGGTAGATTTGGATATAAAACACTCTAAAGTTTCCAAAACTGTTAAAATAGTGTATGTGAGTATAACAGAACTGATTTGGCAGGCGAAAACCTGAGAAATATCCATTCAGGAAGTTTTTTTTTTTTTTTTTGTAGTTTTCTATTCAATGCCATTACAGTATTCATTGACTTAGGACTCAAATTGCTGTTTTTATGCCTTCCACTAGATGTCAACAGTCTTTAGAAATTGTTTCAGGCTTGTATCCTGAAAAATGAGTAAGTAAGAGCAGTCTGTATGAGTGGACCCTAAAGTGTCACAGAGCTTTTTCATGCGCACGACCGAGAGAGTGCCTTTCTTGTTTACCTTTTAAATTGACAACGTTATTGTCCGGTTGAAATAATATCAACTATTTAGGCTAAAAACAACCTGAGGATTGAATATAAACATCGTTTTACATGTTTCAAAGAACGGATACAATTAGCATTTTTTTGTCTTCCTGTTTTGACTGCGTTTGAGCCTGTGGAATATTGAAGAAAACGCGTGAACAAAACACAGGTTTTTGGATGTAAAGAGACTTAATCGAACAAAAGGAAAATTTATTGAGTAAATGAACGTCTGCTGAGTGCAACCATATGAAGAGCATCAAAGGTAAGGGATTACATTTATCTCTATTTCTGACTTCTGTAACTGTTCTACTGGGCTGGTTACTGTTTGTAATGATTTGTCTAGTGGGCTATGTTCTCAAATAATCGTAAGGTATGCTTTCGCCATAAAGAATTTTTTAAATCTGACATCGTGGTTGGATTCACAAGAAGTTCATCTTTACACCTATGTAAAATATGTTTTGTTTTCTGAATTTTTATAATGAGTATTTCTGAATTTGCATTTGGCACCCAGCAGTTTCACTGGCTGTTGAACAGGTGGGACGCTAACATCTCACGTACCCTAGAGAAGTGAAGTAATACTTGCAAAAAAATTGCATCGGATGAATTGGCAGCAGTTTTTTTGGCACCCAACCAATTCTGCAATTTTTTTTTTTTTTGTGCTATTTGCAACTTATTTTACATTTACATTTACATTTAAGTCATTTAGCAGACGCTCTTATCCAGAGCGACTTACAAATTTTGTACATAATATTTCTGCAACCGTATCTTACGGCGAAAAATATCTTCTGGATATCACGGCAGCGATCACTCACCTCGGATTAGACAAAGATTTTTTCTTCAACAAACAAGACGCTCTCCAAACACCCGGCAGGGCCGACATCCCCGTTATTTGCAAGAAGAAGAGACGCAGGTACAGAGGACAAAGAGCCGGATGCCTCGTCAGGACCCAAAGGGTCATTGGACAATAAACTGGACGAGGTACTGGACGAGGTACGATCACGAATATCCTACCAACGGGATATCAAAAACTGTAATATCCTATCTTTCACGGAATCGTGGCTGATTGACGACGTGGATATAAAATCAAAAATTCGGAATGGTTTGTCCTCTGGGTTTTGCCTGCTACATAAGGTCTGTTATTCTCACAGACATGATTTAAACAGTTTTAGAAACGTCAGAGTGTTTTCTATCCAAATCTACTAATAATATGCAAATCTTATATTCTGGGTGATCACACTCTCCGTAACCGAGGTGAGTAAGACCTTTAACTTCTCTAGGTTAGGGGGCAGCATTTTCACGTTTGGATGAAAAGCATGCCCAAATTCAACTGCCAGCTACTCATCCCCAGAAGACAAGATATGCATTCTAAAACGGTTTGAATCATCTCTGTAAGTATAACAGAACTTATTTAGCAGGCGAAACCCAGAGGACAAACCATTCAGATTTTTTTTTTGAGGTCACTCTCTTTTCAATGAGTTATCATTGGGAATACAGATTTCTAAGTGACTTGCTTACAGTTTCTACGGCTTCCACTGGATGTCAACAGTCCTGAGAAATTGGTTGAGGTTAATCCTTTGTGTAATGAAGAAATACGGCAATCTTGAATTCGAGTCACTCTAGGTGTCCTGTTAGATTGAAGCTCATGACCAGAAGGCATGCTACATTTGGTTTTAATCCTGTATTGAACACACATCATCCCGTCTTAAATTTTATCCATTATTAACGTTATAAAATACCTAAAGTTTTATTACAAAAGTAGATCGAAATTTTGGGGCAAAGTTTACAGGTAACCTTGAGATATTTTGTCGTCACGTTTGAGCAAGTTGGAACCTGTGTTTTCCTGGATCAAACGCGTCAAATAAATGGAGCTTCTCAACTGTTTTTACCCCCAAGCGATAAGACTCCTGAACAGGTAAGCAAATGGCTACCCGGACTATTTGCGTTGTGTGCCCCCCCCCCAACCCCTCTTTTTTACGCTGCTGCTACTCTCTGTTTATCATATATGCATAGTCACTTTAAGTATACATTTATGTACATAATACCTCAATTGGGCCGACCAACCAGTGCTCCCGCACATTGGCTAACCGGGGTATCTGCATTGTGTCCCACCCACCACCCGCCAACCCCTCTTTTACACTACTGTTACTCTCTGTTCATCATATATGGATAGTCACTTTAACCATATCTACATGTACATACTACCTCAATCATCCTGACTAACCAGTGTCTGTATGTAGCCTCGCTACTGTATATAGCCTGTCTTTTTACTGTTGTTTTATTTCTTTACCTACCTATTTGTCACATAATACATTTTTTTGCATTATTGGTAAGTACGCATTTCACTAAGGTCTACACCTGTTGTACTCAGCACGTGACAAACGTTGAATTGATTGATTTGATTTCAGGTGATATCCTCTGGGTACACATTGTACATTTTGTTTTATATGTCTGTTACCCAAAATAAATTAAATTCCTATTCGACAAGTTACCACCGGCTAAATCCACTGTCTCATCAACCCTATCTACAGGCAGATCTCCACTATAAAAAGGATCTCGACATTATCTCACATTTATTTAAGAATAACATTTATTTTTCAACAGCGGAGATTTGTATAAACCTTGTCTCTCTGACATTTGCAACATTGTTTCAATATTCAAATTCAATCTCCAGCTGTCCCATAGTAATGAACGGGTAGGGGTCGGTAGTCAGGACGAGAGACAGGCAGGCAGAATTTCTCAGCCAGTCAAAATTATGAATCAGCTGGCATAATTTTTATGGATATATCCAAAGAAATGTCAATGGAAAAAAGGTAAAACTAAACCAAGTGCAGCTAGTTTGCAGTCTTTTCAGCTTCAGTGTTTGAAGTGATTGTGTTAGCTGTGTTGTTGGCTAGCTCCTCTGAACAACCAAGTCCCGACGAGAGAGCCCATTTTCTACGCCAGGTGAAGTCGCGCCTCATTAGCTCATTGTTATGGATGCATCCAAATAAATGTCACTAGAAAACAGCTTACACAAATGCAAACACAGCTACTGTTATTCTTTTTGATGTTTGACGTGACTGTAAGTTAGCCAGAGCTTGCTAGCTAGCAAGCAAGTGATAAGAACGTTGCCAGTCAGTATGGCAATGGAACATTTAGAACGAACGACTGGGTCGCGCCTATAGATACAGAACAGAAAGACTGAACGTCTGGGTCACGTCTCTGGCAAACGAACCAATAGAATGAACGACCAGCCGGGTTGGGTAGCAACCCTAGATTTGTGACAGGAATATATCTTGTGGAAGGATGAAATAGTATTCAAAAATTCATAAAAATAACATTTTTCATGAAAATATGTCAATCATTATTTGAATATGTTGGTAACCCGTTGTATAAAAGTGATAATGCCCTTGAAGCTAGTGCCAATATATCCTACAAACACCGGTTTATCTGACATTATCACTTAATTAATCAATTATAGAATAAGGCTGTAGCGTAACAAACTGTGGAAAAAGGGAAGGGGTCGGAATAGTTTCCATATGCACTGTTATGCCTAAATAGCATCATTGATGATACTTGACTTATAAAGTATGGTTGCATTTAGTTTGCTCTGTTAAACCTACCCTTTGGAATTACTTCGATAGCAACAGTGAATCTAGTGGAGATTTCTCAACACGCATTCTCACGATAGCATATTGGTAATAGTGAGAAAAATATCAAAGCTAAGCAGGGCTTGGTTAAATTCCTGGATGTGAGACTGAACGGATAGCTGTAGATAGATCAACTCGCCAGTAGGAGTTGATTCCCACGATGAAGTGCTGACGTACTTTCAATGGTCAACATATTTTACATCTGCCTCACCTAAAGCCCATAACAGTCAGTATCTGGATAATATGTTTGAAATGATTAATGTATGTGTCACGTTCTGACCTTCTGACATTAATGTATGTGTCGCGTTTGCCTGTTACCAAACCTTGGGATACCCCCCCTTCTCTCAATTTCCAACTGAAGACATACCCTAATCTAACTGTCTGTAGCTCAGGCCCAGAAGCAAGGATATGCATATTCTTGGTATAATTTGAAAGGAAATACTCTGAAGTTTGTGGAAATGTGAATTGAATGTAGAAGAATATAACACAATAGATCTGGTAGAAGAAAATAAATATACGTTTTCTGTTTTGTATTGTTGCATCATCCTTCAACTGAACAAGAACAGCCAAACATTCAGATATGATGCTGGGGATAATTTCGATGCAGAACATAAGAGGGCAACAGTATTTGAGAAATGTTACAGGAATGAGTGAGCTACATGACATTGAGCATGTAGTCACCCAGGTGTCCCACACAAGTTGCCCAAAATTACCCAAGTGGCCGAATTGGTACAGTGATACATTTTGATGTGAATAACTATATAGAAAATACTAAAATGCTATTCTAACACACACCCCAATTAAAAAAAAAAATTTTTTTTTTGAAAGAAATAAAAATAACGGTAACTATTTACACACATTCAATGTATAATGTACAATATTGTGAAGACCCTCAGTCCTTTACACAATATTGTGCTGCTGATGCCATGCCCCATAGCAGTCTCTTTCTGCTGTAAAGCAGAGGGTTACTGAACAAGTGGTGCAGGTGATGGGGTATTTCCTGTGACAAAGTGCATTGTGCGCCTCCCCACTGTGCCCTTTTTTCCCTGAGGCACATTCATTCCTGCAGAGATGAATTTGGGCAGGTGAACACCACTGGTGGAAGGAGCAGAAGGGACAGAGGTAGAGGGGACAGAATGTGATGCAGTGGACTTGCTGTAGCTAGCAAGCTCCTGGATGAGCAGCTCCCTGAAGGCTAGCTGTGAGATGGGGGGCTGTCCACGGCACTTAGCCATTTCCTTCTGGAGGATGAAGGAATTCACCACAGCAATGTCAATGAAATTATAGAAAAATGTCTTGTACCATTTCATTGTCTTGTGGAGAACATTTTAGTAACTGATCAGCGCGTCTGACAGGTCCACATCTCCCATGCCCTTGTTGTAATCCTTTATAGCTGCCGGAATGGGGACATTCACACGCCTGACGACGTGATTGCCTCTGAAGGACTTGTGGATAGTGGTGCACATGACCACCTCTCTGCTATCCATCCACTTCACAAAGAGAATGCCATCTTGGCGAATCCATCTCATGGTACACCGCTCAGCCTGCCTAGGTATGTCATTCACCTTGGTTTTCGGAAAGCCCAATCTGTTGGTCCGAATGCTGCCACAAGCCCACACATCCAACTTCCTCATGTCTGTGAACAGGGTAGGGCTTGTGTAGAAGTTGTCCACAAAAGGTTTGTAGCCCTTCCCCAGTAGTTGAAAATCGAATAACTCCATAGCAGAATCTTAACTGAGTCCCTTACCTGTCAGGACCCGGTGTGACAAACAGTCACGAATAAATCGGCAGAACCCAGAAGATGAGGCAGACACAGCAGTACTAGAGACGGTGGTTTAATCAACGGAAAGATCTTCCGGCAAAAATATAAATCCACAACGTCAAAAGAAAAGCCAAGAGACAAAAATAGATATCTTCCAAAATACAAAGAAAATCCACAAAGTGGTAAGAACAGCAAGGGAAAAAAACAAACCTCAAAAGACTAATCCAAAATAAACAAGAACAAAACCAGAGAACCTCTGGAAAATCCAACAAGAGAAAAAGTTAACTGCATGGCTGGGGCTGGGTGCTAACGTACAAACACTGAGCAAAGAACTGAGGAACACACAGGGTTTAAATACCAACAAGGGAACGACATACAGGTGCAAACAATAATAAGAGCAAGGAAAAAACAAAAGATTCAAAAAAGGTGCAATGGGGACATCTAGTGACCAAAACCTGAACAGTCCTGGCCAAAACCTAACATTACCGGTCGCAAAACTGCTCTTCCCCTCATAAACAAAAGAATTGCACGTGTATGCACACGCAGAATCAGCCAAAACAAACAGTTTGTAACCCCATTTAGTTGGTTTGTTACGCATGTATTGTTATAGGCTAATTCTGGCTTTTGAGGCTACCATCCTCTCATCGATGGAAAGGTTCTGGGCGGGCTGAAAATAGGTTTTGCAGGCCTCAACCACACTGGTAGAGGTTTTATTTTGCAGAGCATATCAAACGTTGCTGTGCCTCGCTTCTTCTCGTTGTCCTCATCAACTTCTGGGTCACTGATATAAGGCACCTGTGAGATTGTCAGAAACCTTTTGTATGACATGATAGTGGAGGTGAGCAGTTTTCCAGTATTCTTTCAGGGTTTTCAGCTTCACAAGACCCATGTAAATGACCATTGACAGGTAACAAAAAAGATCTGACATGGAAATGGGCTTCCATCCCTCTTTCTTGCCTGCCTGCTTCTTAGCACCATACTTATTAGTGTTCAACACCAGGCAGTCAACAACTGACGAGGTGAAAAACAGCTGAAAAAGTTGAATGGGGCTTTGAGGTCATGTCCAGCTGAGGTCCTGGTGGCCTTTTGAATCTGATTGTTTGAGGAACTGGCTCGACATCCTCCTCCAGCACAGAGTGCTAACGACCCTCTTCCTCTCTGTTGCAGGTTTATCTCTTCCCCACCTCCGCTTCTTTGTCACTGACTTCACTGACTTCACTCCTGGCCGGGCGGGGGTAGGTGTGGAGCCGGAGACAGCAGGGGTCCGGCTGGATGAATCAGCTTCTGTGGGGGATGGGCACCTTGGCAGTGGGGGCTCCCAGTCAGAATCGCTGGGACTGCGAAATAAAGACAGACACAGACACAGATTATATATAGAGGAGGGAACCAAATCACTATCGTGAGGTGTTGTTCCATTCTACCCATTCCATGTTTAGATAAAATAATTAAAAAAAAAATGTAATATATACAGACACACAGATACAGACACAGATTATATATAGAGGAGGGAACCAAATCACTATGGTGAGGTGTTGTTCCAATCTACCCATTCCATGTTTAGATAAAATAAATGTTAAAAATATCTAGTATATACAGAGACACAGACATACACACAGACATACATACATACCTGCCCATGCACCCACCATGTAGAGCCATGTGTACTTTACAAATGTAATGACTGATTACATTTTTATTATTGGCAAATAAAATTAAAATATCTCCAAAACAACTCAAATGAATAATATTTGATATCATTAATTTCAAACAACGGCAGGAGAAGTACTTATCAGTCCAACACTGCATCTTCTCCGTACAAGAACATCTCCTCGGGTTTGCGAGTCAAAACTATTGTCACTATCTGACTCATCTTGTAGTAATTCCGTCTCACTTTCTCTATCAATTTCGTTGATAATATCGTGTAGATATGTATACCTAGACTTTGCCTTTGATTTCCCCGATTTAGTCGCCATAACTCCTCAGATAAAACTGTGGAAAATGCTCTCTAAACAATACTGCTTTTGCATAACCAGCATGGCTGCTTCAGGTAAAATTTTCTATGGCGAATGAGTGTCTTTACGCTCGAGTTTCAAGCAAGGGCTAGTCTTCCCGGATATAACCATTACACATTGCCGTTTACCTCAGCTCATTGGCTATCTACCAAGCTATATTACAAGACGATCAGTGGTCATTGGGCTGAAATACAGTCAATCAATGAAGCACTGGTCATATCATTGGTGCGCAATGAGGTCATTGTTTGGTGTTTTCAAATCAGTTCCTTTCGGTCACTACGTCCCATGAAAAGAACCATGAAGTATGGTTGTGTTACTAACAGAGGATTGCAATGAAACCAACCATGACTAGATAAACGTAAGTTTTAGTGTGAGTAATTACATCGAATGTTTCGTCGAATGTTGAAGGAGACGGAATTCATGACACAAGCCGTTTACAAAATGTTTTGTGTTAGGCTATAAAAATGGATTTTATCGAACAAAACAACCATTTATTGTGTAGATTGGACCTTTTGTATTGCCAAAAGAAGAAGATCTTGAAAGGTAATTGATTATTTTATTGCTATTTCTGACTTTCGTGACGCTAATGCTTTGTTGGACAATGCTAGTAATACTTGTGTGCTGGGCGCTGTCCTCAGATAATTGCATGGTATGCTTTCGCCGTAAAGCCTTTTTGAAATCTGACACAGCGACACAGCGGCTGGATTAACAAGAAGTTAAGCTTTTTAACGAGTTGTCATTTTATTTTATTTGTCGCGCTCTGGTCAATGTTGAGTAAGGATACACACCTGATTATGCATAGAAGTAGGCCTAGGCTACCTGCACTGCACGCAAACGTAGGCCTATAAATGTGACCATTTGGGGATCTGATAGTATTTCTGATTGTCTTATTTGTCTTAACCACTGTGAAGCTTCTCAAAGTAATGTTTTCTTTACCTCAAACAGCAAGTAAACATAGCTCTCTTTCGATAACCACTTGTGTGAAAGGGGCAAAACATTTCATAATCTGATCCAGTGGAAACGTAAAAAAATAGGCCTACCTGATTACTTCTTATCCCTTGCGCAAATAGCATACAGCTGTGTCTGTCTGGAACTCACTGGAGTGAGAAACTGAGGGACCAGAATATTTAATACAATGTTGCAAGTTTTTTTAGCAAGAGCTTCAGACCAAGCCAAGTTGATACAATGTTTCAAGTTCCTTGTCAGACAGGCCCAGCATTGCCAATGTGATTCATAGGATTTTTATCAGTATATTTTATACCTGCAGGCTTCAATGTTTTTATTTGTTGGCTTTATATAGAATATTTTTACATAGTTGGCTAGGGAAATATAGGTTATTTTGAGATACGAAGACTTTAATATAAATTAAATTAAACTGTTCCATATGAAAATCATAACTGGCACGCAGATCGGTAGAAATGGTAAGATAATTGGCACTCCAAATGGAAAAGGAGGTCGACCCCTGGTGTAAACTATTACCAGCAACTTCAGGAGCTTCATTATTTAATCACAGTGTGCTTAAAACATCCGACAAGCTCAGTAGCCTACATATAGCCTAGTTGATTTTATTAATACATAGGATGTGTCTAAATGTGGAAAAAATACACATTTTTAAATTTCAACTTTCAATCGACCCAGATTTATTTTAGTAAGGGACAGCCCTACATGAACTGAAATTGAACTGAGACAGCATCCTTTAGAACTGAGAACATGGATTCCCATGTAGCCTAATGTATTAATATTGTAATATCACACATGTTCAAAGTTCAGCCATCGCTGAAGGATTTAATCCAGGCCTATGAACTCTGTTATACAACAGGTGGAGGATGAGTTTGTATGAAGAGAGATTGTTTGACTCTCTTTATGGAGTACAATTGTTTTACATGGAGTTTAAAATCTTCCTAGAGAGTCCAATTTGGGTGTTGCTTTGTTTTCTGCCAACTCAGCATCCAAAATCTCCTCAGATGGCTCTGTGCCCCCAGAGTGACATCATCAGCCCAAAACATCTGTCAGTGCTGCAAATGTATTTTAGAAAAGTGTGCTGGCAGCCACTGTTTATTTTAGAGGATCGTTGCAGCATTACTCCTGACCACTAGAGTGTGATTAGCTGCTCTTCTGCTCTGATAAGAGGAGAGGATCCTGCAGGGCTGTGTCTCTCAGAGAGTAAGTAACAGGCCATTTTTAGACAATGACTCCACAGCCAGGACTAATGGCCCAAGATGCTGAATGGCTGCCTAGTGGCTTTGCTGCCTCTGGGCAAACAGAAATGGGCTCCATTAAAAGTAACGTTTCATTAAGTTGTGAGGGTGTGATGTGGAAACTGGGGATTGCTTGTTGGTTCTGTTGGCTGGGTTGAGCTGAACTGAGCTGCATTGCTCTGTGGTAGTCCTGGAGCCAAGCCCAGACCTATCTGTCTCACTGCAGCTGTAGGCCAGCGAGCACGCTAAAATGCTAAAGCTAACACGCCAGGATAGGAGGAACAGATTTCATAGAGCATATGGAGGCTCACCAGGGCCCAAAATAAGCAGGCTGCTGCTTATGCCCTCTGCAGAAGACAATTAATCCTCACTGTTCCCTGCCTCACAGAGAGGGGAGGATATGGTGAGGGAAAATGAGAGGGAGAAAAGTGGAAGATATATAGGGTTCAGAAAACATGTCATATTGCTCTTATTAGAGACAGAGGAAGGAAAAAATTGTTCTTTAAAACTGAAAAGACAGCAATGTTCTTTGGCTTTTCACCCTGCCCAGACACTCTTCTCCAGTGGACCTGTCCATGACCCTGGAAGATTCATATGTTTATTGGCTGAGAAAAAGGGAATGACACAGACAGCAGAAATTGTTTATAAAGACATGGGATGCACACAAAGTAGAGAGAATGGTGAAAATACAGGGTTCAGAAAGAAGAGAAGTACATGCTACTCTCGTCTGTTTCCATTAGAACAGGTATTCACAAACTGGGGTACGCGCAATGCCGTCAGGGGCACACATTTAAAAAATATATATATATATTATTCACATTTACAAACAGTTAATTTATATTTTCCAATGCGGCTATACATTTGGATGAGGTTTTTTTCTCGCCTGAGTAGCCTCTTTTCACTGCCAAAAATAAAATAAAACCACCTAGTGTTCAGCGAAATAACAACAATGTCAAATACAGGTAACCTAGTAAAATAATTAACCTCTCTAGGACGTTCCGCTAGCGGTTCATATTTATATCCCAAAACCTCAGTTTACATTTGGCTTTGCCTCCAAAACATCCCGTGAATTTGCACAGAGCCACATCAATTTACAGAAATACTCATAATAATCATTGATAAGATACAAGTGTTATTCACAGATTTAAATAAATTCTTCTCCTTAACTTCTTAGCGCTAGGGGTCAGAATATTTTTTTTTTTTAAATAACGTGCCCAACGTAAATGGATATTTTCTCTGGCCCAGATCGTAGAATATGCATATAATTTACAGAATATGATAGGAAACACTCCAAAGCTTCCAAAACTGTCAAAATGTTGTCTGTGAGTATAACAATACTTATTCTGTAAGCAAAAACCTGAGAAAATGTAACCCGGAAGTGATATTTAAAAAAAAAGAATCTGTGTTCCCTGGCCCGTCTAATCTCCATTTAAAGGGGTATCAACCAAATTCCTTTTCCAATGGCTTCCTCGGGCTGTGACCAGGCTTTAGACATAGTTTCAGGCTTTTATTTTGAAAAATGAGTGCCATTTTTCAAAAGTAGTCAGGTGTCCTCTGAATATTTCCTGCGAGCGACAGAGGCGCTCCCCATTTTCCGTGTCTCTCTTAAAGAATAGGTTATGGTCCATTTGAAATATTACCGATTATGTTTTGTTAATGTGTGAAAGTTAAATATTTAAAAAAAATATATCTTTTGAATTTCGCGCCCTGCTCTTGAGCTGGATGTTGTCATAAGTGTAGCGGTGTCGGGCTTTATTGTATAGCATATGTTTTGTTAGAAAAATGTGCATATTTCAGGTATAAATCATAGTTTACATTGCAGCTACAGTCAGAAATTGCACCGAAAGCAGACAGAAAAATGACAGACACCAACTCCAAATAACTAAATGCTCATCATAAAACATTTCTGAAAAATACATAGTGTACAGCAATTGAAAGACAGGCATCTTGTGATTCCAGACAATATTTCCGATTTATCAAGTGTTTTACAGCGAAAACACAGTATAGCGTTATATTAGCGCAGCCACAATAGCCAGAAACACTTGGGCGCCGACGACCAGTTCACATGCACGACAGATATTAGATATAGCATCATAAAATGTTTCTTACGTTTGGTGATCTTCCGTCAGCATGTTGGACAAGGTGTCCTTTGTCCAGAACAGTCGTTGTTTGGATCTGGAACGGCAAATTTCCCTCTTGATTTAGCATGGGCACTTGCCAAGTGGCACGGATCTCTCCAACGTCAACAAAGTCAGAGAACGGAACACGACAAAACTCCCGAAAAAATGTCAATAATCTGATTAAACTATATTGAAAAAACATACTTTACGATGATATGGTCACATGTATCAAATAAAATCTAAACCGGAGATGTTAGTCGTCCATAACGACAGCTAAACAGAAGGCAAATCCATGTCCCCTTTCGCATGCTCCAGAAACAGGAAATGGAAGGTCACGTCATACAAAGAGCTTTAATTCCACCTCAGACCAAGATAAACATGAAATTTCTTCTCTCACCGCCTCTTGACAACCAGGGGAAGGTATATGAAGTGTACGTAGACTCTTACGTATCATGCCCATGTATAGGCAGGAAGTTGAACAGAGCATCGATTTCTGACATTCCACTTCCTGGTCAGGAAATGTGCTGCAGAATGAGTTCTGTTTCACTCAGAGAAATAATTCAAACGGTTTTAGAAACTAGAGAGTGTTTTCTATCCAATAGTAATAATAATATGCATATTGTACGAGCAAGAATTGAGTACAAGGCCGTTTGAAATGGGCACGATTTAACTGGCTACTCAATACTGCCCCTTGCAGCCATAAGAAGTTAATTGAAGAGAATAAGAACAATCCAAAATGTATTTTTGATACTGTCGCAAAGCTAACTAAAAAGCAACATTCCCCAAGAGAGGATGGCTTTCACTTCAGCAGTGATCAATTCATGAACTTCGTTGATGAAAAGATCATGGTCATTAGAAAGCAAATTACCGACTCCTTTTTAAATGTGCGTATTTCTCCAAAGCTCAGTTGTCCTGAGTCTGCACAACACTGCCAGTACTTAGGATCAAGGGAGACCCTAAAGTTTTTTTAATACTATATCTCTTGACACATTGATGTAAATAGTCATGGCCTCAACCTTCAAGCTGCATACTGGACCCTATTCCAACTAAACTACTGAAAGAGCTGCTTCCTGTGCTTGGCCCTCCTATGTTGAACATAATAAATGGCTCCCTATTCACCGGATGTGTACCAAACTCACTAAAAGTGGCAGTAATAAAGCCTCTCTTGAAAAAGCCAAACCTTGACCCAGAAAATATTTTAAAAACTAATCGGCCTATATCGAATCTCCCATTCCTCTCAAAAAATGTTGAACAAGCTGTTGCGCAACAACTCCCTACCTTCCTGAAGACTAACAATGTATACAAAACGCTTCAGTCTGGTTTTAGACCCCATCACAGCACTGAGACTGCACTCGTGATGGTGGTAAATTACCTTTTAATGACATCAGACCATGGCTCTACATCTGTCCTTGTGCTCCTAGACCGTAGTGCTGCTTTTGATACCATCGATCACCACATTCTTTTGGAGAGATTGGAAACTGAAATTGGTTTACACGGACAAGTTCTGGCCTGGTTTAACTTGTCCGTGTACAGTGCCTCTAACTCTCTCTCTCTCAGCCCTAGGACTACTTGGCCTGATGACTTCTTGCTGTCCACCTGGTCGTGTTCAAGTTAACTGTTCTGCCTGCGTCTATGGAACCCTGACCAGGTCCCGGACGTGCTACCTTGTCCCGGACCTGCTGTTTCCGACTCTCTCTCGCTGCCACACCTGCTGTCTCTAACTCTGAGTGATCGGTTTACTCCTGAGGTGCTGACTTGTTGCACCCTCTACAACCACTGTGATTATTATTATTATTTGACACTGCTGGTCATATGTGAACGTTTTAACATCTTGTACTGTTATAATCTCCACCTGGAACAGCCAGAAGAGGACTGGCCACCTCTCAGAGCCTGGTTCCTCTCCAGGTTTCTTCCTAGGTTCCTGCTTTTCTAGGGAGTTTTTCCTAGCCACCGTGCTTCTACATCTGCATTGCTTGCTGTTTGGGGTTTTAGGCTTGGTTTCTGTATAGCACTTTGTGACATCGACTGATGTGAAAAGGGCTTTTATAAATACATTTGATTTATTGATTGATTAATAAAATGACAAATGGAAATAGTTCATTTTGATTGTACAAATGTTCTGGCACAGGCCATTGGTTCCCATCAGGTCCGGGTTTCCCAAAAGCATCCTAAGGCTAAATTCATCATTAGAACCATAGGATCCTATAGGCCTAGGTACTCAAGTACTGTTTGAAAAAGTCCGATCACACACATTTCCTTGGTGACAATTGTCCAGATGGATCTTGTCATTTATCAGCAACCTCGCAACCCATGTGGTCCCAAACTGTTCACACCCCTCTTGTTGGCGGAAAGAAAATGTTGTCGTTTTAATGCTAATTTCCCAGAATTCTACACATTTTGAATGGGGCAGATCATTTTAGGGCTGTGTTAAACATCATTCCACAAATGTTTCCTTGTGTGTTTATGATACCAGGGATCGATGCCCGACCAAGTTGTATGTTGTTGTAGTCAGGACACGTGGTCTGTATTGACCCAAATTAGGACATGTGAACACCTTAATCGACGTTCCAGCAGTGCATTTGATCTGCAAGCCTCTTTCTTTAGCTCGAGAAGTGTGTTCGGGAACAACTGAATGTCTTAGAAGTAGAATAAAATGTGCTTCCAAAAAATAGCATGTTTGCTGTGGTAGTGTTTATTTAGATGTAGACGGAATTAATGTCCATGTAGACAGAATCAATAGGGAAATCGTTCTTGCAAAGCATGTAAACGTTTTAATCGAACTATTATAATAATTTGACTATCCAAAATAATAGCATTCTTTTGTGCATGTAACCACACAATGTTATGAGAGCAGAACAGATGTCTCATTCATGACTACACACTAGGGGTGTGCCGAACTCGTCGTAATCATATGTTTTATCACACTTGAAACTATTTCTCACTTTCTCTGCTTTAACTTTTACTGCCTCTGAAACCCGGATCCGGGATCCCCCCCCACCCCCCCCACCCCCACACTGATTAGCATCGCTAGCATAGCGTCACATTTAAATAGTAGCATCTAAATATCATTAAATCACAAGTCCAAGACACCTAATGAAAGATACAGATCTTGTGAATCAAGTCACCATTTCAGATTTTTTAAATGTTTTACAGGGAAGACAAAATATGTAAATCTATTAGCTAACCATGTTAGCAAAAGACACCCTTTTTCTTTGTCCACCATTTTTTCTCAACACCAGTAGCTATCACCAATTCGGCTAAACTAAGATATTGATAGCCACTAACCAAGAAAAAAGCTCATCAGATGACAGTCTGATAACATATTTATGGTATAGGATAGGTTTTGTTAGAAAAATGTGCATATTTCAGGTATAAATCATAGTTTGCCATTGCAGCCAGCATCACAAATCTCACCAAAGCTCCTAGAATTACTACAGACAGCAACGTGTATTACCAATTTACTCATCATAAAACATTTCTTAAAAATACACAGCACATAGCAATGGAAAGACACAGATCTTGTGAATTCAGACAACATTTCAGATTTTCTAAGTGTTTTACGGCGAAAACACAATGAATCGTTATATTAGCATACCACATATGCAAACGTTACCAGAGCATTGATTCTAGCCAAAGAGAGCGATAACTCAACATCGCCAAAATATATAAATTTTTTCACTAACCTTCTCAGAATTCTTCAGATGACACTCCTGTAACATCATATTACACAATCCATATAGAGTTTGATCGAAAATGTGCATATTTAGCGGCACAAATCGTGCTTACACAATGGAAATAGTGTTCAACTACTCAAGCAATCTGGCCGGCGCCATTTTGAAAATACAAATATTTTTATCAAAAACTATTCATAAACTTGACTAAAAAAATACAGGTTGGACATGAAATGAAAGATGTATTAGTTATTAATGCAACCGCAGAGTTAGATTTTTAAAATTAACGTTACTAGACATACAGTGTGCGTTACAGCTAGACTAGTGACGTAATAACGGCGTCACTAATCCCCATTATTGAGTTTACATTTTTCCACATAAAAACGGAATAACATCATAAATAGCTCTTACTTTCGACGAGCTTCCATCAGAATCTTGCCATGGTGGTTCTTTGTCCAAAAGAATCGTTGCTTGGTTGTAAAACGTTGCATTCAACTTCTGATACAGCAGCTAACACTAGCTAGCCATAGCTATTTTGCCATAACGTGTCCAAATCCTCAAGGCGCAATACTGAGGAAATTCCGAAAAATAGCAATATACTCGCATAATCTGATATAACTCGGTTTAAAATAGCTTCGTTATGATGCTTCTAACACCTATGTCTAATTAAATTACAGATGGATACATCTAACGTTTAAAATTGAGCGTTTGAAAATGGCATCCTGAGGTCCCTCTCTGCGCAATGCTCAGCGTGGAAAGGAAGGCTCCTCTTTCTCCTTGGCCTTTTATAACCTCTGAGAGCCATGCAGCAAGCCCATTCCACTTCTCATTGGTTACTGACATCCAGGGGAAGGCGGGTGCAGTTCATGTCGTTCCATAGGATATACACAGACTTTCAAAACTGATCTGAAATCAGAGCTTCGCTCTCAGACCATCGCAGTACCTGTCATGGATTTCGCTGTAGAAAGAGTTCTGGGTCACCCACGGACAAAATTCCAACGTCTATAGAAACTAGAAAGTGTTTTCTATCCAATAGAATTAATAATATGCATATTGTACGATCAAGAATTGAGCACGAGGCAGTTTAATTTGGTGACACTCAGAAATAAAAAATGCTAATTGCGCCACCTATTGGCAAAAGGTTAATTTGATTTCTGAATGTATGTTATTGTGTTATGAATAAAATTATTTTCATTCATAATTCACTAAGTTATTAATGAATCTGCTAACTTCTGACATTTTTTACCGAAGCCAGAAAAACAGGCGAAGGGTTACAAAAATAGCTCTAGTTACAGATTGGTAGACCCGATTTGAAATCCGACTTGTTGCTTGAAAAGCAGAAGAGTAGGGGTAGATTTTATATAGAAAACATTGTTTTCTGTAAAATGTTGGGAAAGGGGTCAAAACGGCAGTTGTTTGTGAAAGTTTAAAAAACACATGGTAGTGCATTTAGTAAAACTTCTGTAACGTAAGTTCCATACTGAAAAAACCTTCTCCGCATTTGACAAGCAGAGAAGTAGAGGGAAGTTTTAATCCAATATATTTTTGTCAAACTCTTTGGTTTAGTGGTACAAATTTTAGTTGTTTTGAATTTAATGAATCTGCTAACTTCTGACATTTTTTACCGAAGCCAGAAAAACAGGCGAAGAGTTACAAAAATAGCTCTAGTTACAGATTGGTAGACCCGATTTGAAATCCGACTTGTTGCTTGAAAAGCAGAAGAGTAGGGGTAGATTTTATATAGAAAACATTGTTTTCTGTAAAATGTTGGAAAAGGGGTAAAACGGCAGTTGTTTGTGAAAGTTGTTTTGAATTTAATGAATCTGCTAACTTCTGACATTTTTTACCGAAGCCAGAAAAACAGGCGAAGGGTTACAAAAATAGCTCTAGTTACACATTGGTAGACCCGATTTGAAATCCGACTTGTTGCTTGAAAAGCAGAAGATTAGGGGTAGGTTTTATATAGAAAACATTGTTTTCTGTAAAATGTTGGGAAAGGGGTCAAAACGGCAGTTTTTGTGAAAGTTGTTTTGAATTTAATGAATCTGCTAACTTCTGACATTTTTTACCGAAGCCAGAAAAACAGGCGAAGAGTTACAAAAATAGCTCTAGTTACAGATTGGTAGACCCGATTTGAAATCCGACTTGTTGCTTGAAAAGCAGAAGAGTAGGGGTAGATTTTATATAGAAAACATTGTTTTCTGTAAAATGTTGGAAAAGGGGTAAAACGGCAGTTGTTTGTGAAAGTTGTTTTGAATTTAATGAATCTGCTAACTTCTGACATTTTTTACCGAAGCCAGAAAAACAGGCGAAGGGTTACAAAAATAGCTCTAGTTACACATTGGTAGACCCGATTTGAAATCCGACTTGTTGCTTGAAAAGCAGAAGATTAGGGGTAGGTTTTATATAGAAAACATTGTTTTCTGTAAAATGTTGGGAAAGGGGTCAAAACGGCAGTTGTTTGTGAAAGTCGTTTTGAATTGAATGAATCTGCTAACTTCTGACATTTTTTACCGAAGCCAGAAAAACAGGCGAAGGGTAACAAAAATAGCTCTAGTTACATAATTGGTAGACCCGATTTGAAATCCGACTTGTTGCTTGACAAGCTGAAGATTAGGGGTAGATTTTATATAGAAAACATTGTTTTCTGTAAAATGTTGGGAAAGGGGTCAAAACGGCAGTTTTTGTGAAAGTTGTTTTGAATTGAATGAATCTGCTAACTTCTGACATTTTTTACCGAAGCCAGAAAAACAGGCGAAGGGTTACAAAAATAGCTCTAGTTACAGATTGGTAGACCCGATTTGAAATCCGACTTGTTGCTTGAAAAGCAGAAGAGTAGGGGTAGATTTTATATAGAAAACATTGTTTTCTGTAAAATGTTGGAAAAGGGGTAAAACGGCAGTTGTTTGTGAAAGTTGTTTTGAATTTAATGAATCTGCTAACTTCTGACATTTTTTACCGAAGCCAGAAAAACAGGCGAAGGGTTACAAAAATAGCTCTAGTTACACATTGGTAGACCCGATTTGAAATCCGACTTGTTGCTTGAAAAGCAGAAGATTAGGGGTAGGTTTTATATAGAAAACATTGTTTTCTGTAAAATGTTGGGAAAGGGGTCAAAACGGCAGTTTTTGTGAAAGTTGTTTTGAATTTAATGAATCTGCTAACTTCTGACATTTTTTACCGAAGCCAGAAAAACAGGCGAAGAGTTACAAAAATAGCTCTAGTTACAGATTGGTAGACCCGATTTGAAATCCGACTTGTTGCTTGAAAAGCAGAAGAGTAGGGGTAGATTTTATATAGAAAACATTGTTTTCTGTAAAATGTTGGAAAAGGGGTAAAACGGCAGTTGTTTGTGAAAGTTGTTTTGAATTTAATGAATCTGCTAACTTCTGACATTTTTTACCGAAGCCAGAAAAACAGGCGAAGGGTTACAAAAATAGCTCTAGTTACACATTGGTAGACCCGATTTGAAATCCGACTTGTTGCTTGAAAAGCAGAAGATTAGGGGTAGGTTTTATATAGAAAACATTGTTTTCTGTAAAATGTTGGGAAAGGGGTCAAAACGGCAGTTGTTTGTGAAAGTCGTTTTGAATTGAATGAATCTGCTAACTTCTGACATTTTTTACCGAAGCCAGAAAAACAGGCGAAGGGTAACAAAAATAGCTCTAGTTACATAATTGGTAGACCCGATTTGAAATCCGACTTGTTGCTTGACAAGCTGAAGATTAGGGGTAGATTTTATATAGAAAACATTGTTTTCTGTAAAATGTTGGGAAAGGGGTCAAAACGGCAGTTTTTGTGAAAGTTGTTTTGAATTGAATGAATCTGCTAACTTCTGACATTTTTTACCGAAGCCAGAAAAACAGGCGAAGGGTTACAAAAATAGCTCTAGTTACAGATTGGTAGACCCGATTTGAAATCCGACTTGTTGCTTGAAAAGCAGAAGAGTAGGGGTAGATTTTATATAGAAAACATTGTTTTCTGTAAAATGTTGGGAAAGGGGTCAAAACGGCAGTTTTTGTGAAAGTTGTTTTGAATTTAATGAATCTGCTAACTTCTGACATTTTTTACCGAAGCCAGAAAAACAGGCGAAGAGTTACAAAAATAGCTCTAGTTACAGATTGGTAGACCCGATTTGAAATCCGACTTGTTGCTTGAAAAGCAGAAGAGTAGGGGTAGATTTTATATAGAAAACATTGTTTTCTGTAAAATGTTGGGAAAGGGGTAAAACGGCAGTTGTTTGTGAAAGTTGTTTTGAATTTAATGAATCTGCTAACTTCTGACATTTTTTACCGAAGCCAGAAAAACAGGCGAAGGGTTACAAAAATAGCTCTAGTTACACATTGGTAGACCCGATTTGAAATCCGACTTGTTGCTTGAAAAGCAGAAGATTAGGGGTAGGTTTTATATAGAAAACATTGTTTTCTGTAAAATGTTGGGAAAGGGGTCAAAACGGCAGTTTTTGTGAAAGTTGTTTTGAATTTAATGAATCTGCTAACTTCTGACATTTTTTACCGAAGCCAGAAAAACAGGCGAAGGGTTACAAAAATAGGTCTAGTTACAGATTGGTAGACCCGATTTGAAATCCGACTTGTTGCTTGAAAAGCAGAAGATTAGGGGTAGATTTTATATAGAAAACATTGTTTTCTGTAAAATGTTGGGAAAGGGGTCAAAACGGCAGTTGTTTTGTGAAAGTCGTTTTGAATTGAATGAATCTGCTAACTTCTGACATTTTTTACCGAAGCCAGAAAAACAGGCGAAGGGTAACAAAAATAGCTCTAGTTACATAATTGGTAGACCCGATTTGAAATCCGACTTGTTGCTTGAAAAGCTGAAGATTAGGGGTAGATTTAATATAGAAAACATTGTTTTCTGTAAAATGTTGGGAAAGGGGTCAAAACGGCAGTTTTTGTGAAAGTTGTTTTGAATTTAATGAATCTGCTAACTTCTGACATTTTTTACCGAAGCCAGAAAAACAGGCGAAGGGTTACAAAAATAGCTCTAGTTACAGATTGGTAGACCCGATTTGAAATCCGACTTGTTGCTTGAAAAGCTGAAGATTAGGGGTAGATTTTATATAGAAAACATTGTTTTCTGTAAAATGTTGGGAAAGGGGTCAAAACAGCAGTTTTTGTGAAAGTTGTTTTGATTTTAATGAATCTGCTAACTTCTGACATTTTTTACCGAAGCCATAAAAACAGGCGAAGGGTTACATAAATAGCTCTAGTTACACATTGGTAGACCCGATTTGAAATCCGACTTGTTGCTTGAAAAGCAGAAGATTAGGGGTAGATTTTATATAGAAAACATTGTTTTCTGTAAAATGTTGGGAAAGGGGTCAAATCGGCAGTTGTTTGTGAAAGTCGTTTTCAATTGAATGAATCTGCTAACTTCTGACATTTTTTACCGAAGCCAGAAAAACAGGCGAAGGGTAACAAAAATAGCTCTAGTTACATAATTGGTAGACCCGATTTGAAATCCGACTTGTTGCTTGAAAAGCTGAAGATTAGGGGTAGATTTTATATAGAAAACATTGTTTTCTGTAAAATGTTGGGAAAGGGGTCAAAAAGGCAGTTTTTGTGAAAGTTTAAAAAACACATGGTAGTGCATTTAGTAAAACTGCTGTAACGTAAATTCCATACTGAATAAACCTTCTCCGCATTTGACAAGCAGAGTAGTAGAGGGAAGTTTTAATCTAATATATTTTTGTCAAAGTCTTTGGTTTAGTGGTCAAAATGATAGTTGTTTTGAATTGAATGAATCTGCTAACTTCTGACATTTTTACCGAAGCCAGAAAAACAGGCGAAGGGTAACAAAAATAGCTCTAGTTACATAATTGGTAGACCCGATTTGAAATCCGACTTGTTGCTTGAAAAGCTGAAGATTAGGGGTAGATTTAATATAGAAAACATTGTTTTCTGTAAAATGTTGGGAAAGGGGTCAAAACGGCAGTTTTTGTGAAAGTTGTTTTGAATTTAATGAATGTGCTAACTTCTGACATTTTTTACCGAAGCCATAAAAACAGGCGAAGGGTTACAAAAATAGCTCTAGTTACAGATTGGTAGACCCGATTTGAAATCCGACTTGTTGCTTGAAAAGCTGAAGATTAGGGGTAGATTTTATATAGAAAACATTGTTTTCTGTAAAATGTTGGGAAAGGGGTCAAAACGGCAGTTTTTGTGAAAGTTGTTTTGATTTTAATGAATCTGCTAACTTCTGACATTTTTTACCGAAGCCATAAAAACAGGCGAAGGGTTACATAAATAGCTCTAGTTACACATTGGTAGACCCGATTTGAAATCCGACTTGTTGCTTGAAAAGCAGAAGATTAGGGGTAGATTTTATATAGAAAACATTGTTTTCTGTAAAATGTTGGGAAAGGGGTCAAATCGGCAGTTGTTTGTGAAAGTCGTTTTCAATTGAATGAATCTGCTAACTTCTGACATTTTTTACCGAAGCCAGAAAAACAGGCGAAGGGTAACAAAAATAGCTCTAGTTACATAATTGGTAGACCCGATTTGAAATCCGACTTGTTGCTTGAAAAGCTGAAGATTAGGGGTAGATTTTATATAGAAAACATTGTTTTCTGTAAAATGTTGGGAAAGGGGTCAAAAAGGCAGTTTTTGTGAAAGTTTAAAAAACACATGGTAGTGCATTTAGTAAAACTGCTGTAACGTAAATTCCATACTGAATAAACCTTCTCCGCATTTGACAAGCAGAGTAGTAGAGGGAAGTTTTAATCTAATATATTTTTGTCAAAGTCTTTGGTTTAGTGGTCAAAATGATAGTTGTTTTGAATTTAATGAATCTGCTAACTTCTGACATTTTTTACCGAAGCCATAAAATCAGGCGAAGGGTTACAAAAATAGCTCTAGTTACACATTGGTAGACCCGATTTGAAATCCGACTTGTTGCTTGAAAAGCAGAAGATTAGGGGTAGATTTTATATAGAAAACATTGTTTTCTGTAAAATGTTGGGAAAGGGGTCAAAACGGCAGTTTTTGTGAAAGTTGTTTTGATTTTAATGAATCTGCTAACTTCTGACATTTTTTACCGAAGCCATAAAAACAGGCGAAGGGTTACATAAATAGCTCTAGTTACACATTGGTAGACCCGATTTGAAATCCGACTTGTTGCTTGAAAAGCTGAAGATTAGGGGTAGATTTTATATAGAAAACATTGTTTTCTGTAAAATGTTGGGAAAGGGGTCAAAACGGCAGTTTTTGTGAAAGTAGTTTTGAATTGAATGAATCTGCTAACTTCTGACATTTTTTACCGAAGCCATAAAATCAGGCGAAGGGTTACAAAAGTAGCCCCAGTTACAG
The DNA here is from genome assembly GCF_029448725.1 of Salvelinus fontinalis. NCBI lineage: Eukaryota > Metazoa > Chordata > Actinopteri > Salmoniformes > Salmonidae > Salvelinus > Salvelinus fontinalis. The sequence goes on from NC_074693.1 coordinate 46,055,901, forward strand.
ATTGGTAGACCCGATTTGAAATCCGACTTGTTGCTTGAAAAGCTGAAGATTAGGGGTAGATTTTATATAGAAAACATTGTTTTCTGTAAAATGTTGGGAAAGGGGTCAAAAGGGCAGTTTTTGTGAAAGTTGTTTTGAATTTAATGAATCTGCTAACTTCTGACATTTTTTACCGAAGCCAGAAAAACAGGCGAAGGGTTACAAAAATAGCTCTAGTTACAGATTGGTAGACCCGATTTGAAATCCGACTTGTTGCTTGAAAAGCAGAAGATTAGGGGTAGATTTTATATAGAAAACATCGTTTTCTGTAAAATGTTGGGAAAGGGGTCAAATCGGCAGTTGTTTGTGAAAGTCGTTTTCAATTGAATGAATCTGCTAACTTCTGACATTTTTTACCGAAGCCAGAAAAACAGGCGAAGGGTAACAAAAATAGCTCTAGTTACATAATTGGTAGACCCGATTTGAAATCCGACTTGTTGCTTGAAAAGCTGAAGATTAGGGGTAGATTTTATATAGAAAACATTGTTTTCTGTAAAATGTTGGGAAAGGGGTCAAAAAGGCAGTTTTTGTGAAAGTTTAAAAAACACATGGTAGTGCATTTAGTAAAACTGCTGTAACGTAAATTCCATACTGAATAAACCTTCTCCGCATTTGACAAGCAGAGTAGTAGAGGAAAGTTTTAATCTAATATATTTTTGTCAAAGTCTTTGGTTTAGTGGTCAAAATGATAGTTGTTTTGAATTTAATGAATCTGCTAACTTCTGACATTTTTTACCGAAGCCATAAAATCAGGCGAAGGGTTACAAAAATAGCTCTAGTTACACATTGGTAGACCCGATTTGAAATCCGACTTGTTGCTTGAAAAGCAGAAGATTAGGGGTAGATTTTATATAGAAAACATTGTTTTCTGTAAAATGTTGGGAAAGGGGTCAAAACGGCAGTTTTTGTGAAAGTTGTTTTGATTTTAATGAATCTGCTAACTTCTGACATTTTTTACCGAAGCCATAAAAACAGGCGAAGGGTTACATAAATAGCTCTAGTTACACATTGGTAGACCCGATTTGAAATCCGACTTGTTGCTTGAAAAGCTGAAGATTAGGGGTAGATTTTATATAGAAAACATTGTTTTCTGTAAAATGTTGGGAAAGGGGTCAAAACGGCAGTTTTTGTGAAAGTTGTTTTGAATTTAATGAATCTGCTAACTTCTGACATTTTTTACCGAAGCCAGAAAAACAGGCGAAGGGTAACAAAAATAGCTCTAGTTACATAATTGGTAGACCCGATTTGAAATCCGACTTGTTGCTTGAAAAGCTGAAGATTAGGGGTAGATTTTATATAGAAAACATTGTTTTCTGTAAAATGTTGGGAAAGGGGTCAAAACGGCAGTTTTTGTGAAAGTAGTTTTGAATTGAATGAATCTGCTAACTTCTGACATTTTTTACCGAAGCCATAAAATCAGGCGAAGGGTTACAAAAGTAGCCCCAGTTACAGATTGGTAGACCCGATTTGAAATCCGACTTGTTGCTTGAAAAGCTGAAGATTAGGGGTAGATTTTATATAGAAAACATTGTTTTCTGTAAAATGTTGGGAAAGGGGTCAAAAGGGCAGTTTTTGTGAAAGTTGTTTTGAATTTAATGAATCTGCTAACTTCTGACATTTTTTACCGAAGCCAGAAAAACAGGCGAAGGGTTACAAAAATAGCTCTAGTTACAGATTGGTAGACCCGATTTGAAATCCGACTTGTTGCTTGAAAAGCAGAAGATTAGGGGTAGATTTTATATAGAATACATTGTTTTCTGTAAAATGTTGGGAAAGGGGTCAAAACAGCAGTTTTTGTGAAAGTTGTTTTGAATTTAATGAATCTGCTAACTTCTGACATTTTTTACCGAAGCCATAAAATCAGGCGAAGGGTTACAAAAATAGCTCTAGTTACAGATTGGTAGACCCGATTTGTAATCCGACTTGTTGCTTGAAAAGCAGAAGATTAGGGGTAGATTTTATATAGAAAACATTGTTTTCTGTAAAATGTTGGGAAAGGGGTCAAAACGGCAGTTGTTTGTGAAAGTTTAAAAAACACATGGTCGTGCATTTAGTAAAACTGCTGTAACGTAAATTCCATACTGAATAAACCTTCTCCGCATTTGACAAGCAGAGTAGTAGAGGGAAGTTTTAATCTAATATATTTTTGTCAAAGTCTTTGGTTTAGTGGTCAAAATGATAGTTGTTTTGAATTGAATGAATCTGCTAACTTCAGACATTTTTTACCGAAGCCATAAAATCAGGCGAAGGGTTACAAAAATAGCTCTAGTTACACATTGGTAGACCCGATTTGAAATCCGACTTGTTGCTTGAAAAGCAGAAGATTAGGGGTAGATTTTATATAGAATACATTGTTTTCTGTAAAATGTTGGGAAAGGGGTCAAAACAGCAGTTTTTGTGAAAGTTGTTTTGAATTTTATTGAATCTGCTAACTTCTGACATTTTTTACCGAAGCCATAAAATCAGGCGAAGGGTTACAAAAATAGCTCTAGTTACAGATTGGTAGACCCGATTTGTAATCCGACTTGTTGCTTGAAAAGCAGAAGATTAGGGGTAGATTTTATATAGAAAACATTGTTTTCTGTAAAATGTTGGGAAAGGGGTCAAAACGGCAGTTGTTTGTGAAAGTTTAAAAAACACATGGTCGTGCATTTAGTAAAACTGCTGTAACGTAAATTCCATACTGAATAAACCTTCTCCGCATTTGACAAGCAGAGTAGTAGAGGGAAGTTTTAATCTAATATATTTTTGTCAAAGTCTTTGGTTTAGTGGTCAAAATGATAGTTGTTTTGAATTGAATGAATCTGCTAACTTCAGACATTTTTTACCGAAGCCATAAAATCAGGCGAATGGTTACAAAAGTAGCTCTAGTTACAGATTGGTAGACCCGATTTGAAATCCGACTTGTTGCTTGAAAAGCTGAAGATTAGGGGTAGATTTTATATAGAAAACATTGTTTTCTGTAAAATGTTGGGAAAGGGGTCAAAACGGCAGTTTTTGTGAAAGTTGTTTTGAATTTAATGTATCTGCTAACTTCTGACATTTTTTACCGAAGCCAGAAAAACAGGCGAAGGGTTACAAAAATAGCTCTAGTTACAGATTGGTAGACCCGATTTGAAATCCGACTTGTTGCTTGAAAAGCTGAAGATTAGGGGTAGATTTTATATAGAAAACAATGTTTTCTGTAAAATGTTGGGAAAGGGGTCAAGAATCTGCTAACTTCTGACATTTTTTACCGAAGCCATAAAATCAGGCGAAGGGTTACAAAAATAGCTCTAGTTACAGATTGGTAGACCCGATTTGAAATCCGACTTGTTGCTTGAAAAGCAGAAGATTAGGGGTAGATTTTATATAGAAAACATTGTTTTCTGTAAAATGTTGGGAAAGGGGTCAAAACGGCAGTTGTTTGTGAAAGTTGTTTTGAATTTAATGAATCTGCTAACTTCTGACATTTTTTACCGAAGCCAGAAAAACAGGCGAAGGGTTACAAAAATAGCTCTAGCTACAGATTGGTAGACCCGATTTGAAATCCGACTTGTTGCTTGAAAAGCAGAAGATTAGGGGTAGATTTTATATAGAATACATTGTTTTCTGTAAAATGTTGGGAAAGGGGTCAAAACAGCAGTTGTTTGTGAAAGTTGTTTTGAATTTAATGAATCTGCTAACTTCTGACATTTTTAACCGAAGCCAGAAAAACAGGTGATGGGTTACAAAAATAGCTCTAGTTACAGATTGGGAGACCCGATTTGAAATCCGAATTGTTGCTTGAAAAGCAGAAGAGTAGGGGTAGATTTTATATAGAAAACATTGTTTTCTGTAAAATGTTGGGAAAGGGGTCAAAACGGCAGTTGTTTGTGAAAGTTTAAAAAACACATGGTAGTGCATTTAGTAAAACTGCTGTAACGTAAATTCCATACTGAATAAACCTTCTCCGCATTTGACAAGCAGAGTAGTAGAGGGAAGTTTTAATCTAATATATTTTTGTCAAAGTCTTTGGTTTAGTGGTCAAAATGATAGTTGTTTTGAATTGAATGAATCTGCTAACTTCAGACATTTTTTACCGAAGCCATAAAATCAGGCGAATGGTTACAAAAGTAGCTCTAGTTACAGATTGGTAGACCCGATTTGAAATCCGACTTGTTGCTTGAAAAGCTGAAGATTAGGGGTAGATTTTATATAGAAAACATTGTTTTCTGTAAAATGTTGGGAAAGGGGTCAAAACGGCAGTTTTTGTGAAAGTTGTTTTGAATTTAATGAATCTGCTAACTTCTGACATTTTTTACCGAAGCCAGAAAAACAGGCGAAGGGTTACAAAAATAGGTCTAGTTACAGATTGGTAGACCCGATTTGAAATCCGACTTGTTGCTTGAAAAGCAGAAGATTAGGGGTAGATTTTATATAGAAAACATTGTTTTCTGTAAAATGTTGGGAAAGGGGTCAAAACGGCAGTTGTTTTGTGAAAGTCGTTTTGAATTGAATGAATCTGCTAACTTCTGACATTTTTTACCGAAGCCAGAAAAACAGGCGAAGGGTAACAAAAATAGCTCTAGTTACATAATTGGTAGACCCGATTTGAAATCCGACTTGTTGCTTGAAAAGCTGAAGATTAGGGGTAGATTTAATATAGAAAACATTGTTTTCTGTAAAATGTTGGGAAAGGGGTCAAAACGGCAGTTTTTGTGAAAGTTGTTTTGAATTTAATGAATCTGCTAACTTCTGACATTTTTTACCGAAGCCAGAAAAACAGGCGAAGGGTTACAAAAATAGCTCTAGTTACAGATTGGTAGACCCGATTTGAAATCCGACTTGTTGCTTGAAAAGCTGAAGATTAGGGGTAGATTTTATATAGAAAACATTGTTTTCTGTAAAATGTTGGGAAAGGGGTCAAAACAGCAGTTTTTGTGAAAGTTGTTTTGATTTTAATGAATCTGCTAACTTCTGACATTTTTTACCGAAGCCATAAAAACAGGCGAAGGGTTACATAAATAGCTCTAGTTACACATTGGTAGACCCGATTTGAAATCCGACTTGTTGCTTGAAAAGCAGAAGATTAGGGGTAGATTTTATATAGAAAACATTGTTTTCTGTAAAATGTTGGGAAAGGGGTCAAATCGGCAGTTGTTTGTGAAAGTCGTTTTCAATTGAATGAATCTGCTAACTTCTGACATTTTTTACCGAAGCCAGAAAAACAGGCGAAGGGTAACAAAAATAGCTCTAGTTACATAATTGGTAGACCCGATTTGAAATCCGACTTGTTGCTTGAAAAGCTGAAGATTAGGGGTAGATTTTATATAGAAAACATTGTTTTCTGTAAAATGTTGGGAAAGGGGTCAAAAAGGCAGTTTTTGTGAAAGTTTAAAAAACACATGGTAGTGCATTTAGTAAAACTGCTGTAACGTAAATTCCATACTGAATAAACCTTCTCCGCATTTGACAAGCAGAGTAGTAGAGGGAAGTTTTAATCTAATATATTTTTGTCAAAGTCTTTGGTTTAGTGGTCAAAATGATAGTTGTTTTGAATTGAATGAATCTGCTAACTTCTGACATTTTTACCGAAGCCAGAAAAACAGGCGAAGGGTAACAAAAATAGCTCTAGTTACATAATTGGTAGACCCGATTTGAAATCCGACTTGTTGCTTGAAAAGCTGAAGATTAGGGGTAGATTTAATATAGAAAACATTGTTTTCTGTAAAATGTTGGGAAAGGGGTCAAAACGGCAGTTTTTGTGAAAGTTGTTTTGAATTTAATGAATGTGCTAACTTCTGACATTTTTTACCGAAGCCATAAAAACAGGCGAAGGGTTACAAAAATAGCTCTAGTTACAGATTGGTAGACCCGATTTGAAATCCGACTTGTTGCTTGAAAAGCTGAAGATTAGGGGTAGATTTTATATAGAAAACATTGTTTTCTGTAAAATGTTGGGAAAGGGGTCAAAACGGCAGTTTTTGTGAAAGTTGTTTTGATTTTAATGAATCTGCTAACTTCTGACATTTTTTACCGAAGCCATAAAAACAGGCGAAGGGTTACATAAATAGCTCTAGTTACACATTGGTAGACCCGATTTGAAATCCGACTTGTTGCTTGAAAAGCAGAAGATTAGGGGTAGATTTTATATAGAAAACATTGTTTTCTGTAAAATGTTGGGAAAGGGGTCAAATCGGCAGTTGTTTGTGAAAGTCGTTTTCAATTGAATGAATCTGCTAACTTCTGACATTTTTTACCGAAGCCAGAAAAACAGGCGAAGGGTAACAAAAATAGCTCTAGTTACATAATTGGTAGACCCGATTTGAAATCCGACTTGTTGCTTGAAAAGCTGAAGATTAGGGGTAGATTTTATATAGAAAACATTGTTTTCTGTAAAATGTTGGGAAAGGGGTCAAAAAGGCAGTTTTTGTGAAAGTTTAAAAAACACATGGTAGTGCATTTAGTAAAACTGCTGTAATGTAAATTCCATACTGAATAAACCTTCTCCGCATTTGACAAGCAGAGTAGTAGAGGGAAGTTTTAATCTAATATATTTTTGTCAAAGTCTTTGGTTTAGTGGTCAAAATGATAGTTGTTTTGAATTTAATGAATCTGCTAACTTCTGACATTTTTTACCGAAGCCATAAAATCAGGCGAAGGGTTACAAAAATAGCTCTAGTTACACATTGGTAGACCCGATTTGAAATCCGACTTGTTGCTTGAAAAGCAGAAGATTAGGGGTAGATTTTATATAGAAAACATTGTTTTCTGTAAAATGTTGGGAAAGGGGTCAAAACGGCAGTTTTTGTGAAAGTTGTTTTGATTTTAATGAATCTGCTAACTTCTGACATTTTTTACCGAAGCCATAAAAACAGGCGAAGGGTTACATAAATAGCTCTAGTTACACATTGGTAGACCCGATTTGAAATCCGACTTGTTGCTTGAAAAGCTGAAGATTAGGGGTAGATTTTATATAGAAAACATTGTTTTCTGTAAAATGTTGGGAAAGGGGTCAAAACGGCAGTTTTTGTGAAAGTAGTTTTGAATTGAATGAATCTGCTAACTTCTGACATTTTTTACCGAAGCCATAAAATCAGGCGAAGGGTTACAAAAGTAGCCCCAGTTACAGATTGGTAGACCCGATTTGAAATCCGACTTGTTGCTTGAAAAGCTGAAGATTAGGGGTAGATTTTATATAGAAAACATTGTTTTCTGTAAAATGTTGGGAAAGGGGTCAAAAGGGCAGTTTTTGTGAAAGTTGTTTTGAATTTAATGAATCTGCTAACTTCTGACATTTTTTACCGAAGCCAGAAAAACAGGCGAAGGGTTACAAAAATAGCTCTAGTTACAGATTGGTAGACCCGATTTGAAATCCGACTTGTTGCTTGAAAAGCAGAAGATTAGGGGTAGATTTTATATAGAAAACATCGTTTTCTGTAAAATGTTGGGAAAGGGGTCAAATCGGCAGTTGTTTGTGAAAGTCGTTTTCAATTGAATGAATCTGCTAACTTCTGACATTTTTTACCGAAGCCAGAAAAACAGGCGAAGGGTAACAAAAATAGCTCTAGTTACATAATTGGTAGACCCGATTTGAAATCCGACTTGTTGCTTGAAAAGCTGAAGATTAGGGGTAGATTTTATATAGAAAACATTGTTTTCTGTAAAATGTTGGGAAAGGGGTCAAAAAGGCAGTTTTTGTGAAAGTTTAAAAAACACATGGTAGTGCATTTAGTAAAACTGCTGTAACGTAAATTCCATACTGAATAAACCTTCTCCGCATTTGACAAGCAGAGTAGTAGAGGAAAGTTTTAATCTAATATATTTTTGTCAAAGTCTTTGGTTTAGTGGTCAAAATGATAGTTGTTTTGAATTTAATGAATCTGCTAACTTCTGACATTTTTTACCGAAGCCATAAAATCAGGCGAAGGGTTACAAAAATAGCTCTAGTTACACATTGGTAGACCCGATTTGAAATCCGACTTGTTGCTTGAAAAGCAGAAGATTAGGGGTAGATTTTATATAGAAAACATTGTTTTCTGTAAAATGTTGGGAAAGGGGTCAAAACGGCAGTTTTTGTGAAAGTTGTTTTGATTTTAATGAATCTGCTAACTTCTGACATTTTTTACCGAAGCCATAAAAACAGGCGAAGGGTTACATAAATAGCTCTAGTTACACATTGGTAGACCCGATTTGAAATCCGACTTGTTGCTTGAAAAGCTGAAGATTAGGGGTAGATTTTATATAGAAAACATTGTTTTCTGTAAAATGTTGGGAAAGGGGTCAAAACGGCAGTTTTTGTGAAAGTTGTTTTGAATTTAATGAATCTGCTAACTTCTGACATTTTTTACCGAAGCCAGAAAAACAGGCGAAGGGTAACAAAAATAGCTCTAGTTACATAATTGGTAGACCCGATTTGAAATCCGACTTGTTGCTTGAAAAGCTGAAGATTAGGGGTAGATTTTATATAGAAAACATTGTTTTCTGTAAAATGTTGGGAAAGGGGTCAAAACGGCAGTTTTTGTGAAAGTAGTTTTGAATTGAATGAATCTGCTAACTTCTGACATTTTTTACCGAAGCCATAAAATCAGGCGAAGGGTTACAAAAGTAGCCCCAGTTACAGATTGGTAGACCCGATTTGAAATCCGACTTGTTGCTTGAAAAGCTGAAGATTAGGGGTAGATTTTATATAGAAAACATTGTTTTCTGTAAAATGTTGGGAAAGGGGTCAAAAGGGCAGTTTTTGTGAAAGTTCTTTTGAATTTAATGAATCTGCTAACTTCTGACATTTTTTACCGAAGCCAGAAAAACAGGCGAAGGGTTACAAAAATAGCTCTAGTTACAGATTGGTAGACCCGATTTGAAATCCGACTTGTTGCTTGAAAAGCAGAAGATTAGGGGTAGATTTTATATAGAATACATTGTTTTCTGTAAAATGTTGGGAAAGGGGTCAAAACAGCAGTTTTTGTGAAAGTTGTTTTGAATTTAATGAATCTGCTAACTTCTGACATTTTTTACCGAAGCCATAAAATCAGGCGAAGGGTTACAAAAATAGCTCTAGTTACAGATTGGTAGACCCGATTTGTAATCCGACTTGTTGCTTGAAAAGCAGAAGATTAGGGGTAGATTTTATATAGAAAACATTGTTTTCTGTAAAATGTTGGGAAAGGGGTCAAAACGGCAGTTGTTTGTGAAAGTTTAAAAAACACATGGTCGTGCATTTAGTAAAACTGCTGTAACGTAAATTCCATACTGAATAAACCTTCTCCGCATTTGACAAGCAGAGTAGTAGAGGGAAGTTTTAATCTAATATATTTTTGTCAAAGTCTTTGGTTTAGTGGTCAAAATGATAGTTGTTTTGAATTGAATGAATCTGCTAACTTCAGACATTTTTTACCGAAGCCATAAAATCAGGCGAATGGTTACAAAAGTAGCTCTAGTTACAGATTGGTAGACCCGATTTGAAATCCGACTTGTTGCTTGAAAAGCTGAAGATTAGGGGTAGATTTTATATAGAAAACATTGTTTTCTGTAAAATGTTGGGAAAGGGGTCAAAACGGCAGTTTTTGTGAAAGTTGTTTTGAATTTAATGTATCTGCTAACTTCTGACATTTTTTACCGAAGCCAGAAAAACAGGCGAAGGGTTACATAAATAGCTCTAGTTACACATTGGTAGACCCGATTTGAAATCCGACTTGTTGCTTGAAAAGCAGAAGATTAGGGGTAGATTTTATATAGAAAACATTGTTTTCTGTAAAATGTTGGGAAAGGGGTCAAATCGGCAGTTGTTTGTGAAAGTCGTTTTCAATTGAATGAATCTGCTAACTTCTGACATTTTTTACCGAAGCCAGAAAAACAGGCGAAGGGTAACAAAAATAGCTCTAGTTACATAATTGGTAGACCCGATTTGAAATCCGACTTGTTGCTTGAAAAGCTGAAGATTAGGGGTAGATTTTATATAGAAAACATTGTTTTCTGTAAAATGTTGGGAAAGGGGTCAAAAAGGCAGTTTTTGTGAAAGTTTAAAAAACACATGGTAGTGCATTTAGTAAAACTGCTGTAACGTAAATTCCATACTGAATAAACCTTCTCCGCATTTGACAAGCAGAGTAGTAGAGGGAAGTTTTAATCTAATATATTTTTGTCAAAGTCTTTGGTTTAGTGGTCAAAATGATAGTTGTTTTGAATTGAATGAATCTGCTAACTTCTGACATTTTTACCGAAGCCAGAAAAACAGGCGAAGGGTAACAAAAATAGCTCTAGTTACATAATTGGTAGACCCGATTTGAAATCCGACTTGTTGCTTGAAAAGCTGAAGATTAGGGGTAGATTTAATATAGAAAACATTGTTTTCTGTAAAATGTTGGGAAAGGGGTCAAAACGGCAGTTTTTGTGAAAGTTGTTTTGAATTTAATGAATGTGCTAACTTCTGACATTTTTTACCGAAGCCATAAAAACAGGCGAAGGGTTACAAAAATAGCTCTAGTTACAGATTGGTAGACCCGATTTGAAATCCGACTTGTTGCTTGAAAAGCTGAAGATTAGGGGTAGATTTTATATAGAAAACATTGTTTTCTGTAAAATGTTGGGAAAGGGGTCAAAACGGCAGTTTTTGTGAAAGTTGTTTTGATTTTAATGAATCTGCTAACTTCTGACATTTTTTACCGAAGCCATAAAAACAGGCGAAGGGTTACATAAATAGCTCTAGTTACACATTGGTAGACCCGATTTGAAATCCGACTTGTTGCTTGAAAAGCAGAAGATTAGGGGTAGATTTTATATAGAAAACATTGTTTTCTGTAAAATGTTGGGAAAGGGGTCAAATCGGCAGTTGTTTGTGAAAGTCGTTTTCAATTGAATGAATCTGCTAACTTCTGACATTTTTTACCGAAGCCAGAAAAACAGGCGAAGGGTAACAAAAATAGCTCTAGTTACATAATTGGTAGACCCGATTTGAAATCCGACTTGTTGCTTGAAAAGCTGAAGATTAGGGGTAGATTTTATATAGAAAACATTGTTTTCTGTAAAATGTTGGGAAAGGGGTCAAAAAGGCAGTTTTTGTGAAAGTTTAAAAAACACATGGTAGTGCATTTAGTAAAACTGCTGTAATGTAAATTCCATACTGAATAAACCTTCTCCGCATTTGACAAGCAGAGTAGTAGAGGGAAGTTTTAATCTAATATATTTTTGTCAAAGTCTTTGGTTTAGTGGTCAAAATGATAGTTGTTTTGAATTTAATGAATCTGCTAACTTCTGACATTTTTTACCGAAGCCATAAAATCAGGCGAAGGGTTACAAAAATAGCTCTAGTTACACATTGGTAGACCCGATTTGAAATCCGACTTGTTGCTTGAAAAGCAGAAGATTAGGGGTAGATTTTATATAGAAAACATTGTTTTCTGTAAAATGTTGGGAAAGGGGTCAAAACGGCAGTTTTTGTGAAAGTTGTTTTGATTTTAATGAATCTGCTAACTTCTGACATTTTTTACCGAAGCCATAAAAACAGGCGAAGGGTTACATAAATAGCTCTAGTTACACATTGGTAGACCCGATTTGAAATCCGACTTGTTGCTTGAAAAGCTGAAGATTAGGGGTAGATTTTATATAGAAAACATTGTTTTCTGTAAAATGTTGGGAAAGGGGTCAAAACGGCAGTTTTTGTGAAAGTAGTTTTGAATTGAATGAATCTGCTAACTTCTGACATTTTTTACCGAAGCCATAAAATCAGGCGAAGGGTTACAAAAGTAGCCCCAGTTACAGATTGGTAGACCCGATTTGAAATCCGACTTGTTGCTTGAAAAGCTGAAGATTAGGGGTAGATTTTATATAGAAAACATTGTTTTCTGTAAAATGTTGGGAAAGGGGTCAAAAGGGCAGTTTTTGTGAAAGTTGTTTTGAATTTAATGAATCTGCTAACTTCTGACATTTTTTACCGAAGCCAGAAAAACAGGCGAAGGGTTACAAAAATAGCTCTAGTTACAGATTGGTAGACCCGATTTGAAATCCGACTTGTTGCTTGAAAAGCAGAAGATTAGGGGTAGATTTTATATAGAAAACATCGTTTTCTGTAAAATGTTGGGAAAGGGGTCAAATCGGCAGTTGTTTGTGAAAGTCGTTTTCAATTGAATGAATCTGCTAACTTCTGACATTTTTTACCGAAGCCAGAAAAACAGGCGAAGGGTAACAAAAATAGCTCTAGTTACATAATTGGTAGAACCGATTTGAAATCCGACTTGTTGCTTGAAAAGCTGAAGATTAGGGGTAGATTTTATATAGAAAACATTGTTTTCTGTAAAATGTTGGGAAAGGGGTCAAAAAGGCAGTTTTTGTGAAAGTTTAAAAAACACATGGTAGTGCATTTAGTAAAACTGCTGTAACGTAAATTCCATACTGAATAAACCTTCTCCGCATTTGACAAGCAGAGTAGTAGAGGAAAGTTTTAATCTAATATATTTTTGTCAAAGTCTTTGGTTTAGTGGTCAAAATGATAGTTGTTTTGAATTTAATGAATCTGCTAACTTCTGACATTTTTTACCGAAGCCATAAAATCAGGCGAAGGGTTACAAAAATAGCTCTAGTTACACATTGGTAGACCCGATTTGAAATCCGACTTGTTGCTTGAAAAGCAGAAGATTAGGGGTAGATTTTATATAGAAAACATTGTTTTCTGTAAAATGTTGGGAAAGGGGTCAAAACGGCAGTTTTTGTGAAAGTTGTTTTGATTTTAATGAATCTGCTAACTTCTGACATTTTTTACCGAAGCCATAAAAACAGGCGAAGGGTTACATAAATAGCTCTAGTTACACATTGGTAGACCCGATTTGAAATCCGACTTGTTGCTTGAAAAGCTGAAGATTAGGGGTAGATTTTATATAGAAAACATTGTTTTCTGTAAAATGTTGGGAAAGGGGTCAAAACGGCAGTTTTTGTGAAAGTAGTTTTGAATTGAATGAATCTGCTAACTTCTGACATTTTTTACCGAAGCCATAAAATCAGGCGAAGGGTTACAAAAGTAGCCCCAGTTACAGATTGGTAGACCCGATTTGAAATCCGACTTGTTGCTTGAAAAGCTGAAGATTAGGGGTAGATTTTATATAGAAAACATTGTTTTCTGTAAAATGTTGGGAAAGGGGTCAAAACGGCAGTTTTTGTGAAAGTTCTTTTGAATTTAATGAATCTGCTAACTTCTGACATTTTTTACCGAAGCCAGAAAAACAGGCGAAGGGTTACAAAAATAGCTCTAGTTACAGATTGGTAGACCCGATTTGAAATCCGACTTGTTGCTTGAAAAGCAGAAGATTAGGGGTAGATTTTATATAGAATACATTGTTTTCTGTAAAATGTTGGGAAAGGGGTCAAAACAGCAGTTGTTTGTGAAAGTTGTTTTGAATTTAATGAATCTGCTAACTTCTGACATTTTTAACCGAAGCCAGAAAAACAGGTGATGGGTTACAAAAATAGCTCTAGTTACAGATTGGGAGACCCGATTTGAAATCCGAATTGTTGCTTGAAAAGCAGAAGAGTAGGGGTAGATTTTATATAGAAAACATTGTTTTCTGTAAAATGTTGGGAAAGGGGTCAAAACGGCAGTTGTTTGTGAAAGTTTAAAAAACACATGGTAGTGCATTTAGTAAAACTGCTGTAACGTAAATTCCATACTGAATAAACCTTCTCCGCATTTGACAAGCAGAGTAGTAGAGGGAAGTTTTAATCTAATATATTTTTGTCAAAGTCTTTGGTTTAGTGGTCAAAATGATAGTTGTTTTGAATTGAATGAATCTGCTAACTTCAGACATTTTTTACCGAAGCCATAAAATCAGGCGAATGGTTACAAAAGTAGCTCTAGTTACAGATTGGTAGACCCGATTTGAAATCCGACTTGTTGCTTGAAAAGCTGAAGATTAGGGGTAGATTTTATATAGAAAACATTGTTTTCTGTAAAATGTTGGGAAAGGGGTCAAAACGGCAGTTTTTGTGAAAGTTGTTTTGATTTTAATGAATCTGCTAACTTCTGACATTTTTTACCGAAGCCATAAAAACAGGCGAAGGGTTACATAAATAGCTCTAGTTACACATTGGTAGACCCGATTTGAAATCCGACTTGTTGCTTGAAAAGCAGAAGATTAGGGGTAGATTTTATATAGAAAACATTGTTTTCTGTAAAATGTTGGGAAAGGGGTCAAAACGGCAGTTTTTGTGAAAGTTGTTTTGATTTTAATGAATCTGCTAACTTCTGACATTTTTTACCGAAGCCATAAAAACAGGCGAAGGGTTACATAAATAGCTCTAGTTACACATTGGTAGACCCGATTTGAAATCCGACTTGTTGCTTGAAAAGCTGAAGATTAGGGGTAGATTTTATATAGAAAACATTGTTTTCTGTAAAATGTTGGGAAAGGGGTCAAAACGGCAGTTTTTGTGAAAGTAGTTTTGAATTGAATGAATCTGCTAACTTCTGACATTTTTTACCGAAGCCATAAAATCAGGCGAAGGGTTACAAAAGTAGCCCCAGTTACAGATTGGTAGACCCGATTTGAAATCCGACTTGTTGCTTGAAAAGCTGAAGATTAGGGGTAGATTTTATATAGAAAACATTGTTTTCTGTAAAATGTTGGGAAAGGGGTCAAAAGGGCAGTTTTTGTGAAAGTTGTTTTGAATTTAATGAATCTGCTAACTTCTGACATTTTTTACCGAAGCCAGAAAAACAGGCGAAGGGTTACAAAAATAGCTCTAGTTACAGATTGGTAGACCCGATTTGAAATCCGACTTGTTGCTTGAAAAGCAGAAGATTAGGGGTAGATTTTATATAGAATACATTGTTTTCTGTAAAATGTTGGGAAAGGGGTCAAAACAGCAGTTTTTGTGAAAGTTGTTTTGAATTTAATGAATCTGCTAACTTCTGACATTTTTTACCGAAGCCATAAAATCAGGCGAAGGGTTACAAAAATAGCTCTAGTTACAGATTGGTAGACCCGATTTGTAATCCGACTTGTTGCTTGAAAAGCAGAAGATTAGGGGTAGATTTTATATAGAAAACATTGTTTTCTGTAAAATGTTGGGAAAGGGGTCAAAACGGCAGTTGTTTGTGAAAGTTTAAAAAACACATGGTCGTGCATTTAGTAAAACTGCTGTAACGTAAATTCCATACTGAATAAACCTTCTCCGCATTTGACAAGCAGAGTAGTAGAGGGAAGTTTTAATCTAATATATTTTTGTCAAAGTCTTTGGTTTAGTGGTCAAAATGATAGTTGTTTTGAATTTAATGAATCTGCTAACTTCTGACATTTTTTACCGAAGCCATAAAATCAGGCGAAGGGTTACAAAAATAGCTCTAGTTACACATTGGTAGACCCGATTTGAAATCCGACTTGTTGCTTGAAAAGCAGAAGATTAGGGGTAGATTTTATATAGAAAACATTGTTTTCTGTAAAATGTTGGGAAAGGGGTCAAAACGGCAGTTTTTGTGAAAGTTGTTTTGATTTTAATGAATCTGCTAACTTCTGACATTTTTTACCGAAGCCATAAAAACAGGCGAAGGGTTACATAAATAGCTCTAGTTACACATTGGTAGACCCGATTTGAAATCCGACTTGTTGCTTGAAAAGCTGAAGATTAGGGGTAGATTTTATATAGAAAACATTGTTTTCTGTAAAATGTTGGGAAAGGGGTCAAAACGGCAGTTTTTGTGAAAGTAGTTTTGAATTGAATGAATCTGCTAACTTCTGACATTTTTTACCGAAGCCATAAAATCAGGCGAAGGGTTACAAAAGTAGCCCCAGTTACAGATTGGTAGACCCGATTTGAAATCCGACTTGTTGCTTGAAAAGCAGAAGATTAGGGGTAGATTTTATATAGAAAACATTGTTTTCTGTAAAATGTTGGGAAAGGGGTCAAAACGGCAGTTGTTTGTGAAAGTTTAAAAAACACATGGTCGTGCATTTAGTAAAACTGCTGTAACGTAAATTCCATACTGAATAAACCTTCTCCGCATTTGACAAGCAGAGTAGTAGAGGGAAGTTTTAATCTAATATATTTTTGTCAAAGTCTTTGGTTTAGTGGTCAAAATGATAGTTGTTTTGAATTGAATGAATCTGCTAACTTCAGACATTTTTTACCGAAGCCATAAAATCAGGCGAATGGTTACAAAAGTAGCTCTAGTTACAGATTGGTAGACCCGATTTGAAATCCGACTTGTTGCTTGAAAAGCTGAAGATTAGGGGTAGATTTTATATAGAAAACATTGTTTTCTGTAAAATGTTGGGAAAGGGGTCAAAACGGCAGTTTTTGTGAAAGTTGTTTTGATTTTAATGAATCTGCTAACTTCTGACATTTTTTACCGAAGCCATAAAAACAGGCGAAGGGTTACATAAATAGCTCTAGTTACACATTGGTAGACCCGATTTGAAATCCGACTTGTTGCTTGAAAAGCTGAAGATTAGGGGTAGATTTTATATAGAAAACATTGTTTTCTGTAAAATGTTGGGAAAGGGGTCAAAACGGCAGTTTTTGTGAAAGTAGTTTTGAATTGAATGAATCTGCTAACTTCTGACATTTTTTACCGAAGCCATAAAATCAGGCGAAGGGTTACAAAAGTAGCCCCAGTTACAGATTGGTAGACCCGATTTGAAATCCGACTTGTTGCTTGAAAAGCTGAAGATTAGGGGTAGATTTTATATAGAAAACATTGTTTTCTGTAAAATGTTGGGAAAGGGGTCAAAAGGGCAGTTTTTGTGAAAGTTGTTTTGAATTTAATGAATCTGCTAACTTCTGACATTTTTTACCGAAGCCAGAAAAACAGGCGAAGGGTTACAAAAATAGCTCTAGTTACAGATTGGTAGACCCGATTTGAAATCCGACTTGTTGCTTGAAAAGCTGAAGATTAGGGGTAGATTTTATATAGAAAACATTGTTTTCTGTAAAATGTTGGGAAAGGGGTCAAAACGGCAGTTTTTGTGAAAGTTGTTTTGATTTTAATGAATCTGCTAACTTCTGACATTTTTTACCGAAGCCATAAAAACAGGCGAAGGGTTACATAAATAGCTCTAGTTACACATTGGTAGACCCGATTTGAAATCCGACTTGTTGCTTGAAAAGCAGAAGATTAGGGGTAGATTTTATATAGAAAACATTGTTTTCTGTAAAATGTTGGGAAAGGGGTCAAAACGGCAGTTTTTGTGAAAGTTGTTTTGATTTTAATGAATCTGCTAACTTCTGACATTTTTTACCGAAGCCATAAAAACAGGCGAAGGGTTACATAAATAGCTCTAGTTACACATTGGTAGACCCGATTTGAAATCCGACTTGTTGCTTGAAAAGCTGAAGATTAGGGGTAGATTTTATATAGAAAACATTGTTTTCTGTAAAATGTTGGGAAAGGGGTCAAAACGGCAGTTTTTGTGAAAGTAGTTTTGAATTGAATGAATCTGCTAACTTCTGACATTTTTTACCGAAGCCATAAAATCAGGCGAAGGGTTACAAAAGTAGCCCCAGTTACAGATTGGTAGACCCGATTTGAAATCCGACTTGTTGCTTGAAAAGCTGAAGATTAGGGGTAGATTTTATATAGAAAACATTGTTTTCTGTAAAATGTTGGGAAAGGGGTCAAAAGGGCAGTTTTTGTGAAAGTTGTTTTGAATTTAATGAATCTGCTAACTTCTGACATTTTTTACCGAAGCCAGAAAAACAGGCGAAGGGTTACAAAAATAGCTCTAGTTACAGATTGGTAGACCCGATTTGAAATCCGACTTGTTGCTTGAAAAGCAGAAGATTAGGGGTAGATTTTATATAGAATACATTGTTTTCTGTAAAATGTTGGGAAAGGGGTCAAAACAGCAGTTTTTGTGAAAGTTGTTTTGAATTTAATGAATCTGCTAACTTCTGACATTTTTTACCGAAGCCATAAAATCAGGCGAAGGGTTACAAAAATAGCTCTAGTTACAGATTGGTAGACCCGATTTGTAATCCGACTTGTTGCTTGAAAAGCAGAAGATTAGGGGTAGATTTTATATAGAAAACATTGTTTTCTGTAAAATGTTGGGAAAGGGGTCAAAACGGCAGTTGTTTGTGAAAGTTTAAAAAACACATGGTCGTGCATTTAGTAAAACTGCTGTAACGTAAATTCCATACTGAATAAACCTTCTCCGCATTTGACAAGCAGAGTAGTAGAGGGAAGTTTTAATCTAATATATTTTTGTCAAAGTCTTTGGTTTAGTGGTCAAAATGATAGTTGTTTTGAATTGAATGAATCTGCTAACTTCTGACATTTTTTACCGAAGCCATAAAATCAGGCGAAGGGTTACAAAAATAGCTCTAGTTACACATTGGTAGACCCGATTTGAAATCCGACTTGTTGCTTGAAAAGCAGAAGATTAGGGGTAGATTTTATATAGAAAACATTGTTTTCTGTAAAATGTTGGGAAAGGGGTCAAAACGGCAGTTTTTGTGAAAGTTGTTTTGATTTTAATGAATCTGCTAACTTCTGACATTTTTTACCGAAGCCATAAAAACAGGCGAAGGGTTACATAAATAGCTCTAGTTACACATTGGTAGACCCGATTTGAAATCCGACTTGTTGCTTGAAAAGCTGAAGATTAGGGGTAGATTTTATATAGAAAACATTGTTTTCTGTAAAATGTTGGGAAAGGGGTCAAAACGGCAGTTTTTGTGAAAGTAGTTTTGAATTGAATGAATCTGCTAACTTCTGACATTTTTTACCGAAGCCATAAAATCAGGCGAAGGGTTACAAAAGTAGCCCCAGTTACAGATTGGTAGACCCGATTTGAAATCCGACTTGTTGCTTGAAAAGCTGAAGATTAGGGGTAGATTTTATATTGAAAACATTGTTTTCTGTAAAATGTTGGGAAAGGGGTCAAAAGGGCAGTTTTTGTGAAAGTTGTTTTGAATTTAATGAATCTGCTAACTTCTGACATTTTTTACCGAAGCCAGAAAAACAGGCGAAGGGTTACAAAAATAGCTCTAGTTACAGATTGGTAGACCCGATTTGAAATCCGACTTGTTGCTTGAAAAGCAGAAGATTAGGGGTAGATTTTATATAGAATACATTGTTTTCTGTAAAATGTTGGGAAAGGGGTCAAAACAGCAGTTTTTGTGAAAGTTGTTTTGAATTTAATGAATCTGCTAACTTCTGACATTTTTTACCGAAGCCATAAAATCAGGCGAAGGGTTACAAAAATAGCTCTAGTTACAGATTGGTAGACCCGATTTGTAATCCGACTTGTTGCTTGAAAAGCAGAAGATTAGGGGTAGATTTTATATAGAAAACATTGTTTTCTGTAAAATGTTGGGAAAGGGGTCAAAACGGCAGTTGTTTGTGAAAGTTTAAAAAACACATGGTCGTGCATTTAGTAAAACTGCTGTAACGTAAATTCCATACTGAATAAACCTTCTCCGCATTTGACAAGCAGAGTAGTAGAGGGAAGTTTTAATCTAATATATTTTTGTCAAAGTCTTTGGTTTAGTGGTCAAAATGATAGTTGTTTTGAATTGAATGAATCTGCTAACTTCTGACATTTTTTACCGAAGCCATAAAATCAGGCGAAGGGTTACAAAAATAGCTCTAGTTACACATTGGTAGACCCGATTTGAAATCCGACTTGTTGCTTGAAAAGCTGAAGATTAGGGGTAGATTTTATATAGAAAACATTGTTTTCTGTAAAATGTTGGGAAAGGGGTCAAAACGGCAGTTTTTGTCAAAGTTGTTTTGAATTTAATGAATCTGCTAACTTCTGACATTTTTTACCGAAGCCATAAAATCAGGCGAAGGGTTACAAAAATAGCTCTAGTTACACATTGGTAGACCCGATTTGAAATCCGACTTGTTGCTTGAAAAGCTGAAGATTAGGGGTAGATTTTATATAGAAAACATTGTTTTCTGTAAAATGTTGGGAAAGGGGTCAAAACGGCAGTTTTTGTGAAAGTTGTTTTGAATTTAATGAATCTGCTAACTTCTGACATTTTTTACCGAAGCCAGAAAAACAGGCGAAGGGTTACAAAAATAGCTCTAGTTACACATTGGTAGACCCGATTTGAAATCCGACTTGTTGCTTGAAAAGCAGAAGATTAGGGGTAGATTTTATATAGAAAACATTGTTTTCTGTAAAATGTTGGGAAAGGGGTCAAAACGGCAGTTTTTGTGAAAGTTGTTTTGAATTGAATGAATCTACTAACTTCAAACATTTTTTACCGAAGCCATAAAATCAGGCGAATGGTTACAAAAATAGCTCTAGTTACAGATTGGTAGACCCGATTTGAAATCCGACTTGTTGCTTGAAAAGCTGAAGATTAGGGGTAGATTTTATATAGAAAACATTGTTTAAGTAAAATGTTGTGAAAGGGGTCAAAACGGCAGTTGTTTGTGAAAGTTGTTTTGAATTTAATGAATCTGCTAACTTCTGACATTTTTTACCGAAGCCAGAAAAACAGGTGATGGGTTACAAAAATAGCTCTAGTTACAGATTGGGAGACCCAATTTGAAATCCGAATTGTTGCTTGAAAAGCAGAAGAGTAGGGGTAGATGTTATATAGAAAACATTGTTTTCTGTAAAATGTTGGGAAAGGGGTCAAAACGGCAGTTGTTTGTGAAAGTTTAAAAAACACATGGTAGTGCATTTAGTAAAACTGCTGTAACGTAAATTCCATACTGAATAAACCTTCTCCGCATTTGACAAGCAGAGTAGTAGAGGGAAGTTTTAATCTAATATATTTTTGTCAAAGTCTTTGGTTTAGTGGTCAAAATGATAGTTGTTTTGAATTGAATGAATCTGCTAACTTCTGACATTTTTTACCGAAGCCATAAAATCAGGCGAAGGGTTACAAAAATAGCTCTAGTTACACATTGGTAGACCCGATTTGAAATCCGACTTGTTGCTTGAAAAGCTGAAGATTAGGGGTAGATTTTATATAGAAAACATTGTTTTCTGTAAAATGTTGGGAAAGGGGTCAAAACGGCAGTTTTTGTCAAAGTTGTTTTGAATTTAATGAATCTGCTAACTTCTGACATTTTTTACCGAAGCCAGAAAAACAGGTGATGGGTTACAAAAATAGCTCTAGTTACAGATTGGGAGACCCAATTTGAAATCCGAATTGTTGCTTGAAAAGCAGAAGAGTAGGGGTAGATGTTATATAGAAAACATTGTTTTCTGTAAAATGTTGGGAAAGGGGTCAAAACGGCAGTTGTTTGTGAAAGTTTAAAAAACACATGGTAGTGCATTTAGTAAAACTGCTGTAACGTAAATTCCATACTGAATAAACCTTCTCCGCATTTGACAAGCAGAGTAGTAGAGGGAAGTTTTAATCTAATATATTTTTGTCAAAGTCTTTGGTTTAGTGGTCAAAATGATAGTTGTTTTGAATTGAATGAATCTGCTAACTTCAGACATTTTTTACCGAAGCCATAAAATCAGGCGAACGGTTACAAAAGTAGCTCTAGTTACAGATTGGTAGACCAACTTTGAAATCCGACTTGTTGCTTGAAAAGCTGAAGATTAGGGGTAGATTTTATATAGAAAACATTGTTTTCTGTAAAATGTTGGGAAAGGGGTCAAAACGGCAGTTTTTGTGAAAGTTGTTTTGAATTTAATGTATCTGCTAACTTCTGACATTTTTTACCGAAGCCAGAAAAACAGGCGAAGGGTTACAAAAATAGCTCTAGTTACAGATTGGTAGACCCGATTTGAAATCCGACTTGTTGCTTGAAAAGCTGAAGATTAGGGGTAGATTTTATATAGAAAACATTGTTTTCTGTAAAATGTTGGGAAAGGGGTCAAAAAGGCAGTTTTTGTGAAAGTTGTTTTGAATTTAATGAATCTGCTAACTTCTGACATTTTTTACCGAAGCCAGAAAAACAGGCGAAGGGTTACAAAAATAGCTCTAGCTACAGATTGGTAGACCCGATTTGAAATCCGACTTGTTGCTTGAAAAGCAGAAGATTAGGGGTAGATTTTATATAGAATACATTGTTTTCTGTAAAATGTTGGGAAAGGGGTCAAGAATCTGCTAACTTCTGACATTTTTTACCGAAGCCATAAAATCAGGCGAAGGGTTACAAAAATAGCTCTAGTTACAGATTGGTAGACCCGATTTGAAATCCGACTTGTTGCTTGAAAAGCAGAAGATTAGGGGTAGATTTTATATAGAAAACATTGTTTTCTGTAAAATGTTGGGAAAGGGGTCAAAACGGCAGTTGTTTGTGAAAGTTGTTTTGAATTTAATGAATCTGCTAACTTCTGACATTTTTTACCGAAGCCAGAAAAACAGGCGAAGGGTTACAAAAATAGCTCTAGCTACAGATTGGTAGACCCGATTTGAAATCCGACTTGTTGCTTGAAAAGCAGAAGATTAGGGGTAGATTTTATATAGAATACATTGTTTTCTGTAAAATGTTGGGAAAGGGGTCAAAACGGCAGTTGTTTGTGAAAGTTGTTTTGAATTTAATGAATCTGCTAACTTCTGACATTTTTAACCGAAGCCAGAAAAACAGGTGATGGGTTACAAAAATAGCTCTAGTTACAGATTGGGAGACCCGATTTGAAATCCGAATTGTTGCTTGAAAAGCAGAAGAGTAGGGGTAGATTTTATATAGAAAACATTGTTTTCTGTAAAATGTTGGGAAAGGGGTCAAAACGGCAGTTGTTTGTGAAAGTTTAAAAAACACATGGTAGTGCATTTAGTAAAACTGCTGTAACGTAAATTCCATACTGAATAAACCTTCTCCGCATTTGACAAGCAGAGTAGTAGAGGGAAGTTTTAATCTAATATATTTTTGTCAAAGTCTTTGGTTTAGTGGTCAAAATGATAGTTGTTTTGAATTGAATGAATCTGCTAACTTCAGACATTTTTTACCGAAGCCATAAAATCAGGCGAATGGTTACAAAAGTAGCTCTAGTTACAGATTGGTAGACCCGATTTGAAATCCGACTTGTTGCTTGAAAAGCTGAAGATTAGGGGTAGATTTTATATAGAAAACATTGTTTTCTGTAAAATGTTGGGAAAGGGGTCAAAACGGCAGTTTTTGTGAAAGTTGTTTTGATTTTAATGAATCTGCTAACTTCTGACATTTTTTACCGAAGCCATAAAAACAGGCGAAGGGTTACATAAATAGCTCTAGTTACACATTGGTAGACCCGATTTGAAATCCGACTTGTTGCTTGAAAAGCTGAAGATTAGGGGTAGATTTTATATAGAAAACATTGTTTTCTGTAAAATGTTGGGAAAGGGGTCAAAAGGGCAGTTTTTGTGAAAGTTGTTTTGAATTTAATGAATCTGCTAACTTCTGACATTTTTTACCGAAGCCAGAAAAACAGGCGAAGGGTTACAAAAATAGCTCTAGTTACAGATTGGTAGACCCGATTTGAAATCCGACTTGTTGCTTGAAAAGCTGAAGATTAGGGGTAGATTTTATATAGAAAACATTGTTTTCTGTAAAATGTTGGGAAAGGGGTCAAAACGGCAGTTTTTGTGAAAGTTGTTTTGATTTTAATGAATCTGCTAACTTCTGACATTTTTTACCGAAGCCATAAAAACAGGCGAAGGGTTACATAAATAGCTCTAGTTACACATTGGTAGACCCGATTTGAAATCCGACTTGTTGCTTGAAAAGCAGAAGATTAGGGGTAGATTTTATATAGAAAACATTGTTTTCTGTAAAATGTTGGGAAAGGGGTCAAATCGGCAGTTGTTTGTGAAAGTCGTTTTCAATTGAATGAATCTGCTAACTTCTGACATTTTTTACCGAAGCCAGAAAAACAGGCGAAGGGTAACAAAAATAGCTCTAGTTACATAATTGGTAGACCCGATTTGAAATCCGACTTGTTGCTTGAAAAGCTGAAGATTAGGGGTAGATTTTATATAGAAAACATTGTTTTCTGTAAAATGTTGGGAAAGGGGTCAAAAAGGCAGTTTTTGTGAAAGTTTAAAAAACACATGGTAGTGCATTTAGTAAAACTGCTGTAACGTAAATTCCATACTGAATAAACCTTCTCCGCATTTGACAAGCAGAGTAGTAGAGGGAAGTTTTAATCTAATATATTTTTGTCAAAGTCTTTGGTTTAGTGGTCAAAATGATAGTTGTTTTGAATTGAATGAATCTGCTAACTTCTGACATTTTTTACCGAAGCCATAAAATCAGGCGAAGGGTTACAAAAGTAGCCCCAGTTACAGATTGGTAGACCCGATTTGAAATCCGACTTGTTGCTTGAAAAGCTGAAGATTAGGGGTAGATTTTATATAGAAAACATTGTTTTCTGTAAAATGTTGGGAAAGGGGTCAAAAGGGCAGTTTTTGTGAAAGTTGTTTTGAATTTAATGAATCTGCTAACTTCTGACATTTTTTACCGAAGCCAGAAAAACAGGCGAAGGGTTACAAAAATAGCTCTAGTTACAGATTGGTAGACCCGATTTGAAATCCGACTTGTTGCTTGAAAAGCTGAAGATTAGGGGTAGATTTTATATAGAAAACATTGTTTTCTGTAAAATGTTGGGAAAGGGGTCAAAACGGCAGTTTTTGTGAAAGTTGTTTTGATTTTAATGAATCTGCTAACTTCTGACATTTTTTACCGAAGCCATAAAAACAGGCGAAGGGTTACATAAATAGCTCTAGTTACACATTGGTAGACCCGATTTGAAATCCGACTTGTTGCTTGAAAAGCAGAAGATTAGGGGTAGATTTTATATAGAAAACATTGTTTTCTGTAAAATGTTGGGAAAGGGGTCAAATCGGCAGTTGTTTGTGAAAGTCGTTTTCAATTGAATGAATCTGCTAACTTCTGACATTTTTTACCGAAGCCAGAAAAACAGGCGAAGGGTTACAAAAATAGCTCTAGTTACATAATTGGTAGACCCGATTTGAAATCCGACTTGTTGCTTGAAAAGCTGAAGATTAGGGGTAGATTTTATATAGAAAACATTGTTTTCTGTAAAATGTTGGGAAAGGGGTCAAAAAGGCAGTTTTTGTGAAAGTTTAAAAAACACATGGTAGTGCATTTAGTAAAACTGCTGTAACGTAAATTCCATACTGAATAAACCTTCTCCGCATTTGACAAGCAGAGTAGTAGAGGGAAGTTTTAATCTAATATATTTTTGTCAAAGTCTTTGGTTTAGTGGTCAAAATGATAGTTGTTTTGAATTTAATGAATCTGCTAACTTCTGACATTTTTACCGAAGCCAGAAAAACAGGCGAAGGGTAACAAAAATAGCTCTAGTTACATAATTGGTAGACCCGATTTGAAATCCGACTTGTTGCTTGAAAAGCAGAAGATTAGGGGTAGATTTTATATAGAAAACATTGTTTTCTGTAAAATGTTGGGAAAGGGGTCAAAACGGCAGTTTTTGTGAAAGTTGTTTTGATTTTAATGAATCTGCTAACTTCTGACATTTTTTACCGAAGCCATAAAAACAGGCGAAGGGTTACATAAATAGCTCTAGTTACACATTGGTAGACCCGATTTGAAATCCGACTTGTTGCTTGAAAAGCTGAAGATTAGGGGTAGATTTTATATAGAAAACATTGTTTTCTGTAAAATGTTGGGAAAGGGGTCAAAACGGCAGTTTTTGTGAAAGTAGTTTTGAATTGAATGAATCTGCTAACTTCTGACATTTTTTACCGAAGCCATAAAATCAGGCGAAGGGTTACAAAAGTAGCCCCAGTTACAGATTGGTAGACCCGATTTGAAATCCGACTTGTTGCTTGAAAAGCTGAAGATTAGGGGTAGATTTTATATAGAAAACATTGTTTTCTGTAAAATGTTGGGAAAGGGGTCAAAAGGGCAGTTTTTGTGAAAGTTGTTTTGAATTTAATGAATCTGCTAACTTCTGACATTTTTTACCGAAGCCAGAAAAACAGGCGAAGGGTTACAAAAATAGCTCTAGTTACAGATTGGTAGACCCGATTTGAAATCCGACTTGTTGCTTGAAAAGCTGAAGATTAGGGGTAGATTTTATATAGAAAACATTGTTTTCTGTAAAATGTTGGGAAAGGGGTCAAAACGGCAGTTTTTGTGAAAGTTGTTTTGAATTTAATGAATCTGCTAACTTCTGACATTTTTTACCGAAGCCAGAAAAACAGGCGAAGTGTTACAAAAATAGCTCTAGTTACAGATTGGTAGACCCGATTTGAAATCCGACTTGTTGCTTGAAAAGCAGAAGATTAGGGGTAGATTTTATATAGAATACATTGTTTTCTGTAAAATGTTGGGAAAGGGGTCAAAACAGCAGTTTTTGTGAAAGTTGTTTTGAATTTAATGAATCTGCTAACTTCTGACATTTTTTACCGAAGCCATAAAATCAGGCGAAGGGTTACAAAAATAGCTCTAGTTACAGATTGGTAGACCCGATTTGTAATCCGACTTGTTGCTTGAAAAGCAGAAGATTAGGGGTAGATTTTATATAGAAAACATTGTTTTCTGTAAAATGTTGGGAAAGGGGTCAAAACGGCAGTTGTTTGTGAAAGTTTAAAAAACACATGGTCGTGCATTTAGTAAAACTGCTGTAACGTAAATTCCATACTGAATAAACCTTCTCCGCATTTGACAAGCAGAGTAGTAGAGGGAAGTTTTAATCTAATATATTTTTGTCAAAGTCTTTGGTTTAGTGGTCAAAATGATAGTTGTTTTGAATTTAATGAATCTGCTAACTTCTGACATTTTTTACCGAAGCCAGAAAAACAGGCGAAGTGTTACAAAAATAGCTCTAGTTACAGATTGGTAGACCCGATTTGAAATCCGACTTGTTGCTTGAAAAGCAGAAGATTAGGGGTAGATTTTATATAGAATACATTGTTTTCTGTAAAATGTTGGGAAAGGGGTCAAAACAGCAGTTTTTGTGAAAGTTGTTTTGAATTTAATGAATCTGCTAACTTCTGACATTTTTTACCGAAGCCATAAAATCAGGCGAAGGGTTACAAAAATAGCTCTAGTTACAGATTGGTAGACCCGATTTGTAATCCGACTTGTTGCTTGAAAAGCAGAAGATTAGGGGTAGATTTTATATAGAAAACATTGTTTTCTGTAAAATGTTGGGAAAGGGGTCAAAACGGCAGTTGTTTGTGAAAGTTTAAAAAACACATGGTCGTGCATTTAGTAAAACTGCTGTAACGTAAATTCCATACTGAATAAACCTTCTCCGCATTTGACAAGCAGAGTAGTAGAGGGAAGTTTTAATCTAATATATTTTTGTCAAAGTCTTTGGTTTAGTGGTCAAAATGATAGTTGTTTTGAATTTAATGAATCTGCTAACTTCTGACATTTTTTACCGAAGCCATAAAATCAGGCGAAGGGTTACAAAAATAGCTCTAGTTACACATTGGTAGACCCGATTTGAAATCCGACTTGTTGCTTGAAAAGCAGAAGATTAGGGGTAGATTTTATATAGAAAACATTGTTTTCTGTAAAATGTTGGGAAAGGGGTCAAAACGGCAGTTTTTGTGAAAGTTGTTTTGATTTTAATGAATCTGCTAACTTCTGACATTTTTTACCGAAGCCATAAAAACAGGCGAAGGGTTACATAAATAGCTCTAGTTACACATTGGTAGACCCGATTTGAAATCCGACTTGTTGCTTGAAAAGCTGAAGATTAGGGGTAGATTTTATATAGAAAACATTGTTTTCTGTAAAATGTTGGGAAAGGGGTCAAAACGGCAGTTTTTGTGAAAGTAGTTTTGAATTGAATGAATCTGCTAACTTCTGACATTTTTTACCGAAGCCATAAAATCAGGCGAAGGGTTACAAAAGTAGCCCCAGTTACAGATTGGTAGACCCGATTTGAAATCCGACTTGTTGCTTGAAAAGCTGAAGATTAGGGGTAGATTTTATATAGAAAACATTGTTTTCTGTAAAATGTTGGGAAAGGGGTCAAAAGGGCAGTTTTTGTGAAAGTTGTTTTGAATTTAATGAATCTGCTAACTTCTGACATTTTTTACCGAAGCCAGAAAAACAGGCGAAGGGTTACAAAAATAGGTCTAGTTACAGATTGGTAGACCCGATTTGAAATCCGACTTGTTGCTTGAAAAGCTGAAGATTAGGGGTAGATTTTATATAGAAAACATTGTTTTCTGTAAAATGTTGGGAAAGGGGTCAAAACGGCAGTTTTTGTGAAAGTTGTTTTGAATTTAATGAATCTGCTAACTTCTGACATTTTTTACCGAAGCCAGAAAAACAGGCGAAGTGTTACAAAAATAGCTCTAGTTACAGATTGGTAGACCCGATTTGAAATCCGACTTGTTGCTTGAAAAGCAGAAGATTAGGGGTAGATTTTATATAGAATACATTGTTTTCTGTAAAATGTTGGGAAAGGGGTCAAAACAGCAGTTTTTGTGAAAGTTGTTTTGAATTTAATGAATCTGCTAACTTCTGACATTTTTTACCGAAGCCATAAAATCAGGCGAAGGGTTACAAAAATAGCTCTAGTTACAGATTGGTAGACCCGATTTGTAATCCGACTTGTTGCTTGAAAAGCAGAAGATTAGGGGTAGATTTTATATAGAAAACATTGTTTTCTGTAAAATGTTGGGAAAGGGGTCAAAACGGCAGTTGTTTGTGAAAGTTTAAAAAACACATGGTCGTGCATTTAGTAAAACTGCTGTAACGTAAATTCCATACTGAATAAACCTTCTCCGCATTTGACAAGCAGAGTAGTAGAGGGAAGTTTTAATCTAATATATTTTTGTCAAAGTCTTTGGTTTAGTGGTCAAAATGATAGTTGTTTTGAATTTAATGAATCTGCTAACTTCTGACATTTTTTACCGAAGCCATAAAATCAGGCGAAGGGTTACAAAAATAGCTCTAGTTACACATTGGTAGACCCGATTTGAAATCCGACTTGTTGCTTGAAAAGCTGAAGATTAGGGGTAGATTTTATATAGAAAACATTGTTTTCTGTAAAATGTTGGGAAAGGGGTCAAAAAGGCAGTTTTTGTGAAAGTTTAAAAAACACATGGTAGTGCATTTAGTAAAACTGCTGTAACGTAAATTCCATACTGAATAAACCTTCTCCGCATTTGACAAGCAGAGTAGTAGAGGGAAGTTTTAATCTAATATATTTTTGTCAAAGTCTTTGGTTTAGTGGTCAAAATGATAGTTGTTTTGAATTTAATGAATCTGCTAACTTCTGACATTTTTTACCGAAGCCATAAAATCAGGCGAAGGGTTACAAAAATAGCTCTAGTTACACATTGGTAGACCCGATTTGAAATCCGACTTGTTGCTTGAAAAGCAGAAGATTAGGGGTAGATTTTATATAGAAAACATTGTTTTCTGTAAAATGTTGGGAAAGGGGTCAAAACGGCAGTTTTTGTGAAAGTTGTTTTGATTTTAATGAATCTGCTAACTTCTGACATTTTTTACCGAAGCCATAAAAACAGGCGAAGGGTTACATAAATAGCTCTAGTTACACATTGGTAGACCCGATTTGAAATCCGACTTGTTGCTTGAAAAGCTGAAGATTAGGGGTAGATTTTATATAGAAAACATTGTTTTCTGTAAAATGTTGGGAAAGGGGTCAAAACGGCAGTTTTTGTGAAAGTAGTTTTGAATTGAATGAATCTGCTAACTTCTGACATTTTTTACCGAAGCCATAAAATCAGGCGAAGGGTTACAAAAGTAGCCCCAGTTACAGATTGGTAGACCCGATTTGAAATCCGACTTGTTGCTTGAAAAGCTGAAGATTAGGGGTAGATTTTATATAGAAAACATTGTTTTCTGTAAAATGTTGGGAAAGGGGTCAAAAGGGCAGTTTTTGTGAAAGTTGTTTTGTATTTAATGAATCTGCTAACTTCTGACATTTTTTACCGAAGCCAGAAAAACAGGCGAAGGGTTACAAAAATAGCTCTAGTTACAGATTGGTAGACCCGATTTGAAATCCGACTTGTTGCTTGAAAAGCTGAAGATTAGGGGTAGATTTTATATAGAAAACATTGTTTTCTGTAAAATGTTGGGAAAGGGGTCAAAACGGCAGTTTTTGTGAAAGTTGTTTTGAATTTAATGAATCTGCTAACTTCTGACATTTTTTACCGAAGCCAGAAAAACAGGCGAAGTGTTACAAAAATAGCTCTAGTTACAGATTGGTAGACCCGATTTGAAATCCGACTTGTTGCTTGAAAAGCAGAAGATTAGGGGTAGATTTTATATAGAATACATTGTTTTCTGTAAAATGTTGGGAAAGGGGTCAAAACAGCAGTTTTTGTGAATGTTGTTTTGAATTTAATGAATCTGCTAACTTCTGACATTTTTTACCGAAGCCATAAAATCAGGCGAAGGGTTACAAAAATAGCTCTAGTTACAGATTGGTAGACCCGATTTGTAATCCGACTTGTTGCTTGAAAAGCAGAAGATTAGGGGTAGATTTTATATAGAAAACATTGTTTTCTGTAAAATGTTGGGAAAGGGGTCAAAACGGCAGTTGTTTGTGAAAGTTTAAAAAACACATGGTCGTGCATTTAGTAAAACTGCTGTAACGTAAATTCCATACTGAATAAACCTTCTCCGCATTTGACAAGCAGAGTAGTAGAGGGAAGTTTTAATCTAATATATTTTTGTCAAAGTCTTTGGTTTAGTGGTCAAAATGATAGTTGTTTTGAATTTAATGAATCTGCTAACTTCTGACATTTTTTACCGAAGCCATAAAATCAGGCGAAGGGTTACAAAAATAGCTCTAGTTACACATTGGTAGACCCGATTTGAAATCCGACTTGTTGCTTGAAAAGCTGAAGATTAGGGGTAGATTTTATATAGAAAACATTGTTTTCTGTAAAATGTTGGGAAAGGGGTCAAAAAGGCAGTTTTTGTGAAAGTTTAAAAAACACATGGTAGTGCATTTAGTAAAACTGCTGTAACGTAAATTCCATACTGAATAAACCTTCTCCGCATTTGACAAGCAGAGTAGTAGAGGAAAGTTTTAATCTAATATATTTTTGTCAAAGTCTTTGGTTTAGTGGTCAAAATGATAGTTGTTTTGAATTTAATGAATCTGCTAACTTCTGACATTTTTTACCGAAGCCATAAAATCAGGCGAAGGGTTACAAAAATAGCTCTAGTTACACATTGGTAGACCCGATTTGAAATCCGACTTGTTGCTTGAAAAGCAGAAGATTAGGGGTAGATTTTATATAGAAAACATTGTTTTCTGTAAAATGTTGGGAAAGGGGTCAAAACGGCAGTTTTTGTGAAAGTTGTTTTGATTTTAATGAATCTGCTAACTTCTGACATTTTTTACCGAAGCCATAAAAACAGGCGAAGGGTTACATAAATAGCTCTAGTTACACATTGGTAGACCCGATTTGAAATCCGACTTGTTGCTTGAAAAGCAGAAGATTAGGGGTAGATTTTATATAGAAAACATTGTTTTCTGTAAAATGTTGGGAAAGGGGTCAAAACGGCAGTTTTTGTGAAAGTTGTTTTGATTTTAATGAATCTGCTAACTTCTGACATTTTTTACCGAAGCCATAAAAACAGGCGAAGGGTTACATAAATAGCTCTAGTTACACATTGGTAGACCCGATTTGAAATCCGACTTGTTGCTTGAAAAGCTGAAGATTAGGGGTAGATTTTATATAGAAAACATTGTTTTCTGTAAAATGTTGGGAAAGGGGTCAAAACGGCAGTTTTTGTGAAAGTAGTTTTGAATTGAATGAATCTGCTAACTTCTGACATTTTTTACCGAAGCCATAAAATCAGGCGAAGGGTTACAAAAGTAGCCCCAGTTACACATTGGTAGACCCGATTTGAAATCCGACTTGTTGCTTGAAAAGCAGAAGATTAGGGGTAGATTTTATATAGAAAACATTGTTTTCTGTAAAATGTTGGGAAAGGGGTCAAAACGGCAGTATTTGTGAAAGTTGTTTTGATTTTAATGAATCTGCTAACTTCTGACATTTTTTACCGAAGCCATAAAAACAGGCGAAGGGTTACATAAATAGCTCTAGTTACACATTGGTAGACCCGATTTGAAATCCGACTTGTTGCTTGAAAAGCTGAAGATTAGGGGTAGATTTTATATAGAAAACATTGTTTTCTGTAAAATGTTGGGAAAGGGGTCAAAACGGCAGTTTTTGTGAAAGTAGTTTTGAATTGAATGAATCTGCTAACTTCTGACATTTTTTACCGAAGCCATAAAATCAGGCGAAGGGTTACAAAAGTAGCCCCAGTTACAGATTGGTAGACCCGATTTGAAATCCGACTTGTTGCTTGAAAAGCTGAAGATTAGGGGTAGATTTTATATAGAAAACATTGTTTTCTGTAAAATGTTGGGAAAGGGGTCAAAAGGGCAGTTTTTGTGAAAGTTGTTTTGTATTTAATGAATCTGCTAACTTCTGACATTTTTTACCGAAGCCATAAAATCAGGCGAAGGGTTACAAAAGTAGCCCCAGTTACACATTGGTAGACCCGATTTGAAATCCGACTTGTTGCTTGAAAAGCAGAAGATTAGGGGTAGATTTTATATAGAAAACATTGTTTTCTGTAAAATGTTGGGAAAGGGGTCAAAACGGCAGTTTTTGTGAAAGTTGTTTTGATTTTAATGAATCTGCTAACTTCTGACATTTTTTACCGAAGCCATAAAAACAGGCGAAGGGTTACATAAATAGCTCTAGTTACACATTGGTAGACCCGATTTGAAATCCGACTTGTTGCTTGAAAAGCTGAAGATTAGGGGTAGATTTTATATAGAAAACATTGTTTTCTGTAAAATGTTGGGAAAGGGGTCAAAAAGGCAGTTTTTGTGAAAGTTTAAAAAACACATGGTAGTGCATTTAGTAAAACTGCTGTAACGTAAATTCCATACTGAATAAACCTTCTCCGCATTTGACAAGCAGAGTAGTAGAGGAAAGTTTTAATCTAATATATTTTTGTCAAAGTCTTTGGTTTAGTGGTCAAAATGATAGTTGTTTTGAATTTAATGAATCTGCTAACTTCTGACATTTTTTACCGAAGCCATAAAATCAGGCGAAGGGTTACAAAAATAGCTCTAGTTACACATTGGTAGACCCGATTTGAAATCCGACTTGTTGCTTGAAAAGCAGAAGATTAGGGGTAGATTTTATATAGAAAACATTGTTTTCTGTAAAATGTTGGGAAAGGGGTCAAAACGGCAGTTTTTGTGAAAGTTGTTTTGATTTTAATGAATCTGCTAACTTCTGACATTTTTTACCGAAGCCATAAAAACAGGCGAAGGGTTACATAAATAGCTCTAGTTACACATTGGTAGACCCGATTTGAAATCCGACTTGTTGCTTGAAAAGCTGAAGATTAGGGGTAGATTTTATATAGAAAACATTGTTTTCTGTAAAATGTTGGGAAAGGGGTCAAAACGGCAGTTTTTGTGAAAGTAGTTTTGAATTGAATGAATCTGCTAACTTCTGACATTTTTTACCGAAGCCATAAAATCAGGCGAAGGGTTACAAAAGTAGCCCCAGTTACACATTGGTAGACCCGATTTGAAATCCGACTTGTTGCTTGAAAAGCAGAAGATTAGGGGTAGATTTTATATAGAAAACATTGTTTTCTGTAAAATGTTGGGAAAGGGGTCAAAACGGCAGTTTTTGTGAAAGTTGTTTTGATTTTAATGAATCTGCTAACTTCTGACATTTTTTACCGAAGCCATAAAAACAGGCGAAGGGTTACATAAATAGCTCTAGTTACACATTGGTAGACCCGATTTGAAATCCGACTTGTTGCTTGAAAAGCTGAAGATTAGGGGTAGATTTTATATAGAAAACATTGTTTTCTGTAAAATGTTGGGAAAGGGGTCAAAACGGCAGTTTTTGTGAAAGTAGTTTTGAATTGAATGAATCTGCTAACTTCTGACATTTTTTACCGAAGCCATAAAATCAGGCGAAGGGTTACAAAAGTAGCCCCAGTTACAGATTGGTAGACCCGATTTGAAATCCGACTTGTTGCTTGAAAAGCTGAAGATTAGGGGTAGATTTTATATAGAAAACATTGTTTTCTGTAAAATGTTGGGAAAGGGGTCAAAAGGGCAGTTTTTGTGAAAGTTGTTTTGTATTTAATGAATCTGCTAACTTCTGACATTTTTTACCGAAGCCAGAAAAACAGGCGAAGGGTTACAAAAATAGCTCTAGTTACAGATTGGTAGACCCGATTTGAAATCCGACTTGTTGCTTGAAAAGCTGAAGATTAGGGGTAGATTTTATATAGAAAACATTGTTTTCTGTAAAATGTTGGGAAAGGGGTCAAAACGGCAGTTTTTGTGAAAGTTGTTTTGAATTTAATGAATCTGCTAACTTCTGACATTTTTTACCGAAGCCAGAAAAACAGGCGAAGTGTTACAAAAATAGCTCTAGTTACAGATTGGTAGACCCGATTTGAAATCCGACTTGTTGCTTGAAAAGCAGAAGATTAGGGGTAGATTTTATATAGAATACATTGTTTTCTGTAAAATGTTGGGAAAGGGGTCAAAACAGCAGTTTTTGTGAAAGTTGTTTTGAATTTAATGAATCTGCTAACTTCTGACATTTTTTACCGAAGCCATAAAATCAGGCGAAGGGTTACAAAAATAGCTCTAGTTACAGATTGGTAGACCCGATTTGTAATCCGACTTGTTGCTTGAAAAGCAGAAGATTAGGGGTAGATTTTATATAGAAAACATTGTTTTCTGTAAAATGTTGGGAAAGGGGTCAAAACGGCAGTTGTTTGTGAAAGTTTAAAAAACACATGGTCGTGCATTTAGTAAAACTGCTGTAACGTAAATTCCATACTGAATAAACCTTCTCCGCATTTGACAAGCAGAGTAGTAGAGGGAAGTTTTAATCTAATATATTTTTGTCAAAGTCTTTGGTTTAGTGGTCAAAATGATAGTTGTTTTGAATTTAATGAATCTGCTAACTTCTGACATTTTTTACCGAAGCCATAAAATCAGGCGAAGGGTTACAAAAATAGCTCTAGTTACACATTGGTAGACCCGATTTGAAATCCGACTTGTTGCTTGAAAAGCTGAAGATTAGGGGTAGATTTTATATAGAAAACATTGTTTTCTGTAAAATGTTGGGAAAGGGGTCAAAAAGGCAGTTTTTGGGAAAGTTTAAAAAACACATGGTAGTGCATTTAGTAAAACTGCTGTAACGTAAATTCCATACTGAATAAACCTTCTCCGCATTTGACAAGCAGAGTAGTAGAGGAAAGTTTTAATCTAATATATTTTTGTCAAAGTCTTTGGTTTAGTGGTCAAAATGATAGTTGTTTTGAATTTAATGAATCTGCTAACTTCTGACATTTTTTACCGAAGCCATAAAATCAGGCGAAGGGTTACAAAAATAGCTCTAGTTACACATTGGTAGACCCGATTTGAAATCCGACTTGTTGCTTGAAAAGCAGAAGATTAGGGGTAGATTTTATATAGAAAACATTGTTTTCTGTAAAATGTTGGGAAAGGGGTCAAAACGGCAGTTTTTGTGAAAGTTGTTTTGATTTTAATGAATCTGCTAACTTCTGACATTTTTTACCGAAGCCATAAAAACAGGCGAAGGGTTACATAAATAGCTCTAGTTACACATTGGTAGACCCGATTTGAAATCCGACTTGTTGCTTGAAAAGCTGAAGATTAGGGGTAGATTTTATATAGAAAACATTGTTTTCTGTAAAATGTTGGGAAAGGGGTCAAAACGGCAGTTTTTGTGAAAGTAGTTTTGAATTGAATGAATCTGCTAACTTCTGACATTTTTTACCGAAGCCATAAAATCAGGCGAAGGGTTACAAAAGTAGCCCCAGTTACAGATTGGTAGACCCGATTTGAAATCCGACTTGTTGCTTGAAAAGCTGAAGATTAGGGGTAGATTTTATATAGAAAACATTGTTTTCTGTAAAATGTTGGGAAAGGGGTCAAAAGGGCAGTTTTTGTGAAAGTTGTTTTGAATTTAATGAATCTGCTAACTTCTGACATTTTTTACCGAAGCCAGAAAAACAGGCGAAGGGTTACAAAAATAGCTCTAGTTACAGATTGGTAGACCCGATTTGAAATCCGACTTGTTGCTTGAAAAGCTGAAGATTAGGGGTAGATTTTATATAGAAAACATTGTTTTCTGTAAAATGTTGGGAAAGGGGTCAAAACGGCAGTTTTTGTGAAAGTTGTTTTGAATTTAATGAATCTGCTAACTTCTGACATTTTTTACCGAAGCCAGAAAAACAGGCGAAGTGTTACAAAAATAGCTCTAGTTACAGATTGGTAGACCCGATTTGAAATCCGACTTGTTGCTTGAAAAGCAGAAGATTAGGGGTAGATTTTATATAGAATACATTGTTTTCTGTAAAATGTTGGGAAAGGGGTCAAAACAGCAGTTTTTGTGAAAGTTGTTTTGAATTTAATGAATCTGCTAACTTCTGACATTTTTTACCGAAGCCATAAAATCAGGCGAAGGGTTACAAAAATAGCTCTAGTTACAGATTGGTAGACCCGATTTGTAATCCGACTTGTTGCTTGAAAAGCAGAAGATTAGGGGTAGATTTTATATAGAAAACATTGTTTTCTGTAAAATGTTGGGAAAGGGGTCAAAACAGCAGTTGTTTGTGAAAGTTTAAAAAACACATGGTCGTGCATTTAGTAAAACTGCTGTAACGTAAATTCCATACTGAATAAACCTTCTCCGCATTTGACAAGCAGAGTAGTAGAGGGAAGTTTTAATCTAATATATTTTTGTCAAAGTCTTTGGTTTAGTGGTCAAAATGATAGTTGTTTTGAATTTAATGAATCTGCTAACTTCTGACATTTTTTACCGAAGCCATAAAATCAGGCGAAGGGTTACAAAAATAGCTCTAGTTACACATTGGTAGACCCGATTTGAAATCCGACTTGTTGCTTGAAAAGCTGAAGATTAGGGGTAGATTTTATATAGAAAACATTGTTTTCTGTAAAATGTTGGGAAAGGGGTCAAAACGGCAGTTTTTGTGAAAGTTGTTTTGATTTTAATGAATCTGCTAACTTCTGACATTTTTTACCGAAGCCATAAAATCAGGCGAAGGGTTACAAAAATAGCTCTAGTTACACATTGGTAGACCCGATTTGAAATCCGACTTGTTGCTTGAAAAGCTGAAGATTAGGGGTAGATTTTATATAGAAAACATTGTTTTCTGTAAAATGTTGGGAAAGGGGTCAAAACGGCAGTTTTTGTGAAAGTTGTTTTGAATTTAATGAATCTGCTAACTTCTGACATTTTTTACCGAAGCCAGAAAAACAGGCGAAGGGTTACAAAAATAGCTCTAGTTACACATTGGTAGACCCGATTTGAAATCCGACTTGTTGCTTGAAAAGCAGAAGATTAGGGGTAGATTTTATATAGAAAACATTGTTTTCTGTAAAATGTTGGGAAAGGGGTCAAAACGGCAGTTTTTGTGAAAGTTGTTTTGAATTGAATGAATCTACTAACTTCAAACATTTTTTACCGAAGCCATAAAATCAGGCGAATGGTTACAAAAATAGCTCTAGTTACAGATTGGTAGACCCGATTTGAAATCCGACTTGTTGCTTGAAAAGCTGAAGATTAGGGGTAGATTTTATATAGAAAACATTGTTTAAGTAAAATGTTGGGAAAGGGGTCAAAACGGCAGTTGTTTGTGAAAGTTGTTTTGAATTTAATGAATCTGCTAACTTCTGACATTTTTTACCGAAGCCAGAAAAACAGGTGATGGGTTACAAAAATAGCTCTAGTTACAGATTGGGAGACCCAATTTGAAATCCGAATTGTTGCTTGAAAAGCAGAAGAGTAGGGGTAGATGTTATATAGAAAACATTGTTTTCTGTAAAATGTTGGGAAAGGGGTCAAAACGGCAGTTGTTTGTGAAAGTTTAAAAAACACATGGTAGTGCATTTAGTAAAACTGCTGTAACGTAAATTCCATACTGAATAAACCTTCTCCGCATTTGACAAGCAGAGTAGTAGAGGGAAGTTTTAATCTAATATATTTTTGTCAAAGTCTTTGGTTTAGTGGTCAAAATGATAGTTGTTTTGAATTGAATGAATCTGCTAACTTCTGACATTTTTTACCGAAGCCATAAAATCAGGCGAAGGGTTACAAAAATAGCTCTAGTTACAGATTGGTAGACCCGATTTGAAATCCGACTTGTTGCTTGAAAAGCTGAAGATTAGGGGTAGATTTTATATAGAAAACATTGTTTTCTGTAAAATGTTGGGAAAGGGGTCAAAACGGCAGTTTTTGTGAAAGTTGTTTTGAATTTAATGAATCTGCTAACTTCTGACATTTTTTACCGAAGCCAGAAAAACAGGCGAAGTGTTACAAAAATAGCTCTAGTTACAGATTGGTAGACCCGATTTGAAATCCGACTTGTTGCTTGAAAAGCAGAAGATTAGGGGTAGATTTTATATAGAAAACATTGTTTTCTGTAAAATGTTGGGAAAGGGGTCAAAACGGCAGTTTTTGTGAAAGTTGTTTTGAATTTAATGAATCTGCTAACTTCTGACATTTTTTACCGAAGCCAGAAAAACAGGCGAAGTGTTACAAAAATAGCTCTAGTTACAGATTGGTAGACCCGATTTGAAATCCGACTTGTTGCTTGAAAAGCAGAAGATTAGGGGTAGATTTTATATAGAATACATTGTTTTCTGTAAAATGTTGGGAAAGGGGTCAAAACAGCAGTTTTTGTGAAAGTTGTTTTGAATTTAATGAATCTGCTAACTTCTGACATTTTTTACCGAAGCCATAAAATCAGGCGAAGGGTTACAAAAATAGCTCTAGTTACAGATTGGTAGACCCGATTTGTAATCCGACTTGTTGCTTGAAAAGCAGAAGATTAGGGGTAGATTTTATATAGAAAACATTGTTTTCTGTAAAATGTTGGGAAAGGGGTCAAAACAGCAGTTGTTTGTGAAAGTTTAAAAAACACATGGTCGTGCATTTAGTAAAACTGCTGTAACGTAAATTCCATACTGAATAAACCTTCTCCGCATTTGACAAGCAGAGTAGTAGAGGGAAGTTTTAATCTAATATATTTTTGTCAAAGTCTTTGGTTTAGTGGTCAAAATGATAGTTGTTTTGAATTTAATGAATCTGCTAACTTCTGACATTTTTTACCGAAGCCATAAAATCAGGCGAAGGGTTACAAAAATAGCTCTAGTTACACATTGGTAGACCCGATTTGAAATCCGACTTGTTGCTTGAAAAGCTGAAGATTAGGGGTAGATTTTATATAGAAAACATTGTTTTCTGTAAAATGTTGGGAAAGGGGTCAAAACGGCAGTTTTTGTGAAAGTTGTTTTGATTTTAATGAATCTGCTAACTTCTGACATTTTTTACCGAAGCCATAAAATCAGGCGAAGGGTTACAAAAATAGCTCTAGTTACACATTGGTAGACCCGATTTGAAATCCGACTTGTTGCTTGAAAAGCTGAAGATTAGGGGTAGATTTTATATAGAAAACATTGTTTTCTGTAAAATGTTGGGAAAGGGGTCAAAACGGCAGTTTTTGTGAAAGTTGTTTTGAATTTAATGAATCTGCTAACTTCTGACATTTTTTACCGAAGCCAGAAAAACAGGCGAAGGGTTACAAAAATAGCTCTAGTTACACATTGGTAGACCCGATTTGAAATCCGACTTGTTGCTTGAAAAGCAGAAGATTAGGGGTAGATTTTATATAGAAAACATTGTTTTCTGTAAAATGTTGGGAAAGGGGTCAAAACGGCAGTTTTTGTGAAAGTTGTTTTGAATTGAATGAATCTACTAACTTCAAACATTTTTTACCGAAGCCATAAAATCAGGCGAATGGTTACAAAAATAGCTCTAGTTACAGATTGGTAGACCCGATTTGAAATCCGACTTGTTGCTTGAAAAGCTGAAGATTAGGGGTAGATTTTATATAGAAAACATTGTTTAAGTAAAATGTTGGGAAAGGGGTCAAAACGGCAGTTGTTTGTGAAAGTTGTTTTGAATTTAATGAATCTGCTAACTTCTGACATTTTTTACCGAAGCCAGAAAAACAGGTGATGGGTTACAAAAATAGCTCTAGTTACAGATTGGGAGACCCAATTTGAAATCCGAATTGTTGCTTGAAAAGCAGAAGAGTAGGGGTAGATGTTATATAGAAAACATTGTTTTCTGTAAAATGTTGGGAAAGGGGTCAAAACGGCAGTTGTTTGTGAAAGTTTAAAAAACACATGGTAGTGCATTTAGTAAAACTGCTGTAACGTAAATTCCATACTGAATAAACCTTCTCCGCATTTGACAAGCAGAGTAGTAGAGGGAAGTTTTAATCTAATATATTTTTGTCAAAGTCTTTGGTTTAGTGGTCAAAATGATAGTTGTTTTGAATTGAATGAATCTGCTAACTTCTGACATTTTTTACCGAAGCCATAAAATCAGGCGAAGGGTTACAAAAATAGCTCTAGTTACACATTGGTAGACCCGATTTGAAATCCGACTTGTTGCTTGAAAAGCAGAAGATTAGGGGTAGATTTTATATAGAAAACATTGTTTTCTGTAAAATGTTGGGAAAGGGGTCAAAACGGCAGTTTTTGTGAAAGTTGTTTTGATTTTAATGAATCTGCTAACTTCTGACATTTTTTACCGAAGCCATAAAAACAGGCGAAGGGTTACATAAATAGCTCTAGTTACACATTGGTAGACCCGATTTGAAATCCGACTTGTTGCTTGAAAAGCTGAAGATTAGGGGTAGATTTTATATAGAAAACATTGTTTTCTGTAAAATGTTGGGAAAGGGGTCAAAACGGCAGTTTTTGTGAAAGTAGTTTTGAATTGAATGAATCTGCTAACTTCTGACATTTTTTACCGAAGCCATAAAATCAGGCGAAGGGTTACAAAAATAGCTCTAGTTACACATTGGTAGACCCGATTTGAAATCCGACTTGTTGCTTGAAAAGCTGAAGATTAGGGGTAGATTTTATATAGAAAACATTGTTTTCTGTAAAATGTTGGGAAAGGGGTCAAAACGGCAGTTTTTGTGAAAGTTGTTTTGAATTTAATGAATCTGCTAACTTCTGACATTTTTTACCGAAGCCAGAAAAACAGGCGAAGGGTTACAAAAATAGCTCTAGTTACACATTGGTAGACCCGATTTGAAATCCGACTTGTTGCTTGAAAAGCAGAAGATTAGGGGTAGATTTTATATAGAAAACATTGTTTTCTGTAAAATGTTGGGAAAGGGGTCAAAACGGCAGTTTTTGTGAAAGTTGTTTTGAATTGAATGAATCTACTAACTTCAAACATTTTTTACCGAAGCCATAAAATCAGGCGAATGGTTACAAAAATAGCTCTAGTTACAGATTGGTAGACCCGATTTGAAATCCGACTTGTTGCTTGAAAAGCTGAAGATTAGGGGTAGATTTTATATAGAAAACATTGTTTAAGTAAAATGTTGGGAAAGGGGTCAAAACGGCAGTTGTTTGTGAAAGTTGTTTTGAATTTAATGAATCTGCTAACTTCTGACATTTTTTACCGAAGCCAGAAAAACAGGTGATGGGTTACAAAAATAGCTCTAGTTACAGATTGGGAGACCCAATTTGAAATCCGAATTGTTGCTTGAAAAGCAGAAGAGTAGGGGTAGATGTTATATAGAAAACATTGTTTTCTGTAAAATGTTGGGAAAGGGGTCAAAACGGCAGTTGTTTGTGAAAGTTTAAAAAACACATGGTAGTGCATTTAGTAAAACTGCTGTAACGTAAATTCCATACTGAATAAACCTTCTCCGCATTTGACAAGCAGAGTAGTAGAGGGAAGTTTTAATCTAATATATTTTTGTCAAAGTCTTTGGTTTAGTGGTCAAAATGATAGTTGTTTTGAATTGAATGAATCTGCTAACTTCTGACATTTTTTACCGAAGCCATAAAATCAGGCGAAGGGTTACAAAAATAGCTCTAGTTACACATTGGTAGACCCGATTTGAAATCCGACTTGTTGCTTGA
The DNA here is from genome assembly GCF_029448725.1 of Salvelinus fontinalis. NCBI lineage: Eukaryota > Metazoa > Chordata > Actinopteri > Salmoniformes > Salmonidae > Salvelinus > Salvelinus fontinalis. Next base: position 46,097,786 of record NC_074693.1, read on the forward strand.
AAAGCAGAAGATTAGGGGTAGATTTTATATAGAAAACATTGTTTTCTGTAAAATGTTGGGAAAGGGGTCAAAACGGCAGTTTTTGTGAAAGTTGTTTTGATTTTAATGAATCTGCTAACTTCTGACATTTTTTACCGAAGCCATAAAAACAGGCGAAGGGTTACATAAATAGCTCTAGTTACACATTGGTAGACCCGATTTGAAATCCGACTTGTTGCTTGAAAAGCTGAAGATTAGGGGTAGATTTTATATAGAAAACATTGTTTTCTGTAAAATGTTGGGAAAGGGGTCAAAACGGCAGTTTTTGTGAAAGTAGTTTTGAATTGAATGAATCTGCTAACTTCTGACATTTTTTACCGAAGCCATAAAATCAGGCGAAGGGTTACAAAAGTAGCCCCAGTTACAGATTGGTAGACCCGATTTGAAATCCGACTTGTTGCTTGAAAAGCTGAAGATTAGGGGTAGATTTTATATAGAAAACATTGTTTTCTGTAAAATGTTGGGAAAGGGGTCAAAAGGGCAGTTTTTGTGAAAGTTGTTTTGAATTTAATGAATCTGCTAACTTCTGACATTTTTTACCGAAGCCAGAAAAACAGGCGAAGGGTTACAAAAATAGCTCTAGTTACAGATTGGTAGACCCGATTTGAAATCCGACTTGTTGCTTGAAAAGCTGAAGATTAGGGGTAGATTTTATATAGAAAACATTGTTTTCTGTAAAATGTTGGGAAAGGGGTCAAAACGGCAGTTTTTGTGAAAGTTGTTTTGAATTTAATGAATCTGCTAACTTCTGACATTTTTTACCGAAGCCAGAAAAACAGGCGAAGTGTTACAAAAATAGCTCTAGTTACAGATTGGTAGACCCGATTTGAAATCCGACTTGTTGCTTGAAAAGCAGAAGATTAGGGGTAGATTTTATATAGAATACATTGTTTTCTGTAAAATGTTGGGAAAGGGGTCAAAACAGCAGTTTTTGTGAAAGTTGTTTTGAATTTAATGAATCTGCTAACTTCTGACATTTTTTACCGAAGCCATAAAATCAGGCGAAGGGTTACAAAAATAGCTCTAGTTACAGATTGGTAGACCCGATTTGTAATCCGACTTGTTGCTTGAAAAGCAGAAGATTAGGGGTAGATTTTATATAGAAAACATTGTTTTCTGTAAAATGTTGGGAAAGGGGTCAAAACAGCAGTTGTTTGTGAAAGTTTAAAAAACACATGGTCGTGCATTTAGTAAAACTGCTGTAACGTAAATTCCATACTGAATAAACCTTCTCCGCATTTGACAAGCAGAGTAGTAGAGGGAAGTTTTAATCTAATATATTTTTGTCAAAGTCTTTGGTTTAGTGGTCAAAATGATAGTTGTTTTGAATTTAATGAATCTGCTAACTTCTGACATTTTTTACCGAAGCCATAAAATCAGGCGAAGGGTTACAAAAATAGCTCTAGTTACACATTGGTAGACCCGATTTGAAATCCGACTTGTTGCTTGAAAAGCTGAAGATTAGGGGTAGATTTTATATAGAAAACATTGTTTTCTGTAAAATGTTGGGAAAGGGGTCAAAACGGCAGTTTTTGTGAAAGTTGTTTTGATTTTAATGAATCTGCTAACTTCTGACATTTTTTACCGAAGCCATAAAATCAGGCGAAGGGTTACAAAAATAGCTCTAGTTACACATTGGTAGACCCGATTTGAAATCCGACTTGTTGCTTGAAAAGCTGAAGATTAGGGGTAGATTTTATATAGAAAACATTGTTTTCTGTAAAATGTTGGGAAAGGGGTCAAAACGGCAGTTTTTGTGAAAGTTGTTTTGAATTTAATGAATCTGCTAACTTCTGACATTTTTTACCGAAGCCAGAAAAACAGGCGAAGGGTTACAAAAATAGCTCTAGTTACACATTGGTAGACCCGATTTGAAATCCGACTTGTTGCTTGAAAAGCAGAAGATTAGGGGTAGATTTTATATAGAAAACATTGTTTTCTGTAAAATGTTGGGAAAGGGGTCAAAACGGCAGTTTTTGTGAAAGTTGTTTTGAATTGAATGAATCTACTAACTTCAAACATTTTTTACCGAAGCCATAAAATCAGGCGAATGGTTACAAAAATAGCTCTAGTTACAGATTGGTAGACCCGATTTGAAATCCGACTTGTTGCTTGAAAAGCTGAAGATTAGGGGTAGATTTTATATAGAAAACATTGTTTAAGTAAAATGTTGGGAAAGGGGTCAAAACGGCAGTTGTTTGTGAAAGTTGTTTTGAATTTAATGAATCTGCTAACTTCTGACATTTTTTACCGAAGCCAGAAAAACAGGTGATGGGTTACAAAAATAGCTCTAGTTACAGATTGGGAGACCCAATTTGAAATCCGAATTGTTGCTTGAAAAGCAGAAGAGTAGGGGTAGATGTTATATAGAAAACATTGTTTTCTGTAAAATGTTGGGAAAGGGGTCAAAACGGCAGTTGTTTGTGAAAGTTTAAAAAACACATGGTAGTGCATTTAGTAAAACTGCTGTAACGTAAATTCCATACTGAATAAACCTTCTCCGCATTTGACAAGCAGAGTAGTAGAGGGAAGTTTTAATCTAATATATTTTTGTCAAAGTCTTTGGTTTAGTGGTCAAAATGATAGTTGTTTTGAATTGAATGAATCTGCTAACTTCTGACATTTTTTACCGAAGCCATAAAATCAGGCGAAGGGTTACAAAAATAGCTCTAGTTACACATTGGTAGACCCGATTTGAAATCCGACTTGTTGCTTGAAAAGCTGAAGATTAGGGGTAGATTTTATATAGAAAACATTGTTTTCTGTAAAATGTTGGGAAAGGGGTCAAAAAGGCAGTTTTTGTCAAAGTTGTTTTGAATTTAATGAATCTGCTAACTTCTGACATTTTTTACCGAAGCCAGAAAAACAGGTGATGGGTTACAAAAATAGCTCTAGTTACAGATTGGGAGACCCAATTTGAAATCCGAATTGTTGCTTGAAAAGCAGAAGAGTAGGGGTAGATGTTATATAGAAAACATTGTTTTCTGTAAAATGTTGGGAAAGGGGTCAAAACGGCAGTTGTTTGTGAAAGTTTAAAAAACACACGGTAGTGCATTTAGTAAAACTGCTGTAACGTAAATTCCATACTGAATAAACCTTCTCCGCATTTGACAAGCAGAGTAGTAGAGGGAAGTTTTAATCTAATATATTTTTGTCAAAGTCTTTGGTTTAGTGGTCAAAATGATAGTTGTTTTGAATTGAATGAATCTGCTAACTTCAGACATTTTTTACCGAAGCCATAAAATCAGGCGAATGGTTACAAAAGTAGCTCTAGTTACAGATTGGTAGACCCGATTTGAAATCCGACTTGTTGCTTGAAAAGCTGAAGATTAGGGGTAGATTTTATATAGAAAACATTGTTTTCTGTAAAATGTTGGGAAAGGGGTCAAAACGGCAGTTTTTGTGAAAGTTGTTTTGAATTTAATGAATCTGCTAACTTCTGACATTTTTTACCGAAGCCAGAAAAACAGGCGAAGGGTTACAAAAATAGCTCTAGCTACAGATTGGTAGACCCGATTTGAAATCCGACTTGTTGCTTGAAAAGCAGAAGATTAGGGGTAGATTTTATATAGAATACATTGTTTTCTGTAAAATGTTGGGAAAGGGGTCAAAACGGCAGTTTTTGTGAAAGTTGTTTTGAATTTAATGAATCTGCTAACTTCTGACATTTTTTACCGAAGCCATAAAATCAGGCGTAGGGTTACAAAAATAGCTCTAGTTACAGATTGGTAGACCCGATTTGAAATCCGACTTGTTGCTTGAAAAGCAGAAGATTAGGGGTAGATTTTATATAGAAAACATTGTTTTCTGTAAAATGTTGGGAAAGGGGTCAAAACGGCAGTTGTTTGTGAAAGTTGTTTTGAATTTAATGAATCTGCTAACTTCTGACATTTTTAACCGAAGCCAGAAAAACAGGTGATGGGTTACAAAAATAGCTCTAGTTACAGATTGGGAGACCCGATTTGAAATCCGAATTGTTGCTTGAAAAGCAGAAGAGTAGGGGTAGATTTTATTTAGAAAACATTGTTTTCTGTAAAATGTTGGGAAAGGGGTCAAAACGGCAGTTGTTTGTGAAAGTTTAAAAAACACATGGTAGTGCATTTAGTAAAACTGCTGTAACGTAAATTCCATACTGAATAAACCTTCTCCGCATTTGACAAGCAGAGTAGTAGAGGGAAGTTTTAATCTAATATATTTTTGTCAAAGTCTTTGGTTTAGTGGTCAAAATGATAGTTGTTTTGAATTGAATGAATCTGCTAACTTCAGACATTTTTTACCGAAGCCATAAAATCAGGCGAATGGTTACAAAAGTAGCTCTAGTTACAGATTGGTAGACCCGATTTGAAATCCGACTTGTTGCTTGAAAACGCTGAAGATTAGGGGTAGATTTTATATAGAAAACATTGTTTTCTGTAAAATGTTGGGAAAGGGGTCAAAACGGCAGTTTTTGTGAAAGTTGTTTTGAATTTAATGAATCTGCTAACTTCTGACATTTTTTACCGAAGCCAGAAAAACAGGCGAAGGGTTACAAAAATAGCTCTAGTTACAGATTGGTAGACCCGATTTGAAATCCGACTTGTTGCTTGAAAAGCTGAAGATTAGGGGTAGATTTTATATAGAAAACATTGTTTTCTGTAAAATGTTGGGAAAGGGGTCAAAAAGGCAGTTTTTGTGAAAGTTGTTTTGAATTTAATGAATCTGCTAACTTCTGACATTTTTTACCGAAGCCAGAAAAACAGGCGAAGGGTTACAAAAATAGCTCTAGCTACAGATTGGTAGACCCGATTTGAAATCCGACTTGTTGCTTGAAAAGCAGAAGATTAGGGGTAGATTTTATATAGAATACATTGTTTTCTGTAAAATGTTGGGAAAGGGGTCAAGAATCTGCTAACTTCTGACATTTTTTACCGAAGCCATAAAATCAGGCGAAGGGTTACAAAAATAGCTCTAGTTACAGATTGGTAGACCCGATTTGAAATCCGACTTGTTGCTTGAAAAGCAGAAGATTAGGGGTAGATTTTATATAGAAAACATTGTTTTCTGTAAAATGTTGGGAAAGGGGTCAAAACGGCAGTTGTTTGTGTAAGTTGTTTTGAATTGAATGAATCTGCTAACTTCTGACATTTTTTACCGAAGCCAGAAAAACAGGCGAAGGGTTACAAAAATAGCTCTAGCTACAGATTGGTAGACCCGATTTGAAATCCGACTTGTTGCTTGAAAAGCAGAAGATTAGGGGTAGATTTTATATAGAATACATTGTTTTCTGTAAAATGTTGGGAAAGGGGTCAAAACGGCAGTTTTTGTGAAAGTTGTTTTGAATTTAATGAATCTGCTAACTTCTGACATTTTTTACCGAAGCCATAAAATCAGGCGTAGGGTTACAAAAATAGCTCTAGTTACAGATTGGTAGACCCGATTTGAAATCCGACTTGTTGCTTGAAAAGCAGAAGATTAGGGGTAGATTTTATATAGAAAACATTGTTTTCTGTAAAATGTTGGGAAAGGGGTCAAAACGGCAGTTGTTTGTGAAAGTTGTTTTGAATTTAATGAATCTGCTAACTTCTGACATTTTTAACCGAAGCCAGAAAAACAGGTGATGGGTTACAAAAATAGCTCTAGTTACAGATTGGGAGACCCGATTTGAAATCCGAATTGTTGCTTGAAAAGCAGAAGAGTAGGGGTAGATTTTATATAGAAAACATTGTTTTCTGTAAAATGTTGGGAAAGGGGTCAAAACGGCAGTTGTTTGTGAAAGTTTAAAAAACACATGGTAGTGCATTTAGTAAAACTGCTGTAAAATAAATTCAATACTGAATAAACCTTCTCCGCATTTGACAAGCAGAGTAGTAGAGGGAAGTTTTAATCTAATATATTTTTGTCAAAGTCTTTGGTTTAGTGGTCAAAATGATAGTTGTTTTGAATTGAATGAATCTGCTAACTTCAGACATTTTTTACCGAAGCCATAAAATCAGGCGAATGGTTACAAAAGTAGCTCTAGTTACAGATTGGTAGACCCGATTTGAAATCCGACTTGTTGCTTGAAAAGCTGAAGATTAGGGGTAGATTTTATATAGAAAACATTGTTTTCTGTAAAATGTTGGGAAAGGGGTCAAAACGGCAGTTTTTGTGAAAGTTGTTTTGAATTTAATGAATCTGCTAACTTCTGACATTTTTTACCGAAGCCAGAAAAACAGGCGAAGGGTTACAAAAATAGCTCTAGTTACAGATTGGTAGACCCGATTTGAAATCCGACTTGTTGCTTGAAAAGCTGAAGATTAGGGGTAGATTTTATATAGACTGTAAAATGTTGGGAAAGGGGTCAAAAAGGCAGTTTTTGTGAAAGTTGTTTTGAATTTAATGAATCTGCTAACTTCTGACATTTTTTACCGAAGCCAGAAAAACAGGCGAAGGGTTACAAAAATAGCTCTAGCTACAGATTGGTAGACCCGATTTGAAATCCGACTTGTTGCTTGAAAAGCAGAAGATTAGGGGTAGATTTTATATAGAATACATTGTTTTCTGTAAAATGTTGGGAAAGGGGTCAAGAATCTGCTAACTTCTGACATTTTTTACCGAAGCCATAAAATCAGGCGAAGGGTTACAAAAATAGCTCTAGTTACAGATTGGTAGACCCGATTTGAAATCCGACTTGTTGCTTGAAAAGCAGAAGATTAGGGGTAGATTTTATATAGAAAACATTGTTTTCTGTAAAATGTTGGGAAAGGGGTCAAAACGGCAGTTGTTTGTGAAAGTTGTTTTGAATTTAATGAATCTGCTAACTTCTGACATTTTTTACCGAAGCCAGAAAAACAGGCGAAGGGTTACAAAAATAGCTCTAGCTACAGATTGGTAGACCCGATTTGAAATCCGACTTGTTGCTTGAAAAGCAGAAGATTAGGGTTAGATTTTATATAGAATACATTGTTTTCTGTAAAATGTTGGGAAAGGGGTCAAAACGGCAGTTTTTGTGAAAGTTGTTTTGAATTTAATGAATCTGCTAACTTCTGACATTTTTTACCGAAGCCATAAAATCAGGCGTAGGGTTACAAAAATAGCTCTAGTTACAGATTGGTAGACCCGATTTGAAATCCGACTTGTTGCTTGAAAAGCAGAAGATTAGGGGTAGATTTTATATAGAAAACATTGTTTTCTGTAAAATGTTGGGAAAGGGGTCAAAACGGCAGTTTTTGTCAAAGTTGTTTTGAATTTAATGAATCTGCTAACTTCTGACATTTTTTCCGAAGCCAGAAAAACAGGTGATGGGTTACAAAAATAGCTCTAGTTACAGATTGGGAGACCCAATTTGAAATCCGAATTGTTGCTTGAAAAGCAGAAGAGTAGGGGTAGATGTTATATAGAAAACATTGTTTTCTGTAAAATGTTGGGAAAGGGGTCAAAACGGCAGTTGTTTGTGAAAGTTTAAAAAACACATGGTAGTGCATTTAGTAAAACTGCTGTAACGTAAATTCCATACTGAATAAACCTTCTCCGCATTTGACAAGCAGAGTAGTAGAGGGAAGTTTTAATCTAATATATTTTTGTCAAAGTCTTTGGTTTAGTGGTCAAAATGATAGTTGTTTTGAATTGAATGAATCTGCTAACTTCAGACATTTTTTACCGAAGCCATAAAATCAGGCGAATGGTTACAAAAGTAGCTCTAGTTACAGATTGGTAGACCCGATTTGAAATCCGACTTGTTGCTTGAAAAGCTGAAGATTAGGGGTAGATTTTATATAGAAAACATTGTTTTCTGTAAAATGTTGGGAAAGGGGTCAAAACGGCAGTTTTTGTGAAAGTTGTTTTGAATTTAATGAATCTGCTAACTTCTGACATTTTTTACCGAAGCCAGAAAAACAGGCGAAGGGTTACAAAAATAGCTCTAGTTACAGATTGGTAGACCCGATTTGAAATCCGACTTGTTGCTTGAAAAGCTGAAGATTAGGGGTAGATTTTATATAGAAAACATTGTTTTCTGTAAAATGTTGGGAAAGGGGTCAAAAAGGCAGTTTTTGTGAAAGTTGTTTTGAATTTAATGAATCTGCTAACTTCTGACATTTTTTACCGAAGCCAGAAAAACAGGCGAAGGGTTACAAAAATAGCTCTAGCTACAGATTGGTAGACCCGATTTGAAATCCGACTTGTTGCTTGAAAAGCAGAAGATTAGGGGTAGATTTTATATAGAATACATTGTTTTCTGTAAAATGTTGGGAAAGGGGTCAAGAATCTGCTAACTTCTGACATTTTTTACCGAAGCCATAAAATCAGGCGAAGGGTTACAAAAATAGCTCTAGTTACAGATTGGTAGACCCGATTTGAAATCCGACTTGTTGCTTGAAAAGCAGAAGATTAGGGGTATTTTTTATATAGAAAACATTGTTTTCTGTAAAATGTTGGGAAAGGGGTCAAAACGGCAGTTGTTTGTGAAAGTTGTTTTGAATTTAATGAATCTGCTAACTTCTGACATTTTTTACCGAAGCCAGAAAAACAGGCGAAGGGTTACAAAAATAGCTCTAGCTACAGATTGGTAGACCCGATTTGAAATCCGACTTGTTGCTTGAAAAGCAGAAGATTAGGGGTAGATTTTATATAGAATACATTGTTTTCTGTAAAATGTTGGGAAAGGGGTCAAAACGGCAGTTTTTGTGAAAGTTGTTTTGAATTTAATGAATCTGCTAACTTCTGACATTTTTTACCGAAGCCATAAAATCAGGCGTAGGGTTACAAAAATAGCTCTAGTTACAGATTGGTAGACCCGATTTGAAATCCGACTTGTTGCTTGAAAAGCAGAAGATTAGGGGTAGATTTTATATAGAAAACATTGTTTTCTGTAAAATGTTGGGAAAGGGGTCAAAACGGCAGTTGTTTGTGAAAGTTGTTTTGAATTTAATGAATCTGCTAACTTCTGACATTTTTAACCGAAGCCAGAAAAACAGGTGATGGGTTACAAAAATAGCTCTAGTTACAGATTGGGAGACCCGATTTGAAATCCGAATTGTTGCTTGAAAAGCAGAAGAGTAGGGGTAGATTTTATATAGAAAACATTGTTTTCTGTAAAATGTTGGGAAAGGGGTCAAAACGGCAGTTGTTTGTGAAAGTTTAAAAAACACATGGTAGTGCATTTAGTAAAACTGCTGTAACGTAAATTCCATACTGAATAAACCTTCTCCGCATTTGACAAGCAGAGTAGTAGAGGGAAGTTTTAATCTAATATATTTTTGTCAAAGTCTTTGGTTTAGTGGTCAAAATGATAGTTGTTTTGAATTTAATGAATCTGCTAACTTCTGACATTTTTAACCGAAGCCAGAAAAACAGGTGATGGGTTACAAAAATAGCTCTAGTTACAGATTGGGAGACCCGATTTGAAATCCGAATTGTTGCTTGAAAAGCAGAAGAGTAGGGGTAGATTTTATATAGAAAACATTGTTTTCTGTAAAATGTTGGGAAAGGGGTCAAAACGGCAGTTGTTTGTGAAAGTTTAAAAAACACATGGTAGTGCATTTAGTAAAACTGCTGTAACGTAAATTCCATACTGAATAAACCTTCTCCGCATTTGACAAGCAGAGTAGTAGAGGGAAGTTTTAATCTAATATATTTTTGTCAAAGTCTTTGGTTTAGTGGTCAAAATGATAGTTGTTTTGAATTGAATGAATCTGCTAACTTCAGACATTTTTTACCGAAGCCATAAAATCAGGCGAATGGTTACAAAAGTAGCTCTAGTTACAGATTGGTAGACCCGATTTGAAATCCGACTTGTTGCTTGAAAAGCTGAAGATTAGGGGTAGATTTTATATAGAAAACATTGTTTTCTGTAAAATGTTGGGAAAGGGGTCAAAACGGCAGTTTTTGTGAAAGTTGTTTTGAATTTAATGAATCTGCTAACTTCTGACATTTTTTACCGAAGCCAGAAAAACAGGCGAAGGGTTACAAAAATAGCTCTAGTTACAGATTGGTAGACCCGATTTGAAATCCGACTTGTTGCTTGAAAAGCTGAAGATTAGGGGTAGATTTTATATAGAAAACATTGTTTTCTGTAAAATGTTGGGAAAGGGGTCAAAAAGGCAGTTTTTGTGAAAGTTGTTTTGAATTTAATGAATCTGCTAACTTCTGACATTTTTTACCGAAGCCAGAAAAACAGGCGAAGGGTTACAAAAATAGCTCTAGCTACAGATTGGTAGACCCGATTTGAAATCCGACTTGTTGCTTGAAAAGCAGAAGATTAGGGGTAGATTTTATATAGAATACATTGTTTTCTGTAAAATGTTGGGAAAGGGGTCAAGAATCTGCTAACTTCTGACATTTTTTACCGAAGCCATAAAATCAGGCGAAGGGTTACAAAAATAGCTCTAGTTACAGATTGGTAGACCCGATTTGAAATCCGACTTGTTGCTTGAAAAGCAGAAGATTAGGGGTAGATTTTATATAGAAAACATTGTTTTCTGTAAAATGTTGGGAAAGGGGTCAAAACGGCAGTTGTTTGTGAAAGTTGTTTTGAATTTAATGAATCTGCTAACTTCTGACATTTTTTACCGAAGCCAGAAAAACAGGCGAAGGGTTACAAAAATAGCTCTAGCTACAGATTGGTAGACCCGATTTGAAATCCGACTTGTTGCTTGAAAAGCAGAAGATTAGGGGTAGATTTTATATAGAATACATTGTTTTCTGTAAAATGTTGGGAAAGGGGTCAAAACGGCAGTTTTTGTGAAAGTTGTTTTGAATTTAATGAATCTGCTAACTTCTGACATTTTTTACCGAAGCCAGAAAATCAGGCGTAGGGTTACAAAAATAGCTCTAGTTACAGATTGGTAGACCCGATTTGAAATCCGACTTGTTGCTTGAAAAGCAGAAGATTAGGGGTAGATTTTATATAGAAAACATTGTTTTCTGTAAAATGTTGGGAAAGGGGTCAAAACGGCAGTTGTTTGTGAAAGTTGTTTTGAATTTAATGAATCTGCTAACTTCTGACATTTTTAACCGAAGCCAGAAAAACAGGTGATGGGTTACAAAAATAGCTCTAGTTACAGATTGGGAGACCAGATTTGAAATCCGAATTGTTGCTTGAAAAGCAGAAGAGTAGGGGTAGATTTTATATAGAAAACATTGTTTTCTGTAAAATGTTGGGAAAGGGGTCAAAACGGCAGTTGTTTGTGAAAGTTTAAAAAACACATGGTAGTGCATTTAGTAAAACTGCTGTAACGTAAATTCCATACTGAATAAACCTTCTCCGCATTTGACAAGCAGAGTAGTAGAGGGAAGTTTTAATCTAATATATTTTTGTCAAAGTCTTTGGTTTAGTGGTCAAAATGATAGTTGTTTTGAATTTAATGAATCTGCTAACTTCTGACATTTTTTACCGAAGCCATAAAATCAGGCGAAGGGTTACAAAAATAGCTCTAGTTACACATTGGTAGACCCGATTTGAAATCCGACTTGTTGCTTGAAAAGCTGAAGATTAGGGGTATATTTTATATAGAAAACATTGTTTTCTGTAAAATGTTGGGAAAGGGGTCAAAACGGCAGTTTTTGTGAAAGTTGTTTTGAATTTAATGAATCTGCTAACTTCTGACATTTTTTACCGAAGCCAGAAAAACAGGCGAAGGGTTACAAAAATAGCTCTAGTTACAGATTGGTAGACCCGATTTGAAATCCGACTTGTTGCTTGAAAAGCAGAAGATTAGGGGTAGATTTTATATAGAAAACATTGTTTTCTGTAAAATGTTGGGAAAGGGGTCAAAACGGCAGTTGTTTGTGAAAGTTGTTTTGAATTTAATGAATCTGCTAACTTCTGACATTACTTACCGAAGCCAGAAAAACAGGTGATGGGTTACAAAAATAGCTCTAGTTACAGATTGGGAGACCCAATTTGAAATCCGAATTGTTGCTTGAAAAGCAGAAGAGTAGGGGTAGATTTTATATAGAAAACATTGTTTTCTGTAAAATGTTGGGAAAGGGGTCAAAACGGCAGTTTTTGTGAAAGTTGTTTTGAATTGAATGAATCTGCTAACTTCTGACATTTCTTACCGAAGCCATAAAATCAGGCGAAGGGTTACAAAAATAGCTCTAGTTACAGATTGGTAGACCCGATTTGAAATCCGACTTGTTGCTTGAAAAGCTGAAGATTAGGGGTAGATTTTATATAGAAAACATTGTTTTCTGTAAAATGTTGGGAAAGGGGTCAAAACGGCAGTTTTTGTGAAAGTTGTTTTGAATTGAATGAATCTGCTAACTTCAGACATTTTTTACCGAAGCCATAAAATCAGGCGAATGGTTACAAAAGTAGCTCTAGTTACAGATTGGTAGACCCGATTTGAAATCCGACTTGTTGCTTGAAAAGCTGAAGATTAGGGGTAGATTTTATATAGAAAACATTGTTTTCTGTAAAATGTTGGGAAAGGGGTCAAAACGGCAGTTTTTGTGAAAGTTGTTTTGAATTTAATGAATCTGCTAACTTCTGACATTTTTTACCGAAGCCAGAAAAACAGGCGAAGGGTTACAAAAATAGCTCTAGTTACAGATTGGTAGACCCGATTTGAAATCCGACTTGTTGCTTGAAAAGCTGAAGATTAGGGGTAGATTTTATATAGAAAACATTGTTTTCTGTAAAATGTTGGGAAAGGGGTCAAGAATCTGCTAACTTCTGACATTTTTTACCGAAGCCATAAAATCAGGCGAATGGTTACAAAAATAGCTCTAGTTACAGATTGGTAGACCCGATTTGAAATCCGACTTGTTGCTTGAAAAGCTGAAGATTAGGGGTAGATTTTATATAGAAAACATTGTTTTCTGTAAAATGTTGGGAAAGGGGTCAAAACGGCAGTTTTTGTGAAAGTTGTTTTGAATTTAATGAATCTGCTAACTTCTGACATTTTTTACCGAAGCCAGAAAAACAGGCGAAGGGTTACAAAAATAGCTCTAGTTACAGATTGGTAGACCCGATTTGAAATCCGACTTGTTGCTTGAAAAGCTGAAGATTAGGGGTAGATTTTATATAGAAAACATTGTTTTCTGTAAAATGTTGGGAAAGGGGTCAAGAATCTGCTAACTTCTGACATTTTTTACCGAAGCCATAAAATCAGGCGAAGGGTTACAAAAATAGCTCTAGTTACAGATTGGTAGACCCGATTTGAAATCCGACTTGTTGCTTGAAAAGCAGAAGATTAGGGGTAGATTTTATATAGAAAACATTGTTTTCTGTAAAATGTTGGGAAAGGGGTCAAAACGGCAGTTGTTTGTGAAAGTTGTTTTGAATTTAATGAATCTGCTAACTTCTGACATTTTTTACCGAAGCCAGAAAAACAGGCGAAGGGTTACAAAAATAGCTCTAGCTACAGATTGGTAGACCCGATTTGAAATCCGACTTGTTGCTTGAAAAGCAGAAGATTAGGGGTAGATTTTATATAGAATACATTGTTTTCTGTAAAATGTTGGGAAAGGGGTCAAAACGGCAGTTTTTGTGAAAGTTGTTTTGAATTTAATGAATCTGCTAACTTCTGACATTTTTTACCGAAGCCATAAAATCAGGCGTAGGGTTACAAAAATAGCTCTAGTTACAGATTGGTAGACCCGATTTGAAATCCGACTTGTTGCTTGAAAAGCAGAAGATTAGGGGTAGATTTTATATAGAAAACATTGTTTTCTGTAAAATGTTGGGAAAGGGGTCAAAACGGCAGTTTTTGTGAAAGTTGTTTTGAATTTAATGAATCTGCTAACTTCTGACATTTTTTACCGAAGCCAGAAAAACAGGCGAAGGGTTACAAAAATAGCTCTAGTTACACATTGGTAGACCCGATTTGAAATCCGACTTGTTGCTTGAAAAGCAGAAGATTAGGGGTAGATTTTATATAGAATACATTGTTTTCTGTAAAATGTTGGGAAAGGGGTCAAAACGGCAGTTTTTGTGAAAGTTGTTTTGAATTGAATGAATCTGCTAACTTCTGACATTTTTTACCGAAGCCATAAAATCAGGCGAAGGGTTACAAAAATAGCTCTAGTTACACATTGGTAGACCCGATTTGAAATCCGACTTGTTGCTTGAAAAGCTGAAGATTAGGGGTAGATTTTATATAGAAATCATTGTTTTCTGTAAAATGTTGGGAAAGGGGTCAAAACGGCAGTTTTTGTGAAAGTTGTTTTGAATTTAATGAATCTGCTAACTTCTGACATTTTTTACCGAAGCCATAAAATCAGGCGAAGGGTTACAAAAATAGCTCTAGTTACACATTGGTAGACCCGATTTGAAATCCGACTTGTTGCTTGAAAAGCTGAAGATTAGGGGTAGATTTTATATAGAAAACATTGTTTTCTGTAAAATGTTGGGAAAGGGGTCAAAACGGCAGTTTTTGTGAAAGTTGTTTTGAATTTAATGAATCTGCTAACTTCTGACATTTTTTACCGAAGCCAGAAAAACAGGCGAAGGGTTACAAAAATAGCTCTAGTTACACATTGGTAGACCCGATTTGAAATCCGACTTGTTGCTTGAAAAGCAGAAGATTAGGGGTAGATTTTATATAGAAAACATTGTTTTCTGTAAAATGTTGGGAAAGGGGTCAAAACGGCAGTTTTTGTGAAAGTTGTTTTGAATTTAATGAATCTGCTAACTTCTGACATTTTTTACCGAAGCCAGAAAAACAGGCGAAGGGTTACAAAAATAGCTCTAGTTACACATTGGTAGACCCGATTTGAAATCCGACTTGTTGCTTGAAAAGCTGAAGATTAGGGGTAGATTTTATATAGAAAACATTGTTTTCTGTAAAATGTTGGGAAAGGGGTCAAAACGGCAGTTTTTGTGAAAGTTGTTTTGAATTTAATGAATCTGCTAACTTCTGACATTTTTTACCGAAGCCATAAAATCAGGCGAAGGGTTACAAAAATAGCTCTAGTTACACATTGGTAGACCCGATTTGAAATCCGACTTGTTGCTTGAAAAGCTGAAGATTAGGGGTAGATTTTATATAGAAAACATTGTTTTCTGTAAAATGTTGGGAAAGGGGTCAAAACGGCAGTTTTTGTGAAAGTTGTTTTGAATTTAATGAATCTGCTAACTTCTGACATTTTTTACCGAAGCCAGAAAAACAGGCGAAGGGTTACAAAAATAGCTCTAGTTACACATTGGTAGACCCGATTTGAAATCCGACTTGTTGCTTGAAAAGCTGAAGATTAGGGGTAGATTTTATATAGAAAACATTGTTTTCTGTAAAATGTTGGGAAAGGGGTCAAAACGGCAGTTTTTGTGAAAGTTGTTTTGAATTTAATGAATCTGCTAACTTCTGACATTTTTTACCGAAGCCAGAAAAACAGGCGAAGGGTTACAAAAATAGCTCTAGTTACACATTGGTAGACCCGATTTGAAATCCGACTTGTTGCTTGAAAAGCTGAAGATTAGGGGTAGATTTTATATAGAAAACATTGTTTTCTGTAAAATGTTGGGAAAGGGGTCAAAACGGCAGTTTTTGTGAAAGTTGTTTTGAATTTAATGAATCTGCTAACTTCTGACATTTTTTACCGAAGCCATAAAATCAGGCGAAGGGTTACAAAAATAGCTCTAGTTACACATTGGTAGACCCGATTTGAAATCCGACTTGTTGCTTGAAAAGCTGAAGATTAGGGGTAGATTTTATATAGAAAACATTGTTTTCTGTAAAATGTTGGGAAAGGGGTCAAAACGGCAGTTTTTGTGAAAGTTGTTTTGAATTTAATGAATCTGCTAACTTCTGACATTTTTTACCGAAGCCAGAAAAACAGGCGAAGGGTTACAAAAATAGCTCTAGTTACACATTGGTAGACCCGATTTGAAATCCGACTTGTTGCTTGAAAAGCTGAAGATTAGGGGTAGATTTTATATAGAAAACATTGTTTTCTGTAAAATGTTGGGAAAGGGGTCAAAACGGCAGTTTTTGTGAAAGTTGTTTTGAATTGAATGAATCTGCTAACTTCTGACATTTTTTACCGAAGCCATAAAATCAGGCGAAGGGTTACAAAAATAGCTCTAGTTACAGATTGGTAGACCCGATTTGAAATCCGACTTGTTGCTTGAAAAGCAGAAGATTAGGGGTAGATTTTATATAGAAAACATTGTTTTCTGTAAAATGTTGGGAAAGGGGTCAAAACGGCAGTTGTTTGTGAAAGTTGTTTTGAATTTAATGAATCTGCTAACTTCTGACATTTTTTACCGAAGCCAGAAAAACAGGCGAAGGGTTACAAAAATAGCTCTAGCTACAGATTGGTAGACCCGATTTGAAATCCGACTTGTTGCTTGAAAAGCAGAAGATTAGGGGTAGATTTTATATAGAATACATTGTTTTCTGTAAAATGTTGGGAAAGGGGTCAAAACGGCAGTTTTTGTGAAAGTTGTTTTGAATTTAATGAATCTGCTAACTTCTGACATTTTTTACCGAAGCCATAAAATCAGGCGTAGGGTTACAAAAATAGCTCTAGTTACAGATTGGTAGACCCGATTTGAAATCCGACTTGTTGCTTGAAAAGCAGAAGATTAGGGGTAGATTTTATATAGAAAACATTGTTTTCTGTAAAATGTTGGGAAAGGGGTCAAAACGGCAGTTTTTGTGAAAGTTGTTTTGAATTTAATGAATCTGCTAACTTCTGACATTTTTTACCGAAGCCAGAAAAACAGGCGAAGGGTTACAAAAATAGCTCTAGTTACACATTGGTAGACCCGATTTGAAATCCGACTTGTTGCTTGAAAAGCAGAAGATTAGGGGTAGATTTTATATAGAATACATTGTTTTCTGTAAAATGTTGGGAAAGGGGTCAAAACGGCAGTTTTTGTGAAAGTTGTTTTGAATTGAATGAATCTGCTAACTTCTGACATTTTTTACCGAAGCCATAAAATCAGGCGAAGGGTTACAAAAATAGCTCTAGTTACACATTGGTAGACCCGATTTGAAATCCGACTTGTTGCTTGAAAAGCTGAAGATTAGGGGTAGATTTTATATAGAAATCATTGTTTTCTGTAAAATGTTGGGAAAGGGGTCAAAACGGCAGTTTTTGTGAAAGTTGTTTTGATTTTAATGAATCTGCTAACTTCTGACATTTTTTACCGAAGCCATAAAATCAGGCGAAGGGTTACAAAAATAGCTCTACTTACACATTGGTAGACCCGATTTGAAATCCGACTTGTTGCTTGAAAAGCTGAAGATTAGGGGTAGATTTTATATAGAAAACATTGTTTTCTGTAAAATGTTGGGAAAGGGGTCAAAACGGCAGTTTTTGTGAAAGTTGTTTTGAATTTAATGAATCTGCTAACTTCTGACATTTTTTACCGAAGCCAGAAAAACAGGCGAAGGGTTACAAAAATAGCTCTAGTTACACATTGGTAGACCCGATTTGAAATCCGACTTGTTGCTTGAAAAGCAGAAGATTAGGGGTAGATTTTATATAGAATACATTGTTTTCTGTAAAATGTTGGGAAAGGGGTCAAAACGGCAGTTTTTGTGAAAGTTGTTTTGAATTGAATGAATCTGCTAACTTCAGACATTTTTTACCGAAGCCATAAAATCAGGCGAAGGGTTACAAAAATAGCTCTAGTTACACATTGGTAGACCCGATTTGAAATCCGACTTGTTGCTTGAAAAGCTGAAGATTAGGGGTAGATTTTATATAGAAATCATTGTTTTCTGTAAAATGTTGGGAAAGGGGTCAAAACGGCAGTTTTTGTGAAAGTTGTTTTGATTTTAATGAATCTGCTAACTTCTGACATTTTTTACCGAAGCCATAAAATCAGGCGAAGGGTTACAAAAATAGCTCTAGTTACACATTGGTAGACCCGATTTGAAATCCGACTTGTTGCTTGAAAAGCTGAAGATTAGGGGTAGATTTTATATAGAAAACATTGTTTTCTGTAAAATGTTGGGAAAGGGGTCAAAACGGCAGTTTTTGTGAAAGTTGTTTTGAATTTAATGAATCTGCTAACTTCTGACATTTTTTACCGAAGCCAGAAAAACAGGCGAAGGGTTACAAAAATAGCTCTAGTTACACATTGGTAGACCCGATTTGAAATCCGACTTGTTGCTTGAAAAGCAGAAGATTAGGGGTAGATTTTATATAGAATACATTGTTTTCTGTAAAATGTTGGGAAAGGGGTCAAAACGGCAGTTTTTGTGAAAGTTGTTTTGAATTGAATGAATCTGCTAACTTCTGACATTTTTTACCGAAGCCATAAAATCAGGCGAAGGGTTACAAAAATAGCTCTAGTTACACATTGGTACACCCGATTTGAAATCCGACTTGTTGCTTGAAAAGCTGAAGATTAGGGGTAGATTTTATATAGAAATCATTGTTTTCTGTAAAATGTTGGGAAAGGGGTCAAAACGGCAGTTTTTGTGAAAGTTGTTTTGATTTTAATGAATCTGCTAACTTCTGACATTTTTTACCGAAGCCATAAAATCAGGCGAAGGGTTACAAAAATAGCTCTAGTTACACATTGGTAGACCCGATTTGAAATCCGACTTGTTGCTTGAAAAGCTGAAGATTAGGGGTAGATTTTATATAGAAAACATTGTTTTCTGTAAAATGTTGGGAAAGGGGTCAAAACGGCAGTTTTTGTGAAAGTTGTTTTGAATTTAATGAATCTGCTAACTTCTGACATTTTTTACCGAAGCCAGAAAAACAGGCGAAGGGTTACAAAAATAGCTCTAGTTACACATTGGTAGACCCGATTTGAAATCCGACTTGTTGCTTGAAAAGCAGAAGATTAGGGGTAGATTTTATATAGAATACATTGTTTTCTGTAAAATGTTGGGAAAGGGGTCAAAACGGCAGTTTTTGTGAAAGTTGTTTTGAATTGAATGAATCTGCTAACTTCAGACATTTTTTACCGAAGCCATAAAATCAGGCGAAGGGTTACAAAAATAGCTCTAGTTACAGATTGGTAGACCCGATTTGAAATCCGACTTGTTGCTTGAAAAGCTGAAGATTAGGGGTAGATTTTATATAGAAAACATTGTTTTCTGTAAAATGTTGGGAAAGGGGTCAAAACGGCAGTTTTTGTGAAAGTTGTTTTGAATTTAATGAATCTGCTAACTTCTGACATTTTTTACCGAAGCCAGAAAAACAGGCGAAGGGTTACAAAAATAGCTCTAGTTACACATTGGTAGACCCGATTTGAAATCCGACTTGTTGCTTGAAAAGCAGAAGATTAGGGGTAGATTTTATATAGAATACATTGTTTTCTGTAAAATGTTGGGAAAGGGGTCAAAACGGCAGTTTTTGTGAAAGTTGTTTTGAATTTAATGAATCTGCTAACTTCTGACATTTTTTACCGAAGCCATAAAATCAGGCGAAGGGTTACAAAAATAGCTCTAGTTACACATTGGTAGACCCGATTTGAAATCCGACTTGTTGCTTGAAAAGCTGAAGATTAGGGGTAGATTTTATATAGAAAACATTGTTTTCTGTAAAATGTTGGGAAAGGGGTCAAAACGGCAGTTTTTGTGAAAGTTGTTTTGAATTTAATGAATCTGCTAACTTCTGACATTTTTTACCGAAGCCAGAAAAACAGGCGAAGGGTTACAAAAATAGCTCTAGTTACACATTGGTAGACCCGATTTGAAATCCGACTTGTTGCTTGAAAAGCAGAAGATTAGGGGTAGATTTTATATAGAATACATTGTTTTCTGTAAAATGTTGGGAAAGGGGTCAAAACGGCAGTTTTTGTGAAAGTTGTTTTGAATTGAATGAATCTGCTAACTTCTGACATTTTTTACCGAAGCCATAAAATCAGGCGAAGGGTTACAAAAATAGCTCTAGTTACACATTGGTAGACCCGATTTGAAATCCGACTTGTTGCTTGAAAAGCTGAAGATTAGGGGTAGATTTTATATAGAAAACATTGTTTTCTGTAAAATGTTGGGAAAGGGGTCAAAACGGCAGTTTTTGTGAAAGTTGTTTTGATTTTAATGAATCTGCTAACTTCTGACATTTTTTACCGAAGCCAGAAAAACAGGCGAAGGGTTACAAAAATAGCTCTAGTTACACATTGGTAGACCCGATTTGAAATCCGACTTGTTGCTTGAAAAGCTGAAGATTAGGGGTAGATTTTATATAGAAAACATTGTTTTCTGTAAAATGTTGGGAAAGGGGTCAAAACGGCAGTTTTTGTGAAAGTTGTTTTGAATTTAATGAATCTGCTAACTTCTAGACATTTTTTACCGAAGCCAGAAAAACAGGCGAAGGGTTACAAAAATAGCTCTAGTTACACATTGGTAGACCCGATTTGAAATCCGACTTGTTGCTTGAAAAGCTGAAGATTAGGGGTAGATTTTATATAGAAAACATTGTTTTCTGTAAAATGTTGGGAAAGGGGTCAAAACGGCAGTTTTTGTGAAAGTTGTTTTGAATTTAATGAATCTGCTAACTTCTGACATTTTTTACCGAAGCCAGAAAAACAGGCGAAGGGTTACAAAAATAGCTCTAGTTACACATTGGTAGACCCGATTTGAAATCCGACTTGTTGCTTGAAAAGCTGAAGATTAGGGGTAGATTTTATATAGAAAACATTGTTTTCTGTAAAATGTTGGGAAAGGGGTCAAAACGGCAGTTTTTGTGAAAGTTGTTTTGAATTTAATGAATCTGCTAACTTCTGACATTTTTTACCGAAGCCAGAAAAACAGGCGAAGGGTTACAAAAATAGCTCTAGTTACACATTGGTAGACCCGATTTGAAATCCGACTTGTTGCTTGAAAAGCTGAAGATTAGGGGTAGATTTTATATAGAAAACATTGTTTTCTGTAAAATGTTGGGAAAGGGGTCAAAACGGCAGTTTTTGTGAAAGTTGTTTTGAATTTAATGAATCTGCTAACTTCTGACATTTTTTACCGAAGCCATAAAATCAGGCGAAGGGTTACAAAAATAGCTCTAGTTACACATTGGTAGACCCGATTTGAAATCCGACTTGTTGCTTGAAAAGCTGAAGATTAGGGGTAGATTTTATATAGAAAACATTGTTTTCTGTAAAATGTTGGGAAAGGGGTCAAAACGGCAGTTTTTGTGAAAGTTGTTTTGAATTTAATGAATCTGCTAACTTCTGACATTTTTTACCGAAGCCAGAAAAACAGGCGAAGGGTTACAAAAATAGCTCTAGTTACACATTGGTAGACCCGATTTGAAATCCGACTTGTTGCTTGAAAAGCAGAAGATTAGGGGTAGATTTTATATAGAATACATTGTTTTCTGTAAAATGTTGGGAAAGGGGTCAAAACGGCAGTTTTTGTGAAAGTTGTTTTGAATTGAATGAATCTGCTAACTTCTGACATTTTTTACCGAAGCCATAAAATCAGGCGAAGGGTTACAAAAATAGCTCTAGTTACACATTGGTAGACCCGATTTGAAATCCGACTTGTTGCTTGAAAAGCTGAAGATTAGGGGTAGATTTTATATAGAAATCATTGTTTTCTGTAAAATGTTGGGAAAGGGGTCAAAACGGCAGTTTTTGTGAAAGTTGTTTTGATTTTAATGAATCTGCTAACTTCTGACATTTTTTACCGAAGCCATAAAATCAGGCGAAGGGTTACAAAAATAGCTCTAGTTACACATTGGTAGACCCGATTTGAAATCCGACTTGTTGCTTGAAAAGCTGAAGATTAGGGGTAGATTTTATATAGAAAACATTGTTTTCTGTAAAATGTTGGGAAAGGGGTCAAAACGGCAGTTTTTGTGAAAGTTGTTTTGAATTTAATGAATCTGCTAACTTCTGACATTTTTTACCGAAGCCAGAAAAACAGGCGAAGGGTTACAAAAATAGCTCTAGTTACACATTGGTAGACCCGATTTGAAATCCGACTTGTTGCTTGAAAAGCTGAAGATTAGGGGTAGATTTTATATAGAAATACATTGTTTTCTGTAAAATGTTGGGAAAGGGGTCAAAACGGCAGTTTTTGTGAAAGTTGTTTTGAATTTAATGAATCTGCTAACTTCTGACATTTTTTACCGAAGCCATAAAATCAGGCGAAGGGTTACAAAAATAGCTCTAGTTACACATTGGTAGACCCGATTTGAAATCCGACTTGTTGCTTGAAAAGCTGAAGATTAGGGGTAGATTTTATATAGAAAACATTGTTTTCTGTAAAATGTTGGGAAAGGGGTCAAAACGGCAGTTTTTGTGAAAGTTGTTTTGAATTTAATGAATCTGCTAACTTCTGACATTTTTTACCGAAGCCAGAAAAACAGGCGAAGGGTTACAAAAATAGCTCTAGTTACACATTGGTAGACCCGATTTGAAATCCGACTTGTTGCTTGAAAAGCAGAAGATTAGGGGTAGATTTTATATAGAATACATTGTTTTCTGTAAAATGTTGGGAAAGGGGTCAAAACGGCAGTTTTTGTGAAAGTTGTTTTGAATTGAATGAATCTGCTAACTTCAGACATTTTTTACCGAAGCCATAAAATCAGGCGAAGGGTTACAAAAATAGCTCTAGTTACACATTGGTAGACCCGATTTGAAATCCGACTTGTTGCTTGAAAAGCTGAAGATTAGGGGTAGATTTTATATAGAAAACATTGTTTTCTGTAAAATGTTGGGAAAGGGGTCAAAACGGCAGTTTTTGTGAAAGTTGTTTTGAATTTAATGAATCTGCTAACTTCTGACATTTTTTACCGAAGCCAGAAAAACAGGCGAAGGGTTACAAAAATAGCTCTAGTTACACATTGGTAGACCCGATTTGAAATCCGACTTGTTGCTTGAAAAGCTGAAGATTAGGGGTAGATTTTATATAGAAAACATTGTTTTCTGTAAAATGTTGGGAAAGGGGTCAAAACGGCAGTTTTTGTGAAAGTTGTTTTGAATTTAATGAATCTGCTAACTTCTGACATTTTTTACCGAAGCCAGAAAAACAGGCGAAGGGTTACAAAAATAGCTCTAGTTACACATTGGTAGACCCGATTTGAAATCCGACTTGTTGCTTGAAAAGCAGAAGATTAGGGGTAGATTTTATATAGAATACATTGTTTTCTGTAAAATGTTGGGAAAGGGGTCAAAACGGCAGTTTTTGTGAAAGTTGTTTTGAATTGAATGAATCTGCTAACTTCAGACATTTTTTACCGAAGCCATAAAATCAGGCGAAGGGTTACAAAAATAGCTCTAGTTACACATTGGTAGACCCGATTTGAAATCCGACTTGTTGCTTGAAAAGCTGAAGATTAGGGGTAGATTTTATATAGAAAACATTGTTTTCTGTAAAATGTTGGGAAAGGGGTCAAAACGGCAGTTTTTGTGAAAGTTGTTTTGAATTTAATGAATCTGCTAACTTCTGACATTTTTTACCGAAGCCAGAAAAACAGGCGAAGGGTTACAAAAATAGCTCTAGTTACACATTGGTAGACCCGATTTGAAATCCGACTTGTTGCTTGAAAAGCTGAAGATTAGGGGTAGATTTTATATAGAAAACATTGTTTTCTGTAAAATGTTGGGAAAGGGGTCAAAACGGCAGTTTTTGTGAAAGTTGTTTTGAATTTAATGAATCTGCTAACTTCTGACATTTTTTACCGAAGCCAGAAAAACAGGCGAAGGGTTACAAAAATAGCTCTAGTTACACATTGGTAGACCCGATTTGAAATCCGACTTGTTGCTTGAAAAGCTGAAGATTAGGGGTAGATTTTATATAGAAAACATTGTTTTCTGTAAAATGTTGGGAAAGGGGTCAAAACGGCAGTTTTTGTGAAAGTTGTTTTGAATTTAATGAATCTGCTAACTTCTGACATTTTTTACCGAAGCCAGAAAAACAGGCGAAGGGTTACAAAAATAGCTCTAGTTACACATTGGTAGACCCGATTTGAAATCCGACTTGTTGCTTGAAAAGCTGAAGATTAGGGGTAGATTTTATATAGAAAACATTGTTTTCTGTAAAATGTTGGGAAAGGGGTCAAAACGGCAGTTTTTGTGAAAGTTGTTTTGAATTTAATGAATCTGCTAACTTCTGACATTTTTTACCGAAGCCATAAAATCAGGCGAAGGGTTACAAAAATAGCTCTAGTTACACATTGGTAGACCCGATTTGAAATCCGACTTGTTGCTTGAAAAGCTGAAGATTAGGGGTAGATTTTATATAGAAAACATTGTTTTCTGTAAAATGTTGGGAAAGGGGTCAAAACGGCAGTTTTTGTGAAAGTTGTTTTGAATTTAATGAATCTGCTAACTTCTGACATTTTTTACCGAAGCCATAAAATCAGGCGAAGGGTTACAAAAATAGCTCTAGTTACACATTGGTAGACCCGATTTGAAATCCGACTTGTTGCTTGAAAAGCTGAAGATTAGGGGTAGATTTTATATAGAAAACATTGTTTTCTGTAAAATGTTGGGAAAGGGGTCAAAACGGCAGTTTTTGTGAAAGTTGTTTTGAATTTAATGAATCTGCTAACTTCTGACATTTTTTACCGAAGCCATAAAATCAGGCGAAGGGTTACAAAAATAGCTCTAGTTACACATTGGTAGACCCGATTTGAAATCCGACTTGTTGCTTGAAAAGCTGAAGATTAGGGGTAGATTTTATATAGAAAACATTGTTTTCTGTAAAATGTTGGGAAAGGGGTCAAAACGGCAGTTTTTGTGAAAGTTGTTTTGAATTTAATGAATCTGCTAACTTCTGACATTTTTTACCGAAGCCAGAAAAACAGGCGAAGGGTTACAAAAATAGCTCTAGTTACACATTGGTAGACCCGATTTGAAATCCGACTTGTTGCTTGAAAAGCAGAAGATTAGGGGTAGATTTTATATAGAAAACATTGTTTTCTGTAAAATGTTGGGAAAGGGGTCAAAACGGCAGTTTTTGTGAAAGTTGTTTTGAATTGAATGAATCTGCTAACTTCTGACATTTTTTACCGAAGCCAGAAAAACAGGCGAAGGGTTACAAAAATAGCTCTAGTTACACATTGGTAGACCCGATTTGAAATCCGACTTGTTGCTTGAAAAGCTGAAGATTAGGGGTAGATTTTATATAGAAAACATTGTTTTCTGTAAAATGTTGGGAAAGGGGTCAAAACGGCAGTTTTTGTGAAAGTTGTTTTGAATTTAATGAATCTGCTAACTTCTGACATTTTTTACCGAAGCCATAAAATCAGGCGAAGGGTTACAAAAATAGCTCTAGTTACACATTGGTAGACCCGATTTGAAATCCGACTTGTTGCTTGAAAAGCTGAAGATTAGGGGTAGATTTTATATAGAAAACATTGTTTTCTGTAAAATGTTGGGAAAGGGGTCAAAACGGCAGTTTTTGTGAAAGTTGTTTTGAATTTAATGAATCTGCTAACTTCTGACATTTTTTACCGAA
This sequence comes from Salvelinus fontinalis, assembly GCF_029448725.1. NCBI lineage: Eukaryota > Metazoa > Chordata > Actinopteri > Salmoniformes > Salmonidae > Salvelinus > Salvelinus fontinalis. Next base: position 46,123,099 of record NC_074693.1, read on the forward strand.
GCCAGAAAAACAGGCGAAGGGTTACAAAAATAGCTCTAGTTACACATTGGTAGACCCGATTTGAAATCCGACTTGTTGCTTGAAAAGCTGAAGATTAGGGGTAGATTTTATATAGAAAACATTGTTTTCTGTAAAATGTTGGGAAAGGGGTCAAAACGGCAGTTTTTGTGAAAGTTGTTTTGAATTGAATGAATCTGCTAACTTCTGACATTTTTTACCGAAGCCATAAAATCAGGCGAAGGGTTACAAAAATAGCTCTAGTTACACATTGGTAGACCCGATTTGAAATCCGACTTGTTGCTTGAAAAGCTGAAGATTAGGGGTAGATTTTATATAGAAATCATTGTTTTCTGTAAAATGTTGGGAAAGGGGTCAAAACGGCAGTTTTTGTGAAAGTTGTTTTGAATTTAATGAATCTGCTAACTTCTGACATTTTTTACCGAAGCCATAAAATCAGGCGAAGGGTTACAAAAATAGCTCTAGTTACACATTGGTAGACCCGATTTGAAATCCGACTTGTTGCTTGAAAAGCTGAAGATTAGGGGTAGATTTTATATAGAAAACATTGTTTTCTGTAAAATGTTGGGAAAGGGGTCAAAACGGCAGTTTTTGTGAAAGTTGTTTTGAATTTAATGAATCTGCTAACTTCTGACATTTTTTACCGAAGCCAGAAAAACAGGCGAAGGGTTACAAAAATAGCTCTAGTTACACATTGGTAGACCCGATTTGAAATCCGACTTGTTGCTTGAAAAGCTGAAGATTAGGGGTAGATTTTATATAGAAAACATTGTTTTCTGTAAAATGTTGGGAAAGGGGTCAAAACGGCAGTTTTTGTGAAAGTTGTTTTGAATTTAATGAATCTGCTAACTTCTGACATTTTTTACCGAAGCCATAAAATCAGGCGAAGGGTTACAAAAATAGCTCTAGTTACACATTGGTAGACCCGATTTGAAATCCGACTTGTTGCTTGAAAAGCTGAAGATTAGGGGTAGATTTTATATAGAAAACATTGTTTTCTGTAAAATGTTGGGAAAGGGGTCAAAACGGCAGTTTTTGTGAAAGTTGTTTTGAATTTAATGAATCTGCTAACTTCTGACATTTTTTACCGAAGCCAGAAAAACAGGCGAAGGGTTACAAAAATAGCTCTAGTTACACATTGGTAGACCCGATTTGAAATCCGACTTGTTGCTTGAAAAGCAGAAGATTAGGGGTAGATTTTATATAGAAAACATTGTTTTCTGTAAAATGTTGGGAAAGGGGTCAAAACGGCAGTTTTTGTGAAAGTTGTTTTGAATTGAATGAATCTGCTAACTTCAGACATTTTTTACCGAAGCCATAAAATCAGGCGAAGGGTTACAAAAATAGCTCTAGTTACACATTGGTAGACCCGATTTGAAATCCGACTTGTTGCTTGAAAAGCTGAAGATTAGGGGTAGATTTTATATAGAAATCATTGTTTTCTGTAAAATGTTGGGAAAGGGGTCAAAACGGCAGTTTTTGTGAAAGTTGTTTTGATTTTAATGAATCTGCTAACTTCTGACATTTTTTACCGAAGCCATAAAATCAGGCGAAGGGTTACAAAAATAGCTCTAGTTACACATTGGTAGACCCGATTTGAAATCCGACTTGTTGCTTGAAAAGCTGAAGATTAGGGGTAGATTTTATATAGAAAACATTGTTTTCTGTAAAATGTTGGGAAAGGGGTCAAAACGGCAGTTTTTGTGAAAGTTGTTTTGAATTTAATGAATCTGCTAACTTCTGACATTTTTTACCGAAGCCAGAAAAACAGGCGAAGGGTTACAAAAATAGCTCTAGTTACACATTGGTAGACCCGATTTGAAATCCGACTTGTTGCTTGAGAAGCAGAAGATTAGGGGTAGATTTTATATAGAATACATTGTTTTCTGTAAAATGTTGGGAAAGGGGTCAAAACGGCAGTTTTTGTGAAAGTTGTTTTGAATTGAATGAATCTGCTAACTTCAGACATTTTTTACCGAAGCCATAAAATCAGGCGAAGGGTTACAAAAATAGCTCTAGTTACACATTGGTAGACCCGATTTGAAATCCGACTTGTTGCTTGAAAAGCTGAAGATTAGGGGTAGATTTTATATAGAAAACATTGTTTTCTGTAAAATGTTGGGAAAGGGGTCAAAACGGCAGTTTTTGTGAAAGTTGTTTTGAATTTAATGAATCTGCTAACTTCTGACATTTTTTACCGAAGCCATAAAATCAGGCGAAGGGTTACAAAAATAGCTCTAGTTACACATTGGTAGACCCGATTTGAAATCCGACTTGTTGCTTGAAAAGCTGAAGATTAGGGGTAGATTTTATATAGAAAACATTGTTTTCTGTAAAATGTTGGGAAAGGGGTCAAAACGGCAGTTTTTGTGAAAGTTGTTTTGAATTTAATGAATCTGCTAACTTCTGACATTTTTTACCGAAGCCAGAAAAACAGGCGAAGGGTTACAAAAATAGCTCTAGTTACACATTGGTAGACCCGATTTGAAATCCGACTTGTTGCTTGAAAAGCAGAAGATTAGGGGTAGATTTTATATAGAAAACATTGTTTTCTGTAAAATGTTGGGAAAGGGGTCAAAACGGCAGTTTTTGTGAAAGTTGTTTTGAATTGAATGAATCTGCTAACTTCTGACATTTTTTACCGAAGCCATAAAATCAGGCGAAGGGTTACAAAAATAGCTCTAGTTACACATTGGTAGACCCGATTTGAAATCCGACTTGTTGCTTGAAAAGCTGAAGATTAGGGGTAGATTTTATATAGAAATCATTGTTTTCTGTAAAATGTTGGGAAAGGGGTCAAAACGGCAGTTTTTGTGAAAGTTGTTTTGATTTTAATGAATCTGCTAACTTCTGACATTTTTTACCGAAGCCATAAAATCAGGCGAAGGGTTACAAAAATAGCTCTAGTTACACATTGGTAGACCCGATTTGAAATCCGACTTGTTGCTTGAAAAGCTGAAGATTAGGGGTAGATTTTATATAGAAAACATTGTTTTCTGTAAAATGTTGGGAAAGGGGTCAAAACGGCAGTTTTTGTGAAAGTTGTTTTGAATTTAATGAATCTGCTAACTTCTGACATTTTTTACCGAAGCCAGAAAAACAGGCGAAGGGTTACAAAAATAGCTCTAGTTACACATTGGTAGACCCGATTTGAAATCCGACTTGTTGCTTGAAAAGCTGAAGATTAGGGGTAGATTTTATATAGAAAACATTGTTTTCTGTAAAATGTTGGGAAAGGGGTCAAAACGGCAGTTTTTGTGAAAGTTGTTTTGAATTTAATGAATCTGCTAACTTCTAACATTTTTTACCGAAGCCATAAAAACAGGCGAAGGGTTACAAAAATAGCTCTAGTTACACATTGGTAGACCCGATTTGAAATCCGACTTGTTGCTTGAAAAGCTGAAGATTAGGGGTAGATTTTATATAGAAAACATTGTTTTCTGTAAAATGTTGGGAAAGGGGTCAAAACGGCAGTTTTTGTGAAAGTTGTTTTGAATTTAATGAATCTGCTAACTTCTGACATTTTTTACCGAAGCCAGAAAAACAGGCGAAGGGTTACAAAAATAGCTCTAGTTACACATTGGTAGACCCGATTTGAAATCCGACTTGTTGCTTGAAAAGCTGAAGATTAGGGGTAGATTTTATATAGAAAACATTGTTTTCTGTAAAATGTTGGGAAAGGGGTCAAAACGGCAGTTTTTGTGAAAGTTGTTTTGAATTTAATGAATCTGCTAACTTCTGACATTTTTTACCGAAGCCAGAAAAACAGGCGAAGGGTTACAAAAATAGCTCTAGTTACACATTGGTAGACCCGATTTGAAATCCGACTTGTTGCTTGAAAAGCTGAAGATTAGGGGTAGATTTTATATAGAAAACATTGTTTTCTGTAAAATGTTGGGAAAGGGGTCAAAACGGCAGTTTTTGTGAAAGTTGTTTTGAATTTAATGAATCTGCTAACTTCTGACATTTTTTACCGAAGCCAGAAAAACAGGCGAAGGGTTACAAAAATAGCTCTAGTTACACATTGGTAGACCCGATTTGAAATCCGACTTGTTGCTTGAAAAGCTGAAGATTAGGGGTAGATTTTATATAGAAAACATTGTTTTCTGTAAAATGTTGGGAAAGGGGTCAAAACGGCAGTTTTTGTGAAAGTTGTTTTGAATTTAATGAATCTGCTAACTTCTGACATTTTTTACCGAAGCCAGAAAAACAGGCGAAGGGTTACAAAAATAGCTCTAGTTACACATTGGTAGACCCGATTTGAAATCCGACTTGTTGCTTGAAAAGCAGAAGATTAGGGGTAGATTTTATATAGAAAACATTGTTTTCTGTAAAATGTTGGGAAAGGGGTCAAAACGGCAGTTTTTGTGAAAGTTGTTTTGAATTGAATGAATCTGCTAACTTCTAGACATTTTTTACCGAAGCCAGAAAATCAGGCGAAGGGTTACAAAAATAGCTCTAGTTACACATTGGTAGACCCGATTTGAAATCCGACTTGTTGCTTGAAAAGCTGAAGATTAGGGGTAGATTTTATATAGAAAACATTGTTTTCTGTAAAATGTTGGGAAAGGGGTCAAAACGGCAGTTTTTGTGAAAGTTGTTTTGAATTTAATGAATCTGCTAACTTCTGACATTTTTTACCGAAGCCAGAAAAACAGGCGAAGGGTTACAAAAATAGCTCTAGTTACACATTGGTAGACCCGATTTGAAATCCGACTTGTTGCTTGAAAAGCTGAAGATTAGGGGTAGATTTTATATAGAAAACATTGTTTTCTGTAAAATGTTGGGAAAGGGGTCAAAACGGCAGTTTTTGTGAAAGTTGTTTTGAATTTAATGAATCTGCTAACTTCTGACATTTTTTACCGAAGCCAGAAAAACAGGCGAAGGGTTACAAAAATAGCTCTAGTTACAGATTGGTAGACCCGATTTGAAATCCGACTTGTTGCTTGAAAAGCAGAAGATTAGGGGTAGATTTTATATAGAATACATTGTTTTCTGTAAAATGTTGGGAAAGGGGTCAAAACGGCAGTTTTTGTGAAAGTTGTTTTGAATTGAATGAATCTGCTAACTTCTGACATTTTTTACCGAAGCCATAAAATCAGGCGAAGGGTTACAAAAATAGCTCTAGTTACAGATTGGTAGACCCGATTTGAAATCCGACTTGTTGCTTGAAAAGCTGAAGATTAGGGGTAGATTTTATATAGAAAACATTGTTTTCTGTAAAATGTTGGGAAAGGGGTCAAAACGGCAGTTTTTGTGAAAGTTGTTTTGAATTTAATGAATCTGCTAACTTCTGACATTTTTTACCGAAGCCAGAAAAACAGGCGAAGGGTTACAAAAATAGCTCTAGTTACACATTGGTAGACCCGATTTGAAATCCGACTTGTTGCTTGAAAAGCAGAAGATTAGGGGTAGATTTTATATAGAAAACATTGTTTTCTGTAAAATGTTGGGAAAGGGGTCAAAACGGCAGTTTTTGTGAAAGTTGTTTTGAATTGAATGAATCTGCTAACTTCAGACATTTTTTACCGAAGCCATAAAATCAGGCGAAGGGTTACAAAAATAGCTCTAGTTACAGATTGGTAGACCCGATTTGAAATCCGACTTGTTGCTTGAAAAGCTGAAGATTAGGGGTAGATTTTATATAGAAAACATTGTTTGCTGTAAAATGTTGGGAAAGGGGTCAAAACGGCAGTTTTTGTGAAAGTTGTTTTGAATTTAATGAATCTGCTAACTTCTGACATTTTTTACCGAAGCCAGAAAAACAGGCGAAGGGTTACAAAAATAGCTCTAGTTACAGATTGGTAGACCCGATTTGAAATCCGACTTGTTGCTTGAAAAGCTGAAGATTAGGGGTAGATTTTATATAGAAAACATTGTTTTCTGTAAAATGTTGGGAAAGGGGTCAAAACGGCAGTTTTTGTGAAAGTTGTTTTGAATTTAATGAATCTGCTAACTTCTGACATTTTTTACCGAAGCCAGAAAAACAGGCGAAGGGTTACAAAAATAGCTCTAGCTACAGATTGGTAGACCCGATTTGAAATCCGACTTGTTGCTTGAAAAGCAGAAGATTAGGGGTAGATTTTATATAGAATACATTGTTTTCTGTAAAATGTTGGGAAAGGGGTCAAAACGGCAGTTTTTGTGAAAGTTGTTTTGAATTTAATGAATCTGCTAACTTCTGACATTTTTTACCGAAGCCATAAAATCAGGCGAAGGGTTACAAAAATAGCTCTAGTTACAGATTGGTAGACCCGATTTGAAATACGACTTGTTGCTTGAAAAGCAGAAGATTAGGGGTAGATTTTATATAGAAAACATTGTTTTCTGTAAAATGTTGGGAAAGGGGTCAAAACGGCAGTTGTTTGTGAAAGTTGTTTTGAATTTAATGAATCTGCTAACTTCTGACATTTTTTACCGAAGCCAGAAAAACAGGTGATGGGTTACAAAAATAGCTCTAGTTACAGATTGGGAGACCCAATTTGAAATCCGAATTGTTGCTTGAAAAGCAGAAGAGTAGGGGTAGATTTTATATAGAAAACATTGTTTTCTGTAAAATGTTGGGAAAGGGGTCAAAACGGCAGTTGTTTGTGAAAGTTTAAAAAACACATGGTAGTGCATTTAGTAAAACTGCTGTAACGTAAATTCCATACTGAATAAACCTTCTCCGCATTTGACAAGCAGAGTAGTAGAGGGAAGTTTTAATCTAATATATTTTTGTCAAAGTCTTTGGTTTAGTGGTCAAAATGATAGTTGTTTTGAATTTAATGAATCTGCTAACTTCTGACATTTTTTACCGAAGACATAAAATCAGGCGAAGGGTTACAAAAATAGCTCTAGTTACACATTGGTAGACCCGATTTGAAATCCGACTTGTTGCTTGAAAAGCAGAAGATTAGGAGTAGATTTTATATAGAAAACATTGTTTTCTGTAAAATGTTGGGAAAGGGGTCAAAACGGCAGTTTTTGTGAAAGTTGTTTTGATTTTAATGAATCTGCTAACTTCTGACATTTTTTACCGAAGCCATAAAATCAGGCGAAGGGTTACAAAAACAGCTCTAGTTACACATTGGTAGACCCGATTTGAAATCCGACTTGTTGCTTGAAAAGCTGAAGATTAGGGGTAGATTTTATATAGAAATCATTGTTTTCTGTAAAATGTTGGGAAAGGGGTCAAAACGGCAGTTTTTGTGAAAGTTGTTTTGATTTTAATGAATCTGCTAACTTCTGACATTTTTTACCGAAGCCATAAAATCAGGCGAAGTGTTACAAAAATAGCTCTAGTTACACATTGGTAGACCCGATTTGAAATCCGACTTGTTGCTTGAAAAGCAGAAGATTAGGAGTAGATTTTATATAGAAAACATTGTTTTCTGTAAAATGTTGGGAAAGGGGTCAAAACGGCAGTTTTTGTGAAAGTTGTTTTGATTTTAATGAATCTGCTAACTTCTGACATTTTTTACCGAAGCCATAAAATCAGCCGAAGGGTTACAAAAGTAGCTCTAGTTACAGATTGGTAGACCCGATTTGAAATCCGACTTGTTGCTTGAAAAGCTGAAGATTAGGGGTAGATTTTATATAGAAAACATTGTTTGCTGTAAAATGTTGGGAAAGGGGTCAAAACGGCAGTTTTTGTGAAAGTTGTTTTGAATTTAATGAATCTGCTAACTTCTGACATTTTTTACCGAAGCCAGAAAAACAGGCGAAGGGTTACAAAAATAGCTCTAGTTACAGATTGGTAGACCCGATTTGAAATCCGACTTGTTGCTTGAAAAGCTGAAGATTAGGGGTAGATTTTATATAGAAAACATTGTTTTCTGTAAAATGTTGGGAAAGGGGTCAAAACGGCAGTTTTTGTGAAAGTTGTTTTGAATTTAATGAATCTGCTAACTTCTGACATTTTTTACCGAAGCCAGAAAAACAGGCGAAGGGTTACAAAAATAGCTCTAGCTACAGATTGGTAGACCCGATTTGAAATCCGACTTGTTGCTTGAAAAGCAGAAGATTAGGGGTAGATTTTATATAGAAAACATTGTTTTCTGTAAAATGTTGGGAAAGGGGTCAAAACGGCAGTTGTTTGTGAAAGTTTAAAAAACACATGGTAGTGCATTTAGTAAAACTGCTGTAACGTAAATTCCATACTGAATAAACCTTCTCCGCATTTGACAAGCAGAGTAGTAGAGGGAAGTTTTAATCTAATATATTTTTGTCAAAGTCTTTGGTTTAGTGGTCAAAATGATAGTTGTTTTGAATTTAATGAATCTGCTAACTTCTGACATTTTTTACCGAAGACATAAAATCAGGCGAAGGGTTACAAAAATAGCTCTAGTTACACATTGGTAGACCCGATTTGAAATCCGACTTGTTGCTTGAAAAGCAGAAGATTAGGAGTAGATTTTATATAGAAAACATTGTTTTCTGTAAAATGTTGGGAAAGGGGTCAAAACGGCAGTTTTTGTGAAAGTTGTTTTGATTTTAATGAATCTGCTAACTTCTGACATTTTTTACCGAAGCCATAAAATCAGGCGAAGGGTTACAAAAACAGCTCTAGTTACACATTGGTAGACCCGATTTGAAATCCGACTTGTTGCTTGAAAAGCTGAAGATTAGGGGTAGATTTTATATAGAAATCATTGTTTTCTGTAAAATGTTGGGAAAGGGGTCAAAACGGCAGTTTTTGTGAAAGTTGTTTTGATTTGAATGAATCTGCTAACTTCTGACATTTTTTACCGAAGCCATAAAATCAGGCGAAGTGTTACAAAAATAGCTCTAGTTACACATTGGTAGACCCGATTTGAAATCCGACTTGTTGCTTGAAAAGCAGAAGATTAGGAGTAGATTTTATATAGAAAACATTGTTTTCTGTAAAATGTTGGGAAAGGGGTCAAAACGGCAGTTTTTGTGAAAGTTGTTTTGATTTTAATGAATCTGCTAACTTCTGACATTTTTTACCGAAGCCATAAAATCAGCCGAAGGGTTACAAAAGTAGCTCTAGTTACAGATTGGTAGACCCGATTTGAAATCCGACTTGTTGCTTGAAAAGCTGAAGATTAGGGGTAGATTTTATATAGAAAACATTGTTTGCTGTAAAATGTTGGGAAAGGGGTCAAAACGGCAGTTTTTGTGAAAGTTGTTTTGAATTTAATGAATCTGCTAACTTCTGACATTTTTTACCGAAGCCAGAAAAACAGGCGAAGGGTTACAAAAATAGCTCTAGTTACAGATTGGTAGACCCGATTTGAAATCCGACTTGTTGCTTGAAAAGCTGAAGATTAGGGGTAGATTTTATATAGAAAACATTGTTTTCTGTAAAATGTTGGGAAAGGGGTCAAAACGGCAGTTTTTGTGAAAGTTGTTTTGAATTTAATGAATCTGCTAACTTCTGACATTTTTTACCGAAGCCAGAAAAACAGGCGAAGGGTTACAAAAATAGCTCTAGCTACAGATTGGTAGACCCGATTTGAAATCCGACTTGTTGCTTGAAAAGCAGAAGATTAGGGGTAGATTTTATATAGAAAACATTGTTTTCTGTAAAATGTTGGGAAAGGGGTCAAAACGGCAGTTGTTTGTGAAAGTTGTTTTGAATTTAATGAATCTGCTAACTTCTGACATTTTTTACCGAAGCCAGAAAAACAGGTGATGGGTTACAAAAATAGCTCTAGTTACAGATTGGGAGACCCAATTTGAAATCCGAATTGTTGCTTGAAAAGCAGAAGAGTAGGGGTAGATTTTATATAGAAAACATTGTTTTCTGTAAAATGTTGGGAAAGGGGTCAAAACGGCAGTTTTTGTGAAAGTTGTTTTGATTTTAATGAATCTGCTAACTTCTGACATTTTTTACCGAAGCCATAAAATCAGGCGAAGGGTTACAAAAACAGCTCTAGTTACACATTGGTAGACCCGATTTGAAATCCGACTTGTTGCTTGAAAAGCTGAAGATTAGGGGTAGATTTTATATAGAAATCATTGTTTTCTGTAAAATGTTGGGAAAGGGGTCAAAACGGCAGTTTTTGTGAAAGTTGTTTTGATTTGAATGAATCTGCTAACTTCTGACATTTTTTACCGAAGCCATAAAATCAGGCGAAGTGTTACAAAAATAGCTCTAGTTACACATTGGTAGACCCGATTTGAAATCCGACTTGTTGCTTGAAAAGCAGAAGATTAGGAGTAGATTTTATATAGAAAACATTGTTTTCTGTAAAATGTTGGGAAAGGGGTCAAAACGGCAGTTTTTGTGAAAGTTGTTTTGATTTTAATGAATCTGCTAACTTCTGACATTTTTTACCGAAGCCATAAAATCAGCCGAAGGGTTACAAAAGTAGCTCTAGTTACAGATTGGTAGACCCGATTTGAAATCCGACTTGTTGCTTGAAAAGCTGAAGATTAGGGGTAGATTTTATATAGAAACATTGTTTGCTGTAAAATGTTGGGAAAGGGGTCAAAACGGCAGTTTTTGTGAAAGTTGTTTTGAATTTAATGAATCTGCTAACTTCTGACATTTTTTACCGAAGCCAGAAAAACAGGCGAAGGGTTACAAAAATAGCTCTAGTTACAGATTGGTAGACCCGATTTGAAATCCGACTTGTTGCTTGAAAAGCTGAAGATTAGGGGTAGATTTTATATAGAAAACATTGTTTTCTGTAAAATGTTGGGAAAGGGGTCAAAACGGCAGTTTTTGTGAAAGTTGTTTTGATTTTAATGAATCTGCTAACTTCTGACATTTTTTACCGAAGCCATAAAATCAGCCGAAGGGTTACAAAAGTAGCTCTAGTTACAGATTGGTAGACCCGATTTGAAATCCGACTTGTTGCTTGAAAAGCTGAAGATTAGGGGTAGATTTTATATAGAAACATTGTTTGCTGTAAAATGTTGGGAAAGGGGTCAAAACGGCAGTTTTTGTGAAAGTTGTTTTGAATTTAATGAATCTGCTAACTTCTGACATTTTTTACCGAAGCCAGAAAAACAGGCGAAGGGTTACAAAAATAGCTCTAGTTACAGATTGGTAGACCCGATTTGAAATCCGACTTGTTGCTTGAAAAGCTGAAGATTAGGGGTAGATTTTATATAGAAAACATTGTTTTCTGTAAAATGTTGGGAAAGGGGTCAAAACGGCAGTTTTTGTGAAAGTTGTTTTGAATTTAATGAATCTGCTAACTTCTGACATTTTTTACCGAAGCCAGAAAAACAGGCGAAGGGTTACAAAAATAGCTCTAGCTACAGATTGGTAGACCCGATTTGAAATCCGACTTGTTGCTTGAAAAGCAGAAGATTAGGGGTAGATTTTATATAGAAAACATTGTTTTCTGTAAAATGTTGGGAAAGGGGTCAAAACGGCAGTTGTTTGTGAAAGTTGTTTTGAATTTAATGAATCTGCTAACTTCTGACATTTTTTACCGAAGCCAGAAAAACAGGTGATGGGTTACAAAAATAGCTCTAGTTACAGATTGGGAGACCCAATTTGAAATCCGAATTGTTGCTTGAAAAGCAGAAGAGTAGGGGTAGATTTTATATAGAAAACATTGTTTTCTGTAAAATGTTGGGAAAGGGGTCAAAACGGCAGTTGTTTGTGAAAGTTTAAAAAACACATGGTAGTGCATTTAGTAAAACTGCTGTAACGTAAATTCCATACTGAATAAACCTTCTCCGCATTTGACAAGCAGATTAGTAGAGGGAAGTTTTAATCTAATATATTTTTGTCAAAGTCTTTGGTTTAGTGGTCAAAATGATAGTTGTTTTGAATTTAATGAATCTGCTAACTTCTGACATTTTTTACCGAAGCCATAAAATCAGGCGAAGGGTTACAAAAATAGCTCTAGTTACACATTGGTAGACCCGATTTGAAATCCGACTTGTTGCTTGAAAAGCAGAAGATTAGGAGTAGATTTTATATAGAAAACATTGTTTTCTGTAAAATGTTGGGAAAGGGGTCAAAACGGCAGTTTTTGTGAAAGTTGTTTTGAATTGAATGAATCTGCTAACTTCAGACATTTTTTACCGAAGCCATAAAATCAGGCGAAGGGTTACAAAAGTAGCTCTAGTTACAGATTGGTAGACCCGATTTGAAATCCGACTTGTTGCTTCTAAAGCTGAAGATTAGGGGTAGATTTTATATAGAAAACATTGTTTTCTGTAAAATGTTGGGAAAGGGGTCAAAACGGCAGTTTTTGTGAAAGTTGTTTTGAATTGAATGAATCTGCTAACTTCTGACATTTTTTACCGAAGCCATAAAATCAGGCGAAGGGTTACAAAAATAGCTCTAGTTACACATTGGTAGACCCGATTTGAAATCCGACTTGTTGCTTGAAAAGCAGAAGATTAGGAGTAGATTTTATATAGAAAACATTGTTTTCTGTAAAATGTTGGGAAAGGGGTCAAAACGGCAGTTTTTGTGAAAGTTGTTTTGATTTTAATGAATCTGCTAACTTCTGACATTTTTTACCGAAGCCAGAAAAACAGGCGAAGGGTTACATAAATAGCTCTAGTTACACATTGGTAGACCCGATTTGAAATCTGACTTGTTGCTTGAAAAGCTGAAGATTAGGGGTATATTTTATATAGAAAACATTGTTTTCTGTAAAATGTTGGGAAAGGGGTCAAAACGGCAGTTTTTGTGAAAGTTGTTTTGAATTTAATGAATCTGCTAACTTCTGACATTTTTTACCGAAGCCAGAAAAACAGGCGAAGGGTTACAAAAATAGCTCTAGTTACACATTGGTAGACCCGATTTGAAATCCGACTTGTTGCTTGAAAAGCAGAAGATTAGGGGTAGATTTTATATAGAAAACATTGTTTTCTGTAAAATGTTGGGAAAGGGGTCAAAACGGCAGTTTTTGTGAAAGTTGTTTTGATTTTAATGAATCTGCTAACTTCTGACATTTTTTACCGAAGCCATAAAATCAGGCGAAGGGTTACAAAAATAGCTCTAGTTACACATTGGTAGACCCGATTTGAAATCCGACTTGTTGCTTGAAAAGCTGAAGATTAGGGGGTAGATGTTATATAGAAAACATTGTTTTCTGTAAAATGTTGGGAAAGGGGTCAAAACGGCAGTTTTTGTGAAAGTTGTTTTGAATTTAATGAATCTGCTAACTTCAGACATTTTTTACCGAAGCCATAAAATCAGGCGAAGGGTTACAAAAGTAGCTCTAGTTACAGATTGGTAGACCCGATTTGAAATCCGACTTGTTGCTTGAAAAGCTGAAGATTAGGGGTAGATTTTATATAGAAAACATTGTTTTCTGTAAAATGTTGGGAAAGGGGTCAAAACGGCAGTTGTTTGTGAAAGTTTAAAAAACACATGGTAGTGCATTTAGTAAAACTGCTGTAAGGTAAATTCCATACTGAATAAACCTTCTCCGCATTTGACAAGTAGAGTAGTTGAGGGAAGTTTTAATCTAATATATTTTTGTCAAAGTCTTTGGTTTAGTGGTCAAAATGATAGTTGTTTTGAATTTAATGAATCTGCTAATTTCTGACATTTTTTACCGAAGCCATAAAATCAGTCGAAGGGTTACAAAAATAGCTCTAGTTACACATTGGTAGACCCGATTTGAAATCCGACTTGTTGCTTGAAAAGCAGAAGATTAGGAGTAGATTTTATATAGAAAACATTGTTTTCTGTAAAATGTTGGGAAAGGGGTCAAAACGGCAGTTTTTGTGAAAGTTGTTTTGAATTGAATGAATCTGCTAACTTCTGACATTTCTTACCGAAGCCATAAAATCAGGCGAAGGGTTACAAAAATAGCTCTAGTTACAGATTGGTAGACCCGATTTGAAATCCGACTTGTTGCTTGAAAAGCTGAAGATTAGGGGTAGATTTTATATAGAAAACATTGTTTTCTGTAAAATGTTGGGAAAGGGGTCAAAATGGCAGTTTTTGTGAAAGTTGTTTTGAATTGAATGAATCTGCTAACTTCAGACATTTTTTACCGAAGCCATAAAATCAGGCGAAGGGTTACAAAAGTAGCTCTAGTTACAGATTGGTAGACCCGATTTGAAATCCGACTTGTTGCTTGAAAAGCTGAAGATTAGGGGTAGATTTTATATTGAAAACATTGTTTTCTGTAAAATGTTGGGAAAGGGGTCAAAACGGCAGTTTTTGTGAAAGTTGTTTTGAATTTAATGAATCTGCTAACTTCTGACATTTTTTACCGAAGCCAGAAAAACAGGCGAAGGGTTACAAAAATAGCTCTAGTTACACATTGGTAGACCCGATTTGAAATCCGACTTGTTGCTTGAAAAGCAGAAGATTAGGAGTAGATTTTATATAGAAAACATTGTTTTCTGTAAAATGTTGGGAAAGGGGTCAAAACGGCAGTTTTTGTGAAAGTTGTTTTGATTTTAATGAATCTGCTAACTTCTGACATTTTTTACCGAAGCCATAAAATCAGGCGAAGGGTTACAAAAATAGCTCTAGTTACACATTGGTAGACCCGATTTGAAATCCGACTTGTTGCTTGAAAAGCAGAAGGTTAGGAGTAGATTTTATATAGAAAACATTGTTTTCTGTAAAATGTTGGGAAAGGGGTCAAAACGGCAGTTTTTGTGAAAGTTGTTTTGATTTTAATGAATCTGCTAACTTCTGACATTTTTTACCGAAGCCATAAAATCAGGCGAAGGGTTACAAAAATAGCTCTAGTTACACATTGGTAGACCCGATTTGAAATCCGACTTGTTGCTTGAAAAGCAGAAGATTAGGGGTAGATTTTATATAGAAAACATTGTTTTCTGTAAAATGTTGGGAAAGGGGTCAAAACGGCAGTTTTTGTGAAAGTTGTTTTGAATTTAATGAATCTGCTAACTTCTGACATTTTTTACCGAAGCCATAAAATCAGGCGAAGGGTTACAAAAATAGCTCTAGGTACAGATTGGTAGACCCGATTTGAAATCCGACTTGTTGCTTGAAAAGCTGAAGATTAGGGGTAGATTTTTTATAGAAAACATTGTTTTCTGTAAAATGTTGGGAAAGGGGTCAAAACGGCAGTTTTTGTGAAAGTTGTTTTGATTTTAATGAATCTGCTAACTTCTGACATTTTTTACCGAAGCCATAAAATCAGGCGAAGGGTTACAAAAATAGCTCTAGTTACACATTGGTAGACCCGATTTGAAATCCGACTTGTTGCTTGAAAAGCTGAAGATTAGGGGTAGATTTTATATAGAAAACATTGCTTTCTGTAAAATGTTGGGAAAGGGGTCAAAACGGCAGTTTTTGTGAAAGTTGTTTTGAATTGAATGAATCTGCTAACTTCAGACATTTTTTACCGAAGCCATAAAATCAGGCGAAGGGTTACAAAAGTAGCTCTAGTTACAGATTGGTAGACCCGATTTGAAATCCGACTTGTTGCTTGAAAAGCTGAAGATTAGGGGTAGATTTTATATAGAAAACATTGTTTGCTGTAAAATGTTGGGAAAGGGGTCAAAACGGCAGTTTTTGTGAAAGTTTAAAAAACACATGGTAGTGCATTTAGTAAAACTGCTGTAACGTAAATTCCATACTGAATAAACCTTCTCCGCATTTGACAAGCAGAGTAGTAGAGGGAAGTTTTAATCTAATATATTTTTGTCAAAGTCTTTGGTTTAGTGGTCAAAATGATAGTTGTTTTGAATTTAATGAATCTGCTAACTTCTGACATTTTTTACCGAAGCCATAAAATCAGGCGAAGGGTTACAAAAATAGCTCTAGTTACACATTGGTAGACCCGATTTGAAATCCGACTTGTTGCTTGAAAAGCAGAAGATTAGGAGTAGATTTTATATAGAAAACATTGTTTTCTGTAAAATGTTGGGAAAGGGGTCAAAACGGCAGTTTTTGTGAAAGTTGTTTTGATTTTAATGAATCTGCTAACTTCTGACATGTTTTACCGAAGCCATAAAATCAGGCGAAGGGTTACAAAAATAGCTCTAGTTACACATTGGTAGACCCGATTTGAAATCCGACTTGTTGCTTGAAAAGCAGAAGATTAGGGGTAGATTTTATATAGAAAACATTGTTTTCTGTAAAATGTTGGGAAAGGGGTCAAAACGGCAGTTTTTGTGAAAGTTGTTTTGAATTTAATGAATCTGCTAACTTCTGACATTTTTTACCGAAGCCATAAAATCAGGCGAAGGGTTACAAAAATAGCTCTACTTACACATTGGTAGACCCGATTTGAAATCCGACTTGTTGCTTGAAAAGCTGAAGATTAGGGGTAGATTGTATATAGAAAACATTCTTTTCTGTAAAATGTTGGGAAAGGGGTCAAAACGGCAGTTTTTGTGAAAGTTGTTTTGAATTTAATGAATCTGCTAACTTCTGACATTTTTTACCGAAGCCATAAAATCAGGCGAAGGGTTACAAAAATAGCTCTAGTTACAGATTGGTAGACCCGATTTGAAATCCGACTTGTTGCTTGAAAAGCTGAAGATTAGGGGTAGATTTTTTATAGAAAACATTGTTTTCTGTAAAATGTTGGGAAAGGGGTCAAAACGGCAGTTTTTGTGAAAGTTGTTTTGATTTTAATGAATCTGCTAACTTCTGACATTTTTTACCGAAGCCATAAAATCAGGCGAAGGGTTACAAAAATAGCTCTAGTTACACATTGGTAGACCCGATTTGAAATCCGACTTGTTGCTTGAAAAGCTGAAGATTAGGGGTAGATTTTATATAGAAAACATTGCTTTCTGTAAAATGTTGGGAAAGGGGTCAAAACGGCAGTTTTTGTGAAAGTTGTTTTGAATTTAATGAATCTGCTAACTTCTGACATTTTTTACCGAAGCCAGAAAAACAGGCGAAGGGTTACAAAAATAGCTCTAGTTACACATTGGTAGACCCGATTTGAAATCCGACTTGTTGCTTGAAAAGCAGAAGATTAGGGGTAGATTTTATATAGAAAACATTGTTTTCTGTAAAATGTTGGGAAAGGGGTCAAAACGGCAGTTTTTGTGAAAGTTGTTTTGAATTGAATGAATCTGCTAACTTCAGACATTTTTTACCGAAGCCATAAAATCAGGCGAAGGGTTACAAAACTAGCTCTAGTTACAGATTGGTAGACCCGATTTGAAATCCGACTTGTTGCTTGAAAAGCTGAAGATTAGGGGTAGATTTTATATAGAAAACATTGTTTGCTGTAAAATGTTGGGAAAGGAGTCAAAACGGCAGTTTTTGTGAAAGTTGTTTTGAATTTAATGAATCTGCTAACTTCTGACATTTTTTACCGAAGCCAGAAAAACAGGCGAAGGGTTACAAAAATAGCTCTAGTTACAGATTGGTAGACCCGATTTGAAATCCGACTTGTTGCTTGAAAAGCTGAAGATTAGGGGTAGATTTTATATAGAAAACATTGTTTTCTGTAAAATGTTGGGAAAGGGGTCAAAACGGCAGTTTTTGTGAAAGTTGTTTTGAATTTAATGAATCTGCTAACTTCTGACATTTTTTACCGAAGCCAGAAAAACAGGCGAAGGGTTACAAAAATAGCTCTAGCTACAGATTGGTAGACCCGATTTGAAATCCTACTTGTTGCTTGAAAAGCAGAAGATTAGGGGTAGATTTTATATAGAATACATTGTTTTCTGTAAAATGTTGGGAAAGGGGTCAAAACGGCAGTTTTTGTGAAAGTTGTTTTGAATTTAATGAATCTGCTAACTTCTGACATTTTTTACCGAAGCCATAAAATCAGGCGAAGGGTTACAAAAATAGCTCTAGTTACAGATTGGTAGACCCGATTTGAAATCCGACTTGTTGCTTGAAAAGCTGAAGATTAGGGGTAGATTTTTTATAGAAAACATTGTTTTCTGTAAAATGTTGGGAAAGGGGTCAAAACGGCAGTTTTTGTGAAAGTTGTTTTGATTTTAATGAATCTGCTAACTTCTGACATTTTTTACCGAAGCCATAAAATCAGGCGAAGGGTTACAAAAATAGCTCTAGTTACACATTGGTAGACCCGATTTGAAATCCGACTTGTTGCTTGAAAAGCTGAAGATTAGGGGTAGATTTTATATAGAAAACATTGCTTTCTGTAAAATGTTGGGAAAGGGGTCAAAACGGCAGTTTTTGTGAAAGTTGTTTTGAATTTAATGAATCTGCTAACTTCTGACATTTTTTACCGAAGCCAGAAAAACAGGCGAAGGGTTACAAAAATAGCTCTAGTTACACATTGGTAGACCCGATTTGAAATCCGACTTGTTGCTTGAAAAGCAGAAGATTAGGGGTAGATTTTATATAGAAAACATTGCTTTCTGTAAAATGTTGGGAAAGGGGTCAAAACGGCAGTTTTTGTGAAAGTTGTTTTGAATTTAATGAATCTGCTAACTTCTGACATTTTTTACCGAAGCCAGAAAAACAGGCGAAGGGTTACAAAAATAGCTCTAGTTACACATTGGTAGACCCGATTTGAAATCCGACTTGTTGCTTGAAAAGCAGAAGATTAGGGGTAGATTTTATATAGAAAACATTGTTTTCTGTAAAATGTTGGGAAAGGGGTCAAAACGGCAGTTTTTGTGAAAGTTGTTTTGAATTTAATGAATCTGCTAACTTCTGACATTTTTTACCGAAGCCAGAAAAACAGGCGAAGGGTTACAAAAATAGCTCTAGCTACAGATTGGTAGACCCGATTTGAAATCCTACTTGTTGCTTGAAAAGCAGAAGATTAGGGGTAGATTTTATATAGAATACATTGTTTTCTGTAAAATGTTGGGAAAGGGGTCAAAACGGCAGTTTTTGTGAAAGTTGTTTTGAATTTAATGAATCTGCTAACTTCTGACATTTTTTACCGAAGCCATAAAATCAGGCGAAGGGTTACAAAAATAGCTCTAGTTACAGATTGGTAGACCCGATTTGAAATCCGACTTGTTGCTTGAAAAGCTGAAGATTAGGGGTAGATTTTTTATAGAAAACATTGTTTTCTGTAAAATGTTGGGAAAGGGGTCAAAACGGCAGTTTTTGTGAAAGTTGTTTTGATTTTAATGAATCTGCTAACTTCTGACATTTTTTACCGAAGCCATAAAATCAGGCGAAGGGTTACAAAAATAGCTCTAGTTACACATTGGTAGACCCGATTTGAAATCCGACTTGTTGCTTGAAAAGCTGAAGATTAGGGGTAGATTTTATATAGAAAACATTGCTTTCTGTAAAATGTTGGGAAAGGGGTCAAAACGGCAGTTTTTGTGAAAGTTGTTTTGAATTTAATGAATCTGCTAACTTCTGACATTTTTTACCGAAGCCAGAAAAACAGGCGAAGGGTTACAAAAATAGCTCTAGTTACACATTGGTAGACCCGATTTGAAATCCGACTTGTTGCTTGAAAAGCAGAAGATTAGGGGTAGATTTTATATAGAAAACATTGTTTTCTGTAAAATGTTGGGAAAGGGGTCAAAACGGCAGTTTTTGTGAAAGTTGTTTTGAATTTAATGAATCTGCTAACTTCTGACATTTTTTACCGAAGCCAGAAAAACAGGCGAAGGGTTACAAAAATAGCTCTAGTTACAGATTGGTAGACCCGATTTGAAATCCGACTTGTTGCTTGAAAAGCTGAAGATTAGGGGTAGATTTTATATAGAAAACATTGTTTTCTGTAAAATGTTGGGAAAGGGGTCAAAACGGCAGTTTTTGTGAAAGTTGTTTTGAATTTAATGAATCTGCTAACTTCTGACATTTTTTACCGAAGCCAGAAAAACAGGCGAAGGGTTACAAAAATAGCTCTAGCTACAGATTGGTAGACCCGATTTGAAATCCTACTTGTTGCTTGAAAAGCAGAAGATTAGGGGTAGATTTTATATAGAATACATTGTTTTCTGTAAAATGTTGGGAAAGGGGTCAAAACGGCAGTTTTTGTGAAAGTTGTTTTGATTTTAATGAATCTGCTAACTTCTGACATGCTTTACCGAAGCCATAAAATCTGGCGAAGGGTTACAAAAATAGCTCTAGTTACACATTGGTAGACCCGATTTGAAATCCGACTTGTTGCTTGAAAAGCAGAAGATTAGGGGTAGATTTTATATAGAAAACATTGTTTTCTGTAAAATGTTGGGAAAGGGGTCAAAACGGCAGTTTTTGTGAAAGTTGTTTTGAATTTAATGAATCTGCTAACTTCTGACATTTTTTACCGAAGCCATAAAATCAGGCGAAGGGTTACAAAAATAGCTCTACTTACACATTGGTAGACCCGATTTGAAATCCGACTTGTTGCTTGAAAAGCTGAAGATTAGGGGTAGATTGTATATAGAAAACATTGTTTTCTGTAAAATGTTGGGAAAGGGGTCAAAACGGCAGTTTTTGTGAAAGTTGTTTTGAATTTAATGAATCTGCTAACTTCTGACATTTTTTACCGAAGCCATAAAATCAGGCGAAGGGTTACAAAAATAGCTCTAGTTACAGATTGGTAGACCCGATTTGAAATCCGACTTGTTGCTTGAAAAGCTGAAGATTAGGGGTAGATTTTTTATAGAAAACATTGTTTTCTGTAAAATGTTGGGAAAGGGGTCAAAACGGCAGTTTTTGTGAAAGTTGTTTTGATTTTAATGAATCTGCTAACTTCTGACATTTTTTACCGAAGCCATAAAATCAGGCGAAGGGTTACAAAAATAGCTCTAGTTACACATTGGTAGACCCGATTTGAAATCCGACTTGTTGCTTGAAAAGCTGAAGATTAGGGGTAGATTTTATATAGAAAACATTGCTTTCTGTAAAATGTTGGGAAAGGGGTCAAAACGGCAGTTTTTGTGAAAGTTGTTTTGAATTTAATGAATCTGCTAACTTCTGACATTTTTTACCGAAGCCAGAAAAACAGGCGAAGGGTTACAAAAATAGCTCTAGTTACACATTGGTAGACCCGATTTGAAATCCGACTTGTTGCTTGAAAAGCAGAAGATTAGAGGTAGATTTTATATAGAAAACATTGTTTTCTGTAAAATGTTGGGAAAGGGGTCAAAACGGCAGTTTTTGTGAAAGTTGTTTTGAATTGAATGAATCTGCTAACTTCAGACATTTTTTACCGAAGCCATAAAATCAGGCGAAGGGTTACAAAAGTAGCTCTAGTTACAGATTGGTAGACCCGATTTGAAATCCGACTTGTTGCTTGAAAAGCTGAAGATTAGGGGTAGATTTTATATAGAAAACATTGTTTGCTGTAAAATGTTGGGAAAGGGGTCAAAACGGCAGTTTTTGTGAAAGTTGTTTTGAATTTAATGAATCTGCTAACTTCTGACATTTTTTACCGAAGCCAGAAAAACAGGCGAAGGGTTACAAAAATAGCTCTAGTTACAGATTGGTAG
Organism: Salvelinus fontinalis; assembly: GCF_029448725.1. Taxonomy (NCBI): domain Eukaryota; kingdom Metazoa; phylum Chordata; class Actinopteri; order Salmoniformes; family Salmonidae; genus Salvelinus; species Salvelinus fontinalis. The sequence continues at coordinate 46,144,363 of NC_074693.1, forward strand.
ACCCGATTTGAAATCCGACTTGTTGCTTGAAAAGCTGAAGATTAGGGGTAGATTTTATATAGAAAACATTGTTTTCTGTAAAATGTTGGGAAAGGGGTCAAAACGGCAGTTTTTGTGAAAGTTGTTTTGAATTTAATGAATCTGCTAACTTCTGACATTTTTTTACCGAAGCCAGAAAAACAGGCGAAGGGTTACAAAAATAGCTCTAGCTACAGATTGGTAGACCCGATTTGAAATCCTACTTGTTGCTTGAAAAGCAGAAGATTAGGGGTAGATTTTATATAGAATACATTGTTTTCTGTAAAATGTTGGGAAAGGGGTCAAAACGGCAGTTTTTGTGAAAGTTGTTTTGAATTTAATGAATCTGCTAACTTCTGACATTTTTTACCGAAGCCATAAAATCAGGCGAAGGGTTACAAAAATAGCTCTAGTTACAGATTGGTAGACCCGATTTGAAATCCGACTTGTTGCTTGAAAATCAGAAGATTAGGGGTAGATTTTATATAGAAAACATTGTTTTCTGTAAAATGTTGGGAAAGGGGTCAAAACGGCAGTTGTTTGTGAAAGTTGTTTTGAATTTAATGAATCTGCTAACTTCTGACATTTTTTACCGAAGCCAGAAAAACAGGTGATGGGTTACAAAAATAGCTCTAGTTACAGATTGGGAGACCCAATTTGAAATCCGAATTGTTGCTTGAAAAGCAGAAGAGTAGGGGTAGATTTTATATAGAAAACATTGTTTTCTGTAAAATGTTGGGAAAGGGGTCAAAACGGCAGTTGTTTGTGAAAGTTTAAAAAACACATGGTAGTGCATTTAGTAAAACTGCTGTAACGTAAATTCCATACTGAATAAACCTTCTCCGCATTTGACAAGCAGAGTAGTAGAGGGAAGTTTTAATCTAATATATTTTTGTCAAAGTCTTTGGTTTAGTGGTCAAAATGATAGTTGTTTTGAATTTAATGAATCTGCTAACTTCTGACATCTTTTACCGAAGCCATAAAATCAGGCGAAGGGTTACAAAAATAGCTCTAGTTACACATTGGTAGACCCGATTTGAAATCCGACTTGTTGCTTGAAAAACTGAAGATTAGGGGTAGATTTTATATAGAAAACATTGTTTTCTGTAAAATGTTGGGAAAGGGGTCAAAACGGCAGTTTTTGTGAAAGTTGTTTTGAATTTAATGAATCTGCTAACTTCAGACATTTTTTACCGAAGCCAGAAAAACAGGCGAAGGGTTACAAAAATAGCTCTAGTTACACATTGGTAGACCCGATTTGAAATCCGACTTGTTGCTTGAAAAGCAGAAGATTAGGGGTAGATTTTATATAGAATACATTGTTTTCTGTAAAATGTTGGGAAAGGGGTCAAAACGGCAGTTTTTGTGAAAGCTGTTTTGAATTTAATGAATCTGCTAACTTCTGACATTTTTTACCGAAGCCAGAAAAACAGGCGAAGGGTTACAAAAATAGCTCTAGTTACAGATTGGTAGACCCGATTTGAAATCCGACTTGTTGCTTGAAAAGCAGAAGATTAGGGGTAGATTTTATATAGAATACATTGTTTTGTGTAAAATGTTGGGAAAGGGGTCAAAACGGCAGTTTTTGTGAAAGTGGTTTGAATTTAATGAATCTGCTAACTTCTGACATTTTTTACCGAAGCCATAAAATCAGGCGAAGGGTTACAAAAATAGCTCTAGTTACAGATTGGTAGACCCGATTTGAAATCCGACTTGTTGCTTGAAAAGCAGAAGATTAGGGGTAGATTTTATATAGAAAACATTGTTTTCTGTAAAATGTTGGGAAAGGGGTCAAAACGGCAGTTTTTGTGAAAGTTGTTTTGAATTTAATGAATCTGCTAACTTCTGACATTTTTTACCGAAGCCAGAAAAACAGGCGAAGGGTTACAAAAATAGCTCTAGTTACAGATTGGTAGACCCGATTTGAAATCCGACTTGTTGCTTGAAAAGCTGAAGATTAGGGGTAGATTTTATATATAAAACATTGTTTTCTGTAAAATTTTGGGAAAGGGGTCAAAACGGCAGTTTTTGTGAAAGTTGTTTTGAATTGAATGAATCTGCTAACTTCAGACATTTTTTACCGAAGCCATAAAATCAGGCGAAGGGTTACAAAAGTAGCTCTAGTTACAGATTGGTAGACCCGATTTGAAATCCGACTTGTTGCTTGAAAAGCTGAAGATTAGGGGTAGATTTTATATAGAAAACATTGTTTTCTGTAAAATGTTGGGAAAGGGGTCAAAACGGCAGTTTTTGTGAAAGTTGTTTTGAATTGAATGAATCTGCTAACTTCAGACATTTTTTACCGAAGCCATAAAATCAGGCGAAGGGTTACAAAAGTAGCTCTAGTTACAGATTGGTAGACCCGATTTGAAATCCGACTTGTTGCTTGAAAAGCTGAAGATTAGGGGTGGATTTTATATAGAAAACATTGTTTTCTGTAAAATGTTGGGAAAGGGGTCAAAACGGCAGTTTTTGTGAAAGTTGTTTTGAATTGAATGAATCTGCTAACTTCAGACATTTTTTACCGAAGCCATAAAATCAGGCGAAGGGTTACAAAAGTAGCTCTAGTTACAGATTGGTAGACCCGATTTGAAATCCGACTTGTTGCTTGAAAAGCAGAAGATTAGGGGTAGATTTTATATAGAAAACATTGTTTTCTGTAAAATGTTGGGAAAGGGGTCAAAACGGCAGTTTTTGTGAAAGTTGTTTTGAATTGAATGAATCTGCTAACTTCTGACATTTTTTACCGAAGCCAGAAAAACAGGCGAAGGGTTACAAAAATAGCTCTAGTTACAGATTGGTAGACCCGATTTGAAATCCGACTTGTTGCTTGAAAAGCAGAAGATTAGGGGTAGATTTTATATAGAAAACATTGTTTTCTGTAAAATGTTGGGAAAGGGGTCAAAACGGCAGTTTTTGTGAAAGTTGTTTTGAATTGAATGAATCTGCTAACTTCTGACATTTTTTACCGAAGCCAGAAAAACAGGCGAAGGGTTACAAAAATAGCTCTAGTTACAGATTGGTAGACCCGATTTGAAATCCGACTTGTCGCTTGAAAAGCTGAAGATTAGGGGTAGATTTTATATAGAAAACATTGTTTGCTGTAAAATTTTGGGAAAGGGGTCAAAACGGCAGTTTTTGTGAAAGTTGTTTTGAATTGAATGAATCTGCTAACTTCAGACATTTTTTACCGAAGCCATAAAATCAGGCGAAGGGTTACAAAAATAGCTCTAGTTACAGATTGGTAGACCCGATTTGAAATCCGACTTGTTGCTTGAAAAGCAGAAGATTAGGGGTAGATTTTATATAGAAAACATTGTTTTCTGTAAAATGTTGGGAAAGGGGTCAAAACGGCAGTTTTTGTGAAAGTTGTTTTGAATTTAATGAATCTGCTAACTTCTGACATTTTTTACCGAAGCCAGAAAAACAGGCGAAGGGTTACAAAAATAGCTCTAGTTACAGATTGGTAGAACCGATTTGAAATCCGACTTGTTGCTTGAAAAGCAGAAGATTAGGGGTAGATTTTATATAGAAAACATTGTTTTCTGTAAAATGTTGGGAAAGGGGTCAAAACGGCAGTTTTTGTGAAAGTTGTTTTGAATTGAATGAATCTGCTAACTTCAGACATTTTTTACCGAAGCCATAAAATCAGGCGAAGGGTTACAAAAGTAGCTCTAGTTACAGATTGGTAGACCCGATTTGAAATCCGACTTGTTGCTTGAAAAGCTGAAGATTAGGGGTAGATTTTATATAGAAAACATTGTTTTCTGTAAAATGTTGGGAAAGGGGTCAAAACGACAGTTTTTGTGAAAGTTGTTTTGAATTGAATGAATCTGCTAACTTCTGACATTTTTTACCGAAGCCAGAAAAACAGGCGAAGGGTTACGAAAATAGCTCTAGTTACAGATTGGTAGACCCGATTTGAAATCCGACTTGTTGCTTGAAAAGCTGAAGATTAGGGGTAGATTTTATATAGAAAACATTGTTTTCTGTAAAATGTTGGGAAAGGGGTCAAAACGACAGTTTTTGTGAAAGTTGTTTTGAATTGAATGAATCTGCTAACTTCAGAATTTTTTTTCCGAAGCCATAAAATCAGGCGAAGGGTTACAAAAGTAGCTCTAGTTACAGATTGGTAGACCCGATTTGAAATCCGACTTGTTGCTTGAAAAGCAGAAGATTAGGGGTAGATTTTATATAGAAAACATTGTTTTCTGTAAAATGTTGGGAAAGGGGTCAAAACGGCAGTTTTTGTGAAAGTTGTTTTGAATTGAATGAATCTGCTAACTTCTGACATTTTTTACCGAAGCCAGAAAAACAGGCGAAGGGTTACAAAAATAGCTCTAGTTACAGATTGGTAGACCCGATTTGAAATCCGACTTGTTGCTTGAAAAGCAGAAGATTAGGGGTAGATTTTATGTAGAAAACATTGTTTTCTGTAAAATGTTGGGAAAGGGGTCAAAACGGCAGTTTTTGTGAAAGTTGTTTTGAATTGAATGAATCTGCTAACTTCTGACATTTTTTACCGAAGCCAGAAAAACAGGCGAAGGGTTACAAAAATAGCTCTAGTTACAGATTGGTAGACCCGATTTGAAATCCGACTTGTTGCTTGAAAAGCTGAAGATTAGGGGTAGATTTTATATAGAAAACATTGTTTGCTGTAAAATGTTGGGAAAGGGGTCAAAACGGCAGTTTTTGTGAAAGTTGTTTTGAATTGAATGAATCTGCTAACTTCAGACATTTTTTACCGAAGCCATAAAATCAGGCGAAGGGTTACAAAAATAGCTCTAGTTACAGATTGGTAGACCCGATTTGAAATCCGACTTGTTGCTTGAAAAGCAGAAGATTAGGGGTAGATTTTATATAGAAAACATTGTTTTCTGTAAAATGTTGGGAAAGGGGTCAAAACGGCAGTTTTTGTGAAAGTTGTTTTGAATTTAATGAATCTGCTAACTTCTGACATTTTTTACCGAAGCCAGAAAAACAGGCGAAGGGTTACAAAAATAGCTCTAGTTACAGATTGGTAGACCCGATTTGAAATCCGACTTGTTGCTTGAAAAGCAGAAGATTAGGGGTAGATTTTATATAGAAAACATTGTTTTCTGTAAAATGTTGGGAAAGGGGTCAAAACGGCAGTTTTTGTGAAAGTTGTTTTGAATTTAATGAATCTGCTAACTTCAGACATTTTTTACCGAAGCCATAAAATCAGGCGAAGGGTTACAAAAGTAGCTCTAGTTACAGATTGGTAGACCCGATTTGAAATCCGACTTGTTGCTTGAAAAGCTGAAGATTAGGGGTAGATTTTATATAGAAAACATTGTTTTCTGTAAAATGTTGGGAAAGGGGTCAAAACGGCAGTTTTTGTGAAAGTTGTTTTGAATTGAATGAATCTGCTAACTTCTGACATTTTTTACCGAAGCCAGAAAAACAGGCGAAGGGTTACAAAAATAGCTCTAGTTACAGATTGGTAGACCCGATTTGAAATCCGACTTGTTGCTTGAAAAGCTGAAGATTAGGGGTAGATTTTATATAGAAAACATTGTTTTCTGTAAAATGTTGGGAAAGGGGTCAAAACGGCAGTTTTTGTGAAAGTTGTTTTGAATTGAATGAATCTGCTAACTTCTGACATTTTTTACCGAAGCCATAAAATCAGGCGAAGGGTTACAAAAATAGCTCTAGTTACACATTGGTAGACCCGATTTGAAATCCGACTTGTTGCTTGAAAAACTGAAGATTAGGGGTAGATTTTATATAGAAAACATTGTTTTCTGTAAAATGTTGGGAAAGGGGTCAAAACGGCAGTTTTTGTGAAAGTTGTTTTGAATTGAATGAATCTGCTAACTTCAGACATTTTTTACCGAAGCCATAAAATCAGGCGAAGGGTTACAAAATTAGCTCTAGTTACAGATTGGTAGACCCGATTTGAAATCCGACTTGTTGCTTGAAAAGCTGAAGATTAGGGGTAGATTTTATATAGCTGTAAAATGTTGGGAAAGGGGTCAAAACGGCAGTTTTTGTGAAAGATGTTTTGAATTTAATGAATCTGCTAACTTCTGACATTTTTTACCGAAGCCATAAAAACAGGCGAAGGGTTACAAAAATAGCTCTAGTTACAGATTGGTAGACCCGATTTGAAATCCGACTTGTTGCTTGAAAAGCAGAAGATTAGGGGTAGATTTTATATAGAATACATTGTTTTCTGTAAAATGTTGGGAAAGGGGTCAAAACGGCAGTTTTTTTGAAAGTTGTTTTGAATTTAATGAATCTGCTAACTTCTGACATTTTTTACCGAAGCCATAAAATCAGGCGAAGGGTTACAAAAATAGCTCTAGTTACAGATTGGTAGACCCGATTTGAAATCCGACTTGTTGCTTGAAAAGCAGAAGATTAGGGGTAGATTTTATATAGAAAACATTGTTTTCTGTAAAATGTTGGGAAAGGGGTCAAAACGGCAGTTTTTGTGAAAGTTGTTTTGAATTGAATGAATCTGCTAACTTCAGACATTTTTTACCGAAGCCATAAAATCAGGCGAAGGGTTACAAAAGTAGCTCTAGTTACACATTGGTAGACCCGATTTGAAATCCGACTTGTTGCTTGAAAAGCTGAAGATTAGGGGTAGATTTTATATAGAAAACATTGTTTTCTGTAAAATGTTGGGAAAGGGGTCAAAACGACAGTTTTTGTGAAAGTTGTTTTGAATTTAATGAATCTGCTAACTTCTGACATTTTTTACCGAAGCCATAAAATCAGGCGAAGGGTTACAAAATTAGCTCTAGTTACAGATTGGTAGACCCGATTTGAAATCCGACTTGTTGCTTGAAAAGCTGAAGATTAGGGGTAGATTTTATATAGAAAACATTGTTTTCTGTAAAATGTTGGGAAAGGGGTCAAAACGGCAGTTTTTGTGAAAGTTGTTTTGAATTGAATGAATCTGCTAACTTCTGACATTTTTTACCGAAGCCAGAAAAACAGGCGAAGGGTTACAAAAATAGCTCTAGTTACAGATTGGTAGACCCGATTTGAAATCCGACTTGTTGCTTGAAAAGCAGAAGATTAGGGGTAGATTTTATATAGAAAACATTGTTTTCTGTAAAATGTTGGGAAAGGGGTCAAAACGGCAGTTTTTGTGAAAGTTGTTTTGAATTGAATGAATCTGCTAACTTCTGACATTTTTTACCGAAGCCAGAAAAACAGGCGAAGGGTTACAAAAATAGCTCTAGTTACAGATTGGTAGACCCGATTTGAAATCCGACTTGTTGCTTGAAAAGCTGAAGATTAGGGGTAGATTTTATATAGAAAACATTGTTTTCTGTAAAATGTTGGGAAAGGGGTCAAAACGGCAGTTTTTGTGAAAGTTGTTTTGAATTTAATGAATCTGCTAACTTCTGACATTTTTTACCGAAGCCAGAAAAACAGGCGAAGGGTTACAAAAATAGCTCTAGTTACAGATTGGTAGACCCGATTTGAAATCCGACTTGTTGCTTGAAAAGCAGAAGATTAGGGGTAGATTTTATATAGAAAACATTGTTTTCTGTAAAATGTTGGGAAAGGGGTCAAAACGGCAGTTTTTGTGAAAGTTGTTTTGAATTGAATGAATCTGCTAACTTCTGACATTTTTTACCGAAGCCAGAAAAACAGGCGAAGGGTTACAAAAATAGCTCTAGTTACAGATTGGTAGACCCGATTTGAAATCCGACTTGTTGCTTGAAAAGCTGAAGATTAGGGGTAGATTTTATATAGAAAACATTGTTTTCTGTAAAATGTTGGGAAAGGGGTCAAAACAGCAGTTTTTGTGAAAGTTGTTTTGAATTTAATGAATCTGCTAACTTCTGACATTTTTTACCGAAGCCAGAAAAACAGGCGAAGGGTTACAAAAATAGCTCTAGTTACAGATTGGTAGACCCGATTTGAAATCCGACTTGTTGCTTGAAAAGCAGAAGATTAGGGGTAGATTTTATATAGAAAACATTGTTTTCTGTAAAATGTTGGGAAAGGGGTCAAAACGGCAGTTTTTGTGAAAGTTGTTTTGAATTTAATGAATCTGCTAACTTCTGACATTTTTTACCGAAGCCAGAAAAACAGGCGAAGGGTTACAAAAATAGCTCTAGTTACAGATTGGTAGACCCGATTTGAAATCCGACTTGTTGCTTGAAAAGCTGAAGATTAGGGGTAGATTTTATATAGAAAACATTGTTTTCTGTAAAATGTTGGGAAAGGGGTCAAAACGGCAGTTTTTGTGAAAGTTGTTTTGAATTTAATGAATCTGCTAACTTCTGACATTTTTTACCGAAGCCATAAAATCAGGCGAAGGGTTACAAAAGTAGCTCTAGTTACAGATTGGTAGACCCGATTTGAAATCCGACTTGTTGCTTGAAAAGCTGAAGATTAGGGGTAGATTTTATATAGAAAACATTGTTTTCTGTAAAATGTTGGGAAAGGGGTCAAAACGGCAGTTTTTGTGAAAGTTGTTTTGAATTGAATGAATCTGCTAACTTCTGACATTTTTTACCGAAGCCAGAAAAACAGGCGAAGGGTTACAAAAATAGCTCTAGTTACAGATTGGTAGACCCGATTTGAAATCCGACTTGTTGCTTGAAAAGCAGAAGATTAGGGGTAGATTTTATATAGAAAACATTGTTTTCTGTAAAATGTTGGGAAAGGGGTCAAAACGGCAGTTTTTGTGAAAGTTGTTTTGAATTGAATGAATCTGCTAACTTCTGACATTTTTTACCGAAGCCAGAAAAACAGGCGAAGGGTTACAAAAATAGCTCTAGTTACAGATTGGTAGACCCGATTTGAAATCCGACTTGTTGCTTGAAAAGCAGAAGATTAGGGGTAGATTTTATATAGAAAACATTGTTTTCTGTAAAATGTTGGGAAAGGGGTCAAAACGGCAGTTTTTGTGAAAGTTGTTTTGAATTTAATGAATCTGCTAACTTCTGACATTTTTTACCGAAGCCAGAAAAACAGGCGAAGGGTTACAAAAATAGCTCTAGTTACAGATTGGTAGACCCGATTTGAAATCCGACTTGTTGCTTGAAAAGCAGAAGATTAGGGGTAGATTTTATATAGAATACATTGTTTTCTGTAAAATGTTGGGAAAGGGGTCAAAACGGCAGTTTTTTTGAAAGTTGTTTTGAATTTAATGAATCTGCTAACTTCTGACATTTTTTACCGAAGCCATAAAATCAGGCGAAGGGTTACAAAAATAGCTCTAGTTACAGATTGGTAGACCCGATTTGAAATCCGACTTGTTGCTTGAAAAGCAGAAGATTAGGGGTAGATTTTATATAGAAAACATTGTTTTCTGTAAAATGTTGGGAAAGGGGTCAAAACGGCAGTTTTTGTGAAAGTTGTTTTGAATTGAATGAATCTGCTAACTTCAGACATTTTTTACCGAAGCCATAAAATCAGGCGAAGGGTTACAAAAGTAGCTCTAGTTACACATTGGTAGACCCGATTTGAAATCCGACTTGTTGCTTGAAAAGCTGAAGATTAGGGGTAGATTTTATATAGAAAACATTGTTTTCTGTAAAATGTTGGGAAAGGGGTCAAAACGACAGTTTTTGTGAAAGTTGTTTTGAATTTAATGAATCTGCTAACTTCTGACATTTTTTACCGAAGCCATAAAATCAGGCGAAGGGTTACAAAATTAGCTCTAGTTACAGATTGGTAGACCCGATTTGAAATCCGACTTGTTGCTTGAAAAGCTGAAGATTAGGGGTAGATTTTATATAGCTGTAAAATGTTGGGAAAGGGGTCAAAACGGCAGTTTTTGTGAAAGTTGTTTTGAATTTAATGAATCTGCTAACTTCTGACATTTTTTACCGAAGCCATAAAATCAGGCGAAGGGTTACAAAAATAGCTCTAGTTACAGATTGGTAGACCCGATTTGAAATCCGACTTGTTGCTTGAAAAGCAGAAGATTAGGGGTAGATTTTATATAGAAAACATTGTTTTCTGTAAAATGTTGGGAAAGGGGTCAAAACGGCAGTTTTTGTGAAAGTTGTTTTGAATTTAATGAATCTGCTAACTTCTGACATTTTTTACCGAAGCCAGAAAAACAGGCGAAGGGTTACAAAAATAGCTCTAGTTACAGATTGGTAGACCCGATTTGAAATCCGACTTGTTGCTTGAAAAGCAGAAGATTAGGGGTAGATTTTATATAGAAAACATTGTTTTCTGTAAAATGTTGGGAAAGGGGTCAAAACGGCAGTTTTTGTGAAAGTTGTTTTGAATTTAATGAATCTGCTAACTTCTGACATTTTTTACCGAAGCCAGAAAAACAGGCGAAGGGTTACAAAAATAGCTCTAGTTACAGATTGGTAGACCCGATTTGAAATCCGACTTGTTGCTTGAAAAGCAGAAGATTAGGGGTAGATTTTATATAGAAAACATTGTTTTCTGTAAAATGTTGGGAAAGGGGTCAAAACGGCAGTTTTTGTGAAAGTTGTTTTGAATTTAATGAATCTGCTAACTTCTGACATTTTTTACCGAAGCCAGAAAAACAGGCGAAGGGTTACAAAAATAGCTCTAGTTACAGATTGGTAGACCCGATTTGAAATCCGACTTGTTGCTTGAAAAGCTGAAGATTAGGGGTAGATTTTATATAGAAAACATTGTTTTCTGTAAAATGTTGGGAAAGGGGTCAAAACGAGCAGTTTTTGTGAAAGTTGTTTTGAATTTAATGAATCTGCTAACTTCTGACATTTTTTACCGAAGCCAGAAAAACAGGCGAAGGGTTACAAAAATAGCTCTAGTTACAGATTGGTAGACCCGATTTGAAATCCGACTTGTTGCTTGAAAAGCAGAAGATTAGGGGTAGATTTTATATAGAAAACATTGTTTTCTGTAAAATGTTGGGAAAGGGGTCAAAACGGCAGTTTTTGTGAAAGTTGTTTTGAATTGAATGAATCTGCTAACTTCTGACATTTTTTACCGAAGCCAGAAAAACAGGCGAAGGGTTACAAAAATAGCTCTAGTTACAGATTGGTAGACCCGATTTGAAATCCGACTTGTTGCTTGAAAAGCAGAAGATTAGGGGTAGATTTTATATAGAAAACATTGTTTTCTGTAAAATGTTGGGAAAGGGGTCAAAACGGCAGTTTTTGTGAAAGTTGTTTTGAATTGAATGAATCTGCTAACTTCAGACATTTTTTACCGAAGCCATAAAATCAGGCGAAGGGTTACAAAAGTAGCTCTAGTTACAGATTGGTAGACCCGATTTGAAATCCGACTTGTTGCTTGAAAAGCTGAAGATTAGGGGTAGATTTTATATAGAAAACATTGTTTTCTGTAAAATGTTGGGAAAGGGGTCAAAACGGCAGTTTTTGTGAAAGTTGTTTTGAATTGAATGAATCTGCTAACTTCTGACATTTTTTACCGAAGCCAGAAAAACAGGCGAAGGGTTACAAAAATAGCTCTAGTTACAGATTGGTAGACCCGATTTGAAATCCGACTTGTTGCTTGAAAAGCAGAAGATTAGGGGTAGATTTTATATAGAAAACATTGTTTTCTGTAAAATGTTGGGAAAGGGGTCAAAACGGCAGTTTTTGTGAAAGTTGTTTTGAATTGAATGAATCTGCTAACTTCAGACATTTTTTACCGAAGCCATAAAATCAGGCGAAGGGTTACAAAAGTAGCTCTAGTTACAGATTGGTAGACCCGATTTGAAATCCGACTTGTTGCTTGAAAAGCTGAAGATTAGGGGTAGATTTTATATAGAAAACATTGTTTTCTGTAAAATGTTGGGAAAGGGGTCAAAACGACAGTTTTTGTGAAAGTTGTTTTGAATTGAATGAATCTGCTAACTTCTGACATTTTTTACCGAAGCCAGAAAAACAGGCGAAGGGTTACAAAAATAGCTCTAGTTACAGATTGGTAGACCCGATTTGAAATCCGACTTGTTGCTTGAAAAGCAGAAGATTAGGGGTAGATTTTATATAGAAAACATTGTTTTCTGTAAAATGTTGGGAAAGGGGTCAAAACAGCAGTTTTTGTGAAAGTTGTTTTGAATTTAATGAATCTGCTAACTTCTGACATTTTTTACCGAAGCCAGAAAAACAGGCGAAGGGTTACAAAAATAGCTCTAGTTACAGATTGGTAGACCCGATTTGAAATCCGACTTGTTGCTTGAAAAGCAGAAGATTAGGGGTAGATTTTATATAGAAAACATTGTTTTCTGTAAAATGTTGGGAAAGGGGTCAAAACGGCAGTTTTTGTGAAAGTTGTTTTGAATTGAATGAATCTGCTAACTTCTGACATTTTTTACCGAAGCCAGAAAAACAGGCGAAGGGTTACAAAAATAGCTCTAGTTACAGATTGGTAGACCCGATTTGAAATCCGACTTGTTGCTTGAAAAGCTGAAGATTAGGGGTAGATTTTATATAGAAAACATTGTTTTCTGTAAAATGTTGGGAAAGGGGTCAAAACAGCAGTTTTTGTGAAAGTTGTTTTGAATTTAATGAATCTGCTAACTTCTGACATTTTTTACCGAAGCCAGAAAAACAGGCGAAGGGTTACAAAAATAGCTCTAGTTACAGATTGGTAGACCCGATTTGAAATCCGACTTGTTGCTTGAAAAGCAGAAGATTAGGGGTAGATTTTATATAGAAAACATTGTTTTCTGTAAAATGTTGGGAAAGGGGTCAAAACGGCAGTTTTTGTGAAAGTTGTTTTGAATTGAATGAATCTGCTAACTTCTGACATTTTTTACCGAAGCCAGAAAAACAGGCGAAGGGTTACAAAAATAGCTCTAGTTACAGATTGGTAGACCCGATTTGAAATCCGACTTGTTGCTTGAAAAGCAGAAGATTAGGGGTAGATTTTATATAGAAAACATTGTTTTCTGTAAAATGTTGGGAAAGGGGTCAAAACGGCAGTTTTTGTGAAAGTTGTTTTGAATTGAATGAATCTGCTAACTTCAGACATTTTTTACCGAAGCCATAAAATCAGGCGAAGGGTTACAAAAGTAGCTCTAGTTACAGATTGGTAGACCCGATTTGAAATCCGACTTGTTGCTTGAAAAGCTGAAGATTAGGGGTAGATTTTATATAGAAAACATTGTTTTCTGTAAAATGTTGGGAAAGGGGTCAAAACGACAGTTTTTGTGAAAGTTGTTTTGAATTGAATGAATCTGCTAACTTCTGACATTTTTTACCGAAGCCAGAAAAACAGGCGAAGGGTTACAAAAATAGCTCTAGTTACAGATTGGTAGACCCGATTTGAAATCCGACTTGTTGCTTGAAAAGCAGAAGATTAGGGGTAGATTTTATATAGAAAACATTGTTTTCTGTAAAATGTTGGGAAAGGGGTCAAAACAGCAGTTTTTGTGAAAGTTGTTTTGAATTTAATGAATCTGCTAACTTCTGACATTTTTTACCGAAGCCAGAAAAACAGGCGAAGGGTTACAAAAATAGCTCTAGTTACAGATTGGTAGACCCGATTTGAAATCCGACTTGTTGCTTGAAAAGCAGAAGATTAGGGGTAGATTTTATATAGAAAACATTGTTTTCTGTAAAATGTTGGGAAAGGGGTCAAAACGGCAGTTTTTGTGAAAGTTGTTTTGAATTGAATGAATCTGCTAACTTCAGACATTTTTTACCGAAGCCATAAAATCAGGCGAAGGGTTACAAAAGTAGCTCTAGTTACAGATTGGTAGACCCGATTTGAAATCCGACTTGTTGCTTGAAAAGCTGAAGATTAGGGGTAGATTTTATATATAAAACATTGTTTTCTGTAAAATGTTGGGAAAGGGGTCAAAACGGCAGTTTTTGTGAAAGTTGTTTTGAATTTAATGAATCTGCTAACTTCTGACATTTTTTACCGAAGCCAGAAAAACAGGCGAAGGGTTACAAAAAAAGCTCTAGTTACAGATTGGTAGACCCGATTTGAAATCCGACTTGTTGCTTGAAAAGCAGAAGATTAGGGGTAGATTTTATATAGAAAACATTGTTTTCTGTAAAATGTTGGGAAAGGGGTCAAAACGGCAGTTTTTGTGAAAGATGTTTTGAATTGAATGAATCTGCTAACTTCAGACATTTTTTACCGAAGCCATAAAATCAGGCGAAGGGTTACAAAAGTAGCTCTAGTTACAGATTGGTAGACCCGATTTGAAATCCGACTTGTTGCTTGAAAAGCTGAAGATTAGGGGTAGATTTTATATAGAAAACATTGTTTTCTGTAAAATGTTGGGAAAGGGGTCAAAACGGCAGTTTTTGTGAAAGTTGTTTTGAATTGAATGAATCTGCTAACTTCAGACATTTTTTACCGAAGCCATAAAATCAGGCGAAGGGTTACAAAAGTAGCTCTAGTTACAGATTGGTAGACCCGATTTGAAATCCGACTTGTTGCTTGAAAAGCTGAAGATTAGGGGTAGATTTTATATAGAAAACATTGTTTTCTGTAAAATGTTGGGAAAGGGGTCAAAACGGCAGTTTTTGTGAAAGTTGTTTTGATTTTAATGAATCTGCTAACTTCTGACATTTTTTACTGAAGCCATAAAATCAGGCGAAGGGTTACAAAAATAGCTCTAGTTACACATTGGTAGACCCGATTTGAAATCCGACTTGTTGCTTGAAAAACTGAAGATTAGGGGTAGATTTTATATAGAAAACATTGTTTTCTGTAAAATGTTGGGAAAGGGGTCAAAACGGCAGTTTTTGTGAAAGATGTTTTGAATTGAATGAATCTGCTAACTTCTGACATTTTTTACCGAAGCCAGAAAAACAGGCGAAGGGTTACAAAAATAGCTCTAGTTACACATTGGTAGACCCGATTTGAAATCCGACTTGTTGGTTGAAAAGCAGAAGATTAGGGGTAGATTTTATATAGAATACATTGTTTTCTGTAAAATGTTGGGAAAGGGGTCAAAACGGCAGTTTTTGTGAAAGTTGTTTTGAATTGAATGAATCTGCTAACTTCCGACATTTTTTACCGAAGCCATAAAAACAGGAGAAGGGTTACAAAAATAGCTCTAGTTACAGATTGGTAGACCCGATTTGAAATCCGACTTGTTGCTTGAAAAGCAGAAGATTAGGGGTAGATTTTATATAGAAAACATTGTTTTCTGTAAAATGTTGGGAAAGGGGTCAAAACGGCAGTTTTTGTGAAAGTTGTTTTGAATTTAATGAATCTGCTAACTTCTGACATTTTTTACCGAAGCCAGAAGAACAGGCGAAGGGTTACAAAAATAGCTCTAGTTACAGATTGGTAGACCCGATTTGAAATCCGACTTGTTGCTTGAAAAGCAGAAGATTAGGGGTAGATTTTATATAGAATACATTGTTTTCTGTAAAATGTTGGGAAAGGGGTCAAAACGGCAGTTTTTTTGAAAGTTGTTTTGAATTTAATGAATCTGCTAACTTCTGACATTTTTTACCGAAGCCATAAAATCAGGCGAAGGGTTACAAAAATAGCTCTAGTTACAGATTGGTAGACCCGATTTGAAATCCGACTTGTTGCTTGAAAAGCAGAAGATTAGGGGTAGATTTTATATAGAAAACATTGTTTTCTGTAAAATGTTGGGAAAGGGGTCAAAACGGCAGTTTTTGTGAAAGTTGTTTTGAATTGAATGAATCTGCTAACTTCAGACATTTTTTACCGAAGCCATAAAATCAGGCGAAGGGTTACAAAAGTAGCTCTAGTTACACATTGGTAGACCCGATTTGAAATCCGACTTGTTGCTTGAAAAGCTGAAGATTAGGGGTAGATTTTATATAGAAAACATTGTTTTCTGTAAAATGTTGGGAAAGGGGTCAAAACGACAGTTTTTGTGAAAGTTGTTTTGAATTTAATGAATCTGCTAACTTCTGACATTTTTTACCGAAGCCATAAAATCAGGCGAAGGGTTACAAAATTAGCTCTAGTTACAGATTGGTAGACCCGATTTGAAATCCGACTTGTTGCTTGAAAAGCAGAAGATTAGGGGTAGATTTTATATAGAAAACATTGTTTTCTGTAAAATGTTGGGAAAGGGGTCAAAACGGCAGTTTTTGTGAAAGTTGTTTTGAATTGAATGAATCTGCTAACTTCTGACATTTTTTACCGAAGCCATAAAATCAGGCGAAGGGTTACAAAAGTAGCTCTAGTTACAGATTGGTAGACCCGATTTGAAATCCGACTTGTTGCTTGAAAAGCTGAAGATTAGGGGTAGATTTTATATAGAAAACATTGTTTTCTGTAAAATGTTGGGAAAGGGGTCAAAACGGCAGTTTTTGTGAAAGTTGTTTTGATTTTAATGAATCTGCTAACTTCTGACATTTTTTACTGAAGCCATAAAATCAGGCGAAGGGTTACAAAAATAGCTCTAGTTACACATTGGTAGACCCGATTTGAAATCCGACTTGTTGCTTGAAAAACTGAAGATTAGGGGTAGATTTTATATAGAAAACATTGTTTTCTGTAAAATGTTGGGAAAGGGGTCAAAACGGCAGTTTTTGTGAAAGATGTTTTGAATTGAATGAATCTGCTAACTTCTGACATTTTTTACCGAAGCCAGAAAAACAGGCGAAGGGTTACAAAAATAGCTCTAGTTACACATTGGTAGACCCGATTTGAAATCCGACTTGTTGGTTGAAAAGCAGAAGATTAGGGGTAGATTTTATATAGAATACATTGTTTTCTGTAAAATGTTGGGAAAGGGGTCAAAACGGCAGTTTTTGTGAAAGTTGTTTTGAATTGAATGAATCTGCTAACTTCCGACATTTTTTACCGAAGCCATAAAAACAGGAGAAGGGTTACAAAAATAGCTCTAGTTACAGATTGGTAGACCCGATTTGAAATCCGACTTGTTGCTTGAAAAGCAGAAGATTAGGGGTAGATTTTATATAGAAAACATTGTTTTCTGTAAAATGTTGGGAAAGGGGTCAAAACGGCAGTTTTTGTGAAAGTTGTTTTGAATTTAATGAATCTGCTAACTTCTGACATTTTTTACCGAAGCCAGAAGAACAGGCGAAGGGTTACAAAAATAGCTCTAGTTACAGATTGGTAGACCCGATTTGAAATCCGACTTGTTGCTTGAAAAGCAGAAGATTAGGGGTAGATTTTATATAGAATACATTGTTTTCTGTAAAATGTTGGGAAAGGGGTCAAAACGGCAGTTTTTTTGAAAGTTGTTTTGAATTTAATGAATCTGCTAACTTCTGACATTTTTTACCGAAGCCATAAAATCAGGCGAAGGGTTACAAAAATAGCTCTAGTTACAGATTGGTAGACCCGATTTGAAATCCGACTTGTTGCTTGAAAAGCAGAAGATTAGGGGTAGATTTTATATAGAAAACATTGTTTTCTGTAAAATGTTGGGAAAGGGGTCAAAACGGCAGTTTTTGTGAAAGTTGTTTTGAATTGAATGAATCTGCTAACTTCAGACATTTTTTACCGAAGCCATAAAATCAGGCGAAGGGTTACAAAAGTAGCTCTAGTTACACATTGGTAGACCCGATTTGAAATCCGACTTGTTGCTTGAAAAGCTGAAGATTAGGGGTAGATTTTATATAGAAAACATTGTTTTCTGTAAAATGTTGGGAAAGGGGTCAAAACGACAGTTTTTGTGAAAGTTGTTTTGAATTTAATGAATCTGCTAACTTCTGACATTTTTTACCGAAGCCATAAAATCAGGCGAAGGGTTACAAAATTAGCTCTAGTTACAGATTGGTAGACCCGATTTGAAATCCGACTTGTTGCTTGAAAAGCAGAAGATTAGGGGTAGATTTTATATAGAAAACATTGTTTTCTGTAAAATGTTGGGAAAGGGGTCAAAACGGCAGTTTTTGTGAAAGTTGTTTTGAATTGAATGAATCTGCTAACTTCTGACATTTTTTACCGAAGCCAGAAAAACAGGCGAAGGGTTACAAAAATAGCTCTAGTTACAGATTGGTAGACCCGATTTGAAATCCGACTTGTTGCTTGAAAAGCAGAAGATTAGGGGTAGATTTTATATAGAAAACATTGTTTTCTGTAAAATGTTGGGAAAGGGGTCAAAACGGCAGTTTTTGTGAAAGTTGTTTTGAATTGAATGAATCTGCTAACTTCAGACATTTTTTACCGAAGCCATAAAATCAGGCGAAGGGTTACAAAAGTAGCTCTAGTTACAGATTGGTAGACCCGATTTGAAATCCGACTTGTTGCTTGAAAAGCTGAAGATTAGGGGTAGATTTTATATAGAAAACATTGTTTTCTGTAAAATGTTGGGAAAGGGGTCAAAACGGCAGTTTTTGTGAAAGTTGTTTTGAATTGAATGAATCTGCTAACTTCAGACATTTTTTACCGAAGCCATAAAATCAGGCGAAGGGTTACAAAAGTAGCTCTAGTTACAGATTGGTAGACCCGATTTGAAATCCGACTTGTTGCTTGAAAAGCAGAAGATTAGGGGTAGATTTTATATAGAAAACATTGTTTTCTGTAAAATGTTGGGAAAGGGGTCAAAACAGCAGTTTTTGTGAAAGTTGTTTTGAATTTAATGAATCTGCTAACTTCTGACATTTTTTACCGAAGCCAGAAAAACAGGCGAAGGGTTACAAAAATAGCTCTAGTTACAGATTGGTAGACCCGATTTGAAATCCGACTTGTTGCTTGAAAAGCAGAAGATTAGGGGTAGATTTTATATAGAAAACATTGTTTTCTGTAAAATGTTGGGAAAGGGGTCAAAACGGCAGTTTTTGTGAAAGTTGTTTTGAATTTAATGAATCTGCTAACTTCTGACACTTTTTACCGAAGCCAGAAAAACAGGCGAAGGGTTACAAAAATAGCTCTAGTTACAGATTGGTAGACCCGATTTGAAATCCGACTTGTTGCTTGAAAAGCTGAAGATTAGGGGTAGATTTTATATAGAAAACATTGTTTTCTGTAAAATGTTGGGAAAGGGGTCAAAACAGCAGTTTTTGTGAAAGTTGTTTTGAATTTAATGAATCTGCTAACTTCTGACATTTTTTACCGAAGCCAGAAAAACAGGCGAAGGGTTACAAAAATAGCTCTAGTTACAGATTGGTAGACCCGATTTGAAATCCGACTTGTTGCTTGAAAAGCAGAAGATTAGGGGTAGATTTTATATAGAAAACATTGTTTTCTGTAAAATGTTGGGAAAGGGGTCAAAACGGCAGTTTTTGTGAAAGTTGTTTTGAATTGAATGAATCTGCTAACTTCTGACATTTTTTACCGAAGCCAGAAAAACAGGCGAAGGGTTACAAAAATAGCTCTAGTTACAGATTGGTAGACCCGATTTGAAATCCGACTTGTTGCTTGAAAAGCAGAAGATTAGGGGTAGATTTTATATAGAAAACATTGTTTTCTGTAAAATGTTGGGAAAGGGGTCAAAACGGCAGTTTTTGTGAAAGTTGTTTTGAATTGAATGAATCTGCTAACTTCAGACATTTTTTACCGAAGCCATAAAATCAGGCGAAGGGTTACAAAAGTAGCTCTAGTTACAGATTGGTAGACCCGATTTGAAATCCGACTTGTTGCTTGAAAAGCTGAAGATTAGGGGTAGATTTTATATAGAAAACATTGTTTTCTGTAAAATGTTGGGAAAGGGGTCAAAACGGCAGTTTTTGTGAAAGTTGTTTTGAATTGAATGAATCTGCTAACTTCTGACATTTTTTACCGAAGCCATAAAATCAGGCGAAGGGTTACAAAAGTAGCTCTAGTTACAGATTGGTAGACCCGATTTGAAATCCGACTTGTTGCTTGAAAAGCTGAAGATTAGGGGTAGATTTTATATAGAAAACATTGTTTTCTGTAAAATGTTGGGAAAGGGGTCAAAACGGCAGTTTTTGTGAAAGTTGTTTTGAATTTAATGAATCTGCTAACTTCTGACATTTTTTACCGAAGCCAGAAAAACAGGCGAAGGGTTACAAAAATAGCTCTAGTTACAGATTGGTAGACCCGATTTGAAATCCGACTTGTTGGTTGAAAAGCAGAAGATTAGGGGTAGATTTTATATAGAATACATTGTTTTCTGTAAAATGTTGGGAAAGGGGTCAAAACGGCAGTTTTTGTGAAAGTTGTTTTGAATTGAATGAATCTGCTAACTTCCGACATTTTTTACCGAAGCCATAAAAACAGGAGAAGGGTTACAAAAATAGCTCTAGTTACAGATTGGTAGACCCGATTTGAAATCCGACTTGTTGCTTGAAAAGCAGAAGATTAGGGGTAGATTTTATATAGAAAACATTGTTTTCTGTAAAATGTTGGGAAAGGGGTCAAAACGGCAGTTTTTGTGAAAGTTGTTTTGAATTTAATGAATCTGCTAACTTCTGACATTTTTTACCGAAGCCAGAAGAACAGGCGAAGGGTTACAAAAATAGCTCTAGTTACAGATTGGTAGACCCGATTTGAAATCCGACTTGTTGCTTGAAAAGCAGAAGATTAGGGGTAGATTTTATATAGAAAACATTGTTTTCTGTAAAATGTTGGGAAAGGGGTCAAAACGGCAGTTTTTTTGAAAGTTGTTTTGAATTTAATGAATCTGCTAACTTCTGACATTTTTTACCGAAGCCAGAAAAACAGGCGAAGGGTTACAAAAATAGCTCTAGTTACAGATTGGTAGACCCGATTTGAAATCCGACTTGTTGCTTGAAAAGCTGAAGATTAGGGGTAGATTTTATATAGAAAACATTGTTTTCTGTAAAATGTTGGGAAAGGGGTCAAAACGGCAGTTTTTGTGAAAGTTGTTTTGAATTGAATGAATCTGCTAACTTCAGACATTTTTTACCGAAGCCATAAAATCAGGCGAAGGGTTACAAAAGTAGCTCTAGTTACAGATTGGTAGACCCGATTTGAAATCCGACTTGTTGCTTGAAAAGCTGAAGATTAGGGGTAGATTTTATATAGAAAACATTGTTTTCTGTAAAATGTTGGGAAAGGGGTCAAAACGAGCAGTTTTTGTGAAAGTTGTTTTGAATTTAATGAATCTGCTAACTTCTGACATTTTTTACCGAAGCCAGAAAAACAGGCGAAGGGTTACAAAAATAGCTCTAGTTACAGATTGGTAGACCCGATTTGAAATCCGACTTGTTGCTTGAAAAGCAGAAGATTAGGGGTAGATTTTATATAGAAAACATTGTTTTCTGTAAAATGTTGGGAAAGGGGTCAAAACGGCAGTTTTTGTGAAAGTTGTTTTGAATTTAATGAATCTGCTAACTTCTGACATTTTTTACCGAAGCCAGAAAAACAGGCGAAGGGTTACAAAAATAGCTCTAGTTACAGATTGGTAGACCCGATTTGAAATCCGACTTGTTGCTTGAAAAGCTGAAGATTAGGGGTAGATTTTATATAGAAAACATTGTTTTCTGTAAAATGTTGGGAAAGGGGTCAAAACAGCAGTTTTTGTGAAAGTTGTTTTGAATTTAATGAATCTGCTAACTTCTGACATTTTTTACCGAAGCCAGAAAAACAGGCGAAGGGTTACAAAAATAGCTCTAGTTACAGATTGGTAGACCCGATTTGAAATCCGACTTGTTGCTTGAAAAGCAGAAGATTAGGGGTAGATTTTATATAGAAAACATTGTTTTCTGTAAAATGTTGGGAAAGGGGTCAAAACGGCAGTTTTTGTGAAAGTTGTTTTGAATTGAATGAATCTGCTAACTTCTGACATTTTTTACCGAAGCCAGAAAAACAGGCGAAGGGTTACAAAAATAGCTCTAGTTACAGATTGGTAGACCCGATTTGAAATCCGACTTGTTGCTTGAAAAGCAGAAGATTAGGGGTAGATTTTATATAGAAAACATTGTTTTCTGTAAAATGTTGGGAAAGGGGTCAAAACGGCAGTTTTTGTGAAAGTTGTTTTGAATTGAATGAATCTGCTAACTTCAGACATTTTTTACCGAAGCCATAAAATCAGGCGAAGGGTTACAAAAGTAGCTCTAGTTACAGATTGGTAGACCCGATTTGAAATCCGACTTGTTGCTTGAAAAGCTGAAGATTAGGGGTAGATTTTATATAGAAAACATTGTTTTCTGTAAAATGTTGGGAAAGGGGTCAAAACGGCAGTTTTTGTGAAAGTTGTTTTGAATTGAATGAATCTGCTAACTTCAGACATTTTTTACCGAAGCCATAAAATCAGGCGAAGGGTTACAAAAGTAGCTCTAGTTACAGATTGGTAGACCCGATTTGAAATCCGACTTGTTGCTTGAAAAGCTGAAGATTAGGGGTAGATTTTATATAGAAAACATTGTTTTCTGTAAAATGTTGGGAAAGGGGTCAAAACGGCAGTTTTTGTGAAAGTTGTTTTGAATTTAATGAATCTGCTAACTTCTGACATTTTTTACCGAAGCCAGAACAACAGGCGAAGGGTTACAAAAATAGCTCTAGTTACAGATTGGTAGACCCGATTTGAAATCCGACTTGTTGGTTGAAAAGCAGAAGATTAGGGGTAGATTTTATATAGAATACATTGTTTTCTGTAAAATGTTGGGAAAGGGGTCAAAACGGCAGTTTTTGTGAAAGTTGTTTTGAATTGAATGAATCTGCT
This sequence comes from Salvelinus fontinalis, assembly GCF_029448725.1. Taxonomy (NCBI): domain Eukaryota; kingdom Metazoa; phylum Chordata; class Actinopteri; order Salmoniformes; family Salmonidae; genus Salvelinus; species Salvelinus fontinalis. Next base: position 46,166,843 of record NC_074693.1, read on the forward strand.
AACTTCCGACATTTTTTACCGAAGCCATAAAAACAGGAGAAGGGTTACAAAAATAGCTCTAGTTACAGATTGGTAGACCCGATTTGAAATCCGACTTGTTGCTTGAAAAGCAGAAGATTAGGGGTAGATTTTATATAGAAAACATTGTTTTCTGTAAAATGTTGGGAAAGGGGTCAAAACGGCAGTTTTTGTGAAAGTTGTTTTGAATTTAATGAATCTGCTAACTTCTGACATTTTTTACCGAAGCCAGAAGAACAGGCGAAGGGTTACAAAAATAGCTCTAGTTACAGATTGGTAGACCCGATTTGAAATCCGACTTGTTGCTTGAAAAGCAGAAGATTAGGGGTAGATTTTATATAGAATACATTGTTTTCTGTAAAATGTTGGGAAAGGGGTCAAAACGGCAGTTTTTTTGAAAGTTGTTTTGAATTTAATGAATCTGCTAACTTCTGACATTTTTTACCGAAGCCAGAAAAACAGGCGAAGGGTTACAAAAATAGCTCTAGTTACAGATTGGTAGACCCGATTTGAAATCCGACTTGTTGCTTGAAAAGCAGAAGATTAGGGGTAGATTTTATATAGAAAACATTGTTTTCTGTAAAATGTTGGGAAAGGGGTCAAAACGGCAGTTTTTGTGAAAGTTGTTTTGAATTTAATGAATCTGCTAACTTCTGACACTTTTTACCGAAGCCAGAAAAACAGGCGAAGGGTTACAAAAATAGCTCTAGTTACAGATTGGTAGACCCGATTTGAAATCCGACTTGTTGCTTGAAAAGCTGAAGATTAGGGGTAGATTTTATATAGAAAACATTGTTTTCTGTAAAATGTTGGGAAAGGGGTCAAAACAGCAGTTTTTGTGAAAGTTGTTTTGAATTTAATGAATCTGCTAACTTCTGACATTTTTTACCGAAGCCAGAAAAACAGGCGAAGGGTTACAAAAATAGCTCTAGTTACAGATTGGTAGACCCGATTTGAAATCCGACTTGTTGCTTGAAAAGCAGAAGATTAGGGGTAGATTTTATATAGAAAACATTGTTTTCTGTAAAATGTTGGGAAAGGGGTCAAAACGGCAGTTTTTGTGAAAGTTGTTTTGAATTGAATGAATCTGCTAACTTCTGACATTTTTTACCGAAGCCAGAAAAACAGGCGAAGGGTTACAAAAATAGCTCTAGTTACAGATTGGTAGACCCGATTTGAAATCCGACTTGTTGCTTGAAAAGCAGAAGATTAGGGGTAGATTTTATATAGAAAACATTGTTTTCTGTAAAATGTTGGGAAAGGGGTCAAAACGGCAGTTTTTGTGAAAGTTGTTTTGAATTGAATGAATCTGCTAACTTCAGACATTTTTTACCGAAGCCATAAAATCAGGCGAAGGGTTACAAAAGTAGCTCTAGTTACAGATTGGTAGACCCGATTTGAAATCCGACTTGTTGCTTGAAAAGCTGAAGATTAGGGGTAGATTTTATATAGAAAACATTGTTTTCTGTAAAATGTTGGGAAAGGGGTCAAAACGGCAGTTTTTGTGAAAGTTGTTTTGAATTGAATGAATCTGCTAACTTCAGACATTTTTTACCGAAGCCATAAAATCAGGCGAAGGGTTACAAAAGTAGCTCTAGTTACAGATTGGTAGACCCGATTTGAAATCCGACTTGTTGCTTGAAAAGCTGAAGATTAGGGGTAGATTTTATATATAAAACATTGTTTTCTGTAAAATGTTGGGAAAGGGGTCAAAACGGCAGTTTTTGTGAAAGTTGTTTTGAATTTAATGAATCTGCTAACTTCTGACATTTTTTACCGAAGCCAGAACAACAGGCGAAGGGTTACAAAAAAAGCTCTAGTTACAGATTGGTAGACCCGATTTGAAATCCGACTTGTTGGTTGAAAAGCAGAAGATTAGGGGTAGATTTTATATAGAATACATTGTTTTCTGTAAAATGTTGGGAAAGGGGTCAAAACGGCAGTTTTTGTGAAAGTTGTTTTGAATTGAATGAATCTGCTAACTTCCGACATTTTTTACCGAAGCCATAAAAACAGGAGAAGGGTTACAAAAATAGCTCTAGTTACAGATTGGTAGACCCGATTTGAAATCCGACTTGTTGCTTGAAAAGCAGAAGATTAGGGGTAGATTTTATATAGAAAACATTGTTTTCTGTAAAATGTTGGGAAAGGGGTCAAAACGGCAGTTTTTGTGAAAGTTGTTTTGAATTTAATGAATCTGCTAACTTCTGACATTTTTTACCGAAGCCAGAAGAACAGGCGAAGGGTTACAAAAATAGCTCTAGTTACAGATTGGTAGACCCGATTTGAAATCCGACTTGTTGCTTGAAAAGCAGAAGATTAGGGGTAGATTTTATATAGAATACATTGTTTTCTGTAAAATGTTGGGAAAGGGGTCAAAACGGCAGTTTTTTTGAAAGTTGTTTTGAATTTAATGAATCTGCTAACTTCTGACATTTTTTACCGAAGCCATAAAATCAGGCGAAGGGTTACAAAAATAGCTCTAGTTACAGATTGGTAGACCCGATTTGAAATCCGACTTGTTGCTTGAAAAGCAGAAGATTAGGGGTAGATTTTATATAGAAAACATTGTTTTCTGTAAAATGTTGGGAAAGGGGTCAAAACGGCAGTTTTTGTGAAAGTTGTTTTGAATTGAATGAATCTGCTAACTTCAGACATTTTTTACCGAAGCCATAAAATCAGGCGAAGGGTTACAAAAGTAGCTCTAGTTACAGATTGGTAGACCCGATTTGAAATCCGACTTGTTGCTTGAAAAGCTGAAGATTAGGGGTAGATTTTATATAGAAAACATTGTTTTCTGTAAAATGTTGGGAAAGGGGTCAAAACGGCAGTTTTTGTGAAAGTTGTTTTGAATTTAATGAATCTGCTAACTTCTGACATTTTTTACCGAAGCCAGAAAAACAGGCGAAGGGTTACAAAAATAGCTCTAGTTACAGATTGGTAGACCCGATTTGAAATCCGACTTGTTGCTTGAAAAGCAGAAGATTAGGGGTAGATTTTATATAGAAAACATTGTTTTCTGTAAAATGTTGGGAAAGGGGTCAAAACGGCAGTTTTTGTGAAAGTTGTTTTGAATTTAATGAATCTGCTAACTTCTGACACTTTTTACCGAAGCCAGAAAAACAGGCGAAGGGTTACAAAAATAGCTCTAGTTACAGATTGGTAGACCCGATTTGAAATCCGACTTGTTGCTTGAAAAGCTGAAGATTAGGGGTAGATTTTATATAGAAAACATTGTTTTCTGTAAAATGTTGGGAAAGGGGTCAAAACAGCAGTTTTTGTGAAAGTTGTTTTGAATTTAATGAATCTGCTAACTTCTGACATTTTTTACCGAAGCCAGAAAAACAGGCGAAGGGTTACAAAAATAGCTCTAGTTACAGATTGGTAGACCCGATTTGAAATCCGACTTGTTGCTTGAAAAGCAGAAGATTAGGGGTAGATTTTATATAGAAAACATTGTTTTCTGTAAAATGTTGGGAAAGGGGTCAAAACGGCAGTTTTTGTGAAAGTTGTTTTAAATTGAATGAATCTGCTAACTTCTGACATTTTTACCGAAGCCAGAAAAACAGGCGAAGGGTTACAAAAATAGCTCTAGTTACAGATTGGTAGACCCGATTTGAAATCCGACTTGTTGCTTGAAAAGCAGAAGATTAGGGGTAGATTTTATATAGAAAACATTGTTTTCTGTAAAATGTTGGGAAAGGGGTCAAAACGGCAGTTTTTGTGAAAGTTGTTTTGAATTGAATGAATCTGCTAACTTCAGACATTTTTTACCGAAGCCATAAAATCAGGCGAAGGGTTACAAAAGTAGCTCTAGTTACAGATTGGTAGACCCGATTTGAAATCCGACTTGTTGCTTGAAAAGCTGAAGATTAGGGGTAGATTTTATATAGAAAACATTGTTTTCTGTAAAATGTTGGGAAAGGGGTCAAAACGGCAGTTTTTGTGAAAGTTGTTTTGAATTGAATGAATCTGCTAACTTCAGACATTTTTTACCGAAGCCATAAAATCAGGCGAAGGGTTACAAAAGTAGCTCTAGTTACAGATTGGTAGACCCGATTTGAAATCCGACTTGTTGCTTGAAAAGCTGAAGATTAGGGGTAGATTTTATATATAAAACATTGTTTTCTGTAAAATGTTGGGAAAGGGGTCAAAACGGCAGTTTTTGTGAAAGTTGTTTTGAATTTAATGAATCTGCTAACTTCTGACATTTTTTACCGAAGCCAGAACAACAGGCGAAGGGTTACAAAAAAAGCTCTAGTTACAGATTGGTAGACCCGATTTGAAATCCGACTTGTTGGTTGAAAAGCAGAAGATTAGGGGTAGATTTTATATAGAATACATTGTTTTCTGTAAAATGTTGGGAAAGGGGTCAAAACGGCAGTTTTTGTGAAAGTTGTTTTGAATTGAATGAATCTGCTAACTTCCGACATTTTTTACCGAAGCCATAAAAACAGGAGAAGGGTTACAAAAATAGCTCTAGTTACAGATTGGTAGACCCGATTTGAAATCCGACTTGTTGCTTGAAAAGCAGAAGATTAGGGGTAGATTTTATATAGAAAACATTGTTTTCTGTAAAATGTTGGGAAAGGGGTCAAAACGGCAGTTTTTGTGAAAGTTGTTTTGAATTTAATGAATCTGCTAACTTCTGACATTTTTTACCGAAGCCAGAAGAACAGGCGAAGGGTTACAAAAATAGCTCTAGTTACAGATTGGTAGACCCGATTTGAAATCCGACTTGTTGCTTGAAAAGCAGAAGATTAGGGGTAGATTTTATATAGAATACATTGTTTTCTGTAAAATGTTGGGAAAGGGGTCAAAACGGCAGTTTTTTTGAAAGTTGTTTTGAATTTAATGAATCTGCTAACTTCTGACATTTTTTACCGAAGCCAGAAAAACAGGCGAAGGGTTACAAAAATAGCTCTAGTTACAGATTGGTAGACCCGATTTGAAATCCGACTTGTTGCTTGAAAAGCAGAAGATTAGGGGTAGATTTTATATAGAAAACATTGTTTTCTGTAAAATGTTGGGAAAGGGGTCAAAACGGCAGTTTTTGTGAAAGTTGTTTTGAATTTAATGAATCTGCTAACTTCTGACACTTTTTACCGAAGCCAGAAAAACAGGCGAAGGGTTACAAAAATAGCTCTAGTTACAGATTGGTAGACCCGATTTGAAATCCGACTTGTTGCTTGAAAAGCTGAAGATTAGGGGTAGATTTTATATAGAAAACATTGTTTTCTGTAAAATGTTGGGAAAGGGGTCAAAACAGCAGTTTTTGTGAAAGTTGTTTTGAATTTAATGAATCTGCTAACTTCTGACATTTTTTACCGAAGCCAGAAAAACAGGCGAAGGGTTACAAAAATAGCTCTAGTTACAGATTGGTAGACCCGATTTGAAATCCGACTTGTTGCTTGAAAAGCAGAAGATTAGGGGTAGATTTTATATAGAAAACATTGTTTTCTGTAAAATGTTGGGAAAGGGGTCAAAACGGCAGTTTTTGTGAAAGTTGTTTTGAATTGAATGAATCTGCTAACTTCTGACATTTTTTACCGAAGCCAGAAAAACAGGCGAAGGGTTACAAAAATAGCTCTAGTTACAGATTGGTAGACCCGATTTGAAATCCGACTTGTTGCTTGAAAAGCAGAAGATTAGGGGTAGATTTTATATAGAAAACATTGTTTTCTGTAAAATGTTGGGAAAGGGGTCAAAACGGCAGTTTTTGTGAAAGTTGTTTTGAATTGAATGAATCTGCTAACTTCAGACATTTTTTACCGAAGCCATAAAATCAGGCGAAGGGTTACAAAAGTAGCTCTAGTTACAGATTGGTAGACCCGATTTGAAATCCGACTTGTTGCTTGAAAAGCTGAAGATTAGGGGTAGATTTTATATAGAAAACATTGTTTTCTGTAAAATGTTGGGAAAGGGGTCAAAACGGCAGTTTTTGTGAAAGTTGTTTTGAATTGAATGAATCTGCTAACTTCAGACATTTTTTACCGAAGCCATAAAATCAGGCGAAGGGTTACAAAAGTAGCTCTAGTTACAGATTGGTAGACCCGATTTGAAATCCGACTTGTTGCTTGAAAAGCTGAAGATTAGGGGTAGATTTTATATATAAAACATTGTTTTCTGTAAAATGTTGGGAAAGGGGTCAAAACGGCAGTTTTTGTGAAAGTTGTTTTGAATTTAATGAATCTGCTAACTTCTGACATTTTTTACCGAAGCCAGAACAACAGGCGAAGGGTTACAAAAAAAGCTCTAGTTACAGATTGGTAGACCCGATTTGAAATCCGACTTGTTGGTTGAAAAGCAGAAGATTAGGGGTAGATTTTATATAGAATACATTGTTTTCTGTAAAATGTTGGGAAAGGGGTCAAAACGGCAGTTTTTGTGAAAGTTGTTTTGAATTGAATGAATCTGCTAACTTCCGACATTTTTTACCGAAGCCATAAAAACAGGAGAAGGGTTACAAAAATAGCTCTAGTTACAGATTGGTAGACCCGATTTGAAATCCGACTTGTTGCTTGAAAAGCAGAAGATTAGGGGTAGATTTTATATAGAAAACATTGTTTTCTGTAAAATGTTGGGAAAGGGGTCAAAACGGCAGTTTTTGTGAAAGTTGTTTTGAATTTAATGAATCTGCTAACTTCTGACATTTTTTACCGAAGCCAGAAGAACAGGCGAAGGGTTACAAAAATAGCTCTAGTTACAGATTGGTAGACCCGATTTGAAATCCGACTTGTTGCTTGAAAAGCAGAAGATTAGGGGTAGATTTTATATAGAATACATTGTTTTCTGTAAAATGTTGGGAAAGGGGTCAAAACGGCAGTTTTTTTGAAAGTTGTTTTGAATTTAATGAATCTGCTAACTTCTGACATTTTTTACCGAAGCCATAAAATCAGGCGAAGGGTTACAAAAATAGCTCTAGTTACACATTGGTAGACCCGATTTGAAATCCGACTTGTTGCTTGAAAAGCAGAAGATTAGGGGTAGATTTTATATAGAAAACATTGTTTTCTGTAAAATGTTGGGAAAGGGGTCAAAACGGCAGTTTTTGTGAAAGTTGTTTTGAATTGAATGAATCTGCTAACTTCAGACATTTTTTACCGAAGCCATAAAATCAGGCGAAGGGTTACAAAAGTAGCTCTAGTTACACATTGGTAGACCCGATTTGAAATCCGACTTGTTGCTTGAAAAGCTGAAGATTAGGGGTAGATTTTATATAGAAAACATTGTTTTCTGTAAAATGTTGGGAAAGGGGTCAAAACGGCAGTTTTTGTGAAAGTTGTTTTGAATTTAATGAATCTGCTAACTTCTGACATTTTTTACCGAAGCCAGAAAATCAGGCGAAGGGTTACAAAAATAGCTCTAGTTACAGATTGGTAGACCCGATTTGAAATCCGACTTGTTGCTTGAAAAGCTGAAGATTAGGGGTAGATTTTATATAGAAAACATTGTTTTCTGTAAAATGTTGGGAAAGGGGTCAAAACGGCAGTTTTTGTGAAAGTTGTTTTGAATTTAATGAATCTGCTAACTTCTGACATTTTTTACCGAAGCCAGAAAAACAGGCGAAGGGTTACAAAAATAGCTCTAGTTACACATTGGTAGACCCGATTTGAAATCCGACTTGTTGCTTGAAAAGCTGAAGATTAGGGGTAGATTTTATATAGAAAACATTGTTTTCTGTAAAATGTTGGGAAAGGGGTCAAAACGGCAGTTTTTGTGAAAGTTGTTTTGAATTTAATGAATCTGCTAACTTCTGACATTTTTTACCGAAGCCAGAAAAACAGGCGAAGGGTTACAAAAATAGCTCTAGTTACAGATTGGTAGACCCGATTTGAAATCCGACTTGTTGCTTGAAAAGCTGAAGATTAGGGGTAGATTTTATATAGAAAACATTGTTTTCTGTAAAATGTTGGGAAAGGGGTCAAAACGGCAGTTTTTGTGAAAGTTGTTTTGAATTTAATGAATCTGCTAACTTCTGACATTTTTTACCGAAGCCAGAAAAACAGGCGAAGGGTTACAAAAATAGCTCTAGTTACACATTGGTAGACCCGATTTGAAATCCGACTTGTTGCTTGAAAAGCAGAAGATTAGGGGTAGATTTTATATAGAAAACATTGTTTTCTGTAAAATGTTGGGAAAGGGGTCAAAACGGCAGTTTTTGTGAAAGTTGTTTTGAATTTAATGAATCTGCTAACTTCTGACATTTTTTACCGAAGCCAGAAAAACAGGCGAAGGGTTACAAAAATAGCTCTAGTTACAGATTGGTAGACCCGATTTGAAATCCGACTTGTTGCTTGAAAAGCTGAAGATTAGGGGTAGATTTTATATAGAAAACATTGTTTTCTGTAAAATGTTGGGAAAGGGGTCAAAACGGCAGTTTTTGTGAAAGTTGTTTTGAATTTAATGAATCTGCTAACTTCTGACATTTTTTACCGAAGCCAGAAAAACAGGCGAAGGGTTACAAAAATAGCTCTAGTTACAGATTGGTAGACCCGATTTGAAATCCGACTTGTTGCTTGAAAAGCTGAAGATTAGGGGTAGATTTTATATAGAAAACATTGTTTTCTGTAAAATGTTGGGAAAGGGGTCAAAACGGCAGTTTTTGTGAAAGTTGTTTTGAATTTAATGAATCTGCTAACTTCTGACATTTTTTACCGAAGCCAGAAAAACAGGCGAAGGGTTACAAAAATAGCTCTAGTTACAGATTGGTAGACCCGATTTGAAATCCGACTTGTTGCTTGAAAAGCTGAAGATTAGGGGTAGATTTTATATAGAAAACATTGTTTTCTGTAAAATGTTGGGAAAGGGGTCAAAACGGCAGTTTTTGTGAAAGTTGTTTTGAATTTAATGAATCTGCTAACTTCTGACATTTTTTACCGAAGCCAGAAAAACAGGCGAAGGGTTACAAAAATAGCTCTAGTTACACATTGGTAGACCCGATTTGAAATCCGACTTGTTGCTTGAAAAGCTGAAGATTAGGGGTAGATTTTATATAGAAAACATTGTTTTCTGTAAAATGTTGGGAAAGGGGTCAAAACGGCAGTTTTTGTGAAAGTTGTTTTGAATTTAATGAATCTGCTAACTTCTGACATTTTTTACCGAAGCCAGAAAAACAGGCGAAGGGTTACAAAAATAGCTCTAGTTACAGATTGGTAGACCCGATTTGAAATCCGACTTGTTGCTTGAAAAGCTGAAGATTAGGGGTAGATTTTATATAGAAAACATTGTTTTCTGTAAAATGTTGGGAAAGGGGTCAAAACGGCAGTTTTTGTGAAAGTTGTTTTGAATTTAATGAATCTGCTAACTTCTGACATTTTTTACCGAAGCCAGAAAAACAGGCGAAGGGTTACAAAAATAGCTCTAGTTACAGATTGGTAGACCCGATTTGAAATCCGACTTGTTGCTTGAAAAGCTGAAGATTAGGGGTAGATTTTATATAGAAAACATTGTTTTCTGTAAAATGTTGGGAAAGGGGTCAAAACGGCAGTTTTTGTGAAAGTTGTTTTGAATTTAATGAATCTGCTAACTTCTGACATTTTTTACCGAAGCCAGAAAAACAGGCGAAGGGTTACAAAAATAGCTCTAGTTACACATTGGTAGACCCGATTTGAAATCCGACTTGTTGCTTGAAAAGCTGAAGATTAGGGGTAGATTTTATATAGAAAACATTGTTTTCTGTAAAATGTTGGGAAAGGGGTCAAAACGGCAGTTTTTGTGAAAGTTGTTTTGAATTTAATGAATCTGCTAACTTCTGACATTTTTTACCGAAGCCAGAAAAACAGGCGAAGGGTTACAAAAATAGCTCTAGTTACAGATTGGTAGACCCGATTTGAAATCCGACTTGTTGCTTGAAAAGCTGAAGATTAGGGGTAGATTTTATATAGAAAACATTGTTTTCTGTAAAATGTTGGGAAAGGGGTCAAAACGGCAGTTTTTGTGAAAGTTGTTTTGAATTTAATGAATCTGCTAACTTCTGACATTTTTTACCGAAGCCAGAAAAACAGGCGAAGGGTTACAAAAATAGCTCTAGTTACAGATTGGTAGACCCGATTTGAAATCCGACTTGTTGCTTGAAAAGCTGAAGATTAGGGGTAGATTTTATATAGAAAACATTGTTTTCTGTAAAATGTTGGGAAAGGGGTCAAAACGGCAGTTTTTGTGAAAGTTGTTTTGAATTTAATGAATCTGCTAACTTCTGACATTTTTTACCGAAGCCAGAAAAACAGGCGAAGGGTTACAAAAATAGCTCTAGTTACAGATTGGTAGACCCGATTTGAAATCCGACTTGTTGCTTGAAAAGCTGAAGATTAGGGGTAGATTTTATATAGAAAACATTGTTTTCTGTAAAATGTTGGGAAAGGGGTCAAAACGGCAGTTTTTGTGAAAGTTGTTTTGAATTTAATGAATCTGCTAACTTCTGACATTTTTTACCGAAGCCAGAAAAACAGGCGAAGGGTTACAAAAATAGCTCTAGTTACACATTGGTAGACCCGATTTGAAATCCGACTTGTTGCTTGAAAAGCTGAAGATTAGGGGTAGATTTTATATAGAAAACATTGTTTTCTGTAAAATGTTGGGAAAGGGGTCAAAACGGCAGTTTTTGTGAAAGTTGTTTTGAATTTAATGAATCTGCTAACTTCTGACATTTTTTACCGAAGCCAGAAAAACAGGCGAAGGGTTACAAAAATAGCTCTAGTTACACATTGGTAGACCCGATTTGAAATCCGACTTGTTGCTTGAAAAGCTGAAGATTAGGGGTAGATTTTATATAGAAAACATTGTTTTCTGTAAAATGTTGGGAAAGGGGTCAAAACGGCAGTTTTTGTGAAAGTTGTTTTGAATTTAATGAATCTGCTAACTTCTGACAATTTTTACCGAAGCCAGAAAAACAGGCGAAGGGTTACAAAAATAGCTCTAGTTACACATTGGTAGACCCGATTTGAAATCCGACTTGTTGCTTGAAAAGCTGAAGATTAGGGGTAGATTTTATATAGAAAACATTGTTTTCTGTAAAATGTTGGGAAAGGGGTCAAAACGGCAGTTTTTGTGAAAGTTGTTTTGAATTTAATGAATCTGCTAACTTCTAACATTTTTTACCGAAGCCAGAAAAACAGGCGAAGGGTTACAAAAATAGCTCTAGTTACACATTGGTAGACCCGATTTGAAATCCGACTTGTTGCTTGAAAAGCTGAAGATTAGGGGTAGATTTTATATAGAAAACATTGTTTTCTGTAAAATGTTGGGAAAGGGGTCAAAACGGCAGTTTTTGTGAAAGTTGTTTTGAATTTAATGAATCTGCTAACTTCTGACATTTTTTACCGAAGCCAGAAAAACAGGCGAAGGGTTACAAAAATAGCTCTAGTTACACATTGGTAGACCCGATTTGAAATCCGACTTGTTGCTTGAAAAGCTGAAGATTAGGGGTAGATTTTATATAGAAAACATTGTTTTCTGTAAAATGTTGGGAAAGGGGTCAAAACGGCAGTTTTTGTGAAAGTTGTTTTGAATTTAATGAATCTGCTAACTTCTGACAATTTTTACCGAAGCCAGAAAAACAGGCGAAGGGTTACAAAAATAGCTCTAGTTACACATTGGTAGACCCGATTTGAAATCCGACTTGTTGCTTGAAAAGCTGAAGATTAGGGGTAGATTTTATATAGAAAACATTGTTTTCTGTAAAATGTTGGGAAAGGGGTCAAAACGGCAGTTTTTGTGAAAGTTGTTTTGAATTTAATGAATCTGCTAACTTCTGACAATTTTTACCGAAGCCAGAAAAACAGGCGAAGGGTTACAAAAATAGCTCTAGTTACACATTGGTAGACCCGATTTGAAATCCGACTTGTTGCTTGAAAAGCTGAAGATTAGGGGTAGATTTTATATAGAAAACATTGTTTTCTGTAAAATGTTGGGAAAGGGGTCAAAACGGCAGTTTTTGTGAAAGTTGTTTTGAATTTAATGAATCTGCTAACTTCTAACATTTTTTACCGAAGCCAGAAAAACAGGCGAAGGGCTACAAAAATAGCTCTAGTTACACATTGGTAGACCCGATTTGAAATCCGACTTGTTGCTTGAAAAGCTGAAGATTAGGGGTAGATTTTATATAGAAAACATTGTTTTCTGTAAAATGTTGGGAAAGGGGTCAAAACGGCAGTTTTTGTGAAAGTTGTTTTGAATTTAATGAATCTGCTAACTTCTGACATTTTTTACCGAAGCCAGAAAAACAGGCGAAGGGTTACAAAAATAGCTCTAGTTACACATTGGTAGACCCGATTTGAAATCCGACTTGTTGCTTGAAAAGCTGAAGATTAGGGGTAGATTTTATATAGAAAACATTGTTTTCTGTAAAATGTTGGGAAAGGGGTCAAAACGGCAGTTTTTGTGAAAGTTGTTTTGAATTTAATGAATCTGCTAACTTCTGACATTTTTTACCGAAGCCAGAAAAACAGGCGAAGGGTTACAAAAATAGCTCTAGTTACACATTGGTAGACCCGATTTGAAATCCGACTTGTTGCTTGAAAAGCTGAAGATTAGGGGTAGATTTTATATAGAAAACATTGTTTTCTGTAAAATGTTGGGAAAGGGGTCAAAACGGCAGTTTTTGTGAAAGTTGTTTTGAATTTAATGAATCTGCTAACTTCTGACATTTTTTACCGAAGCCAGAAAAACAGGCGAAGGGTTACAAAAATAGCTCTAGTTACACATTGGTAGACCCGATTTGAAATCCGACTTGTTGCTTGAAAAGCTGAAGATTAGGGGTAGATTTTATATAGAAAACATTGTTTTCTGTAAAATGTTGGGAAAGGGGTCAAAACGGCAGTTTTTGTGAAAGTTGTTTTGAATTTAATGAATCTGCTAACTTCTGACATTTTTTACCGAAGCCAGAAAAACAGGCGAAGGGTTACAAAAATAGCTCTAGTTACACATTGGTAGACCCGATTTGAAATCCGACTTGTTGCTTGAAAAGCTGAAGATTAGGGGTAGATTTTATATAGAAAACATTGTTTTCTGTAAAATGTTGGGAAAGGGGTCAAAACGGCAGTTTTTGTGAAAGTTGTTTTGAATTTAATGAATCTGCTAACTTCTGACATTTTTTACCGAAGCCAGAAAAACAGGCGAAGGGTTACAAAAATAGCTCTAGTTACACATTGGTAGACCCGATTTGAAATCCGACTTGTTGCTTGAAAAGCTGAAGATTAGGGGTAGATTTTATATAGAAAACATTGTTTTCTGTAAAATGTTGGGAAAGGGGTCAAAACGGCAGTTTTTGTGAAAGTTGTTTTGAATTTAATGAATCTGCTAACTTCTGACATTTTTTACCGAAGCCAGAAAAACAGGCGAAGGGTTACAAAAATAGCTCTAGTTACACATTGGTAGACCCGATTTGAAATCCGACTTGTTGCTTGAAAAGCTGAAGATTAGGGGTAGATTTTATATAGAAAACATTGTTTTCTGTAAAATGTTGGGAAAGGGGTCAAAACGGCAGTTTTTGTGAAAGTTGTTTTGAATTTAATGAATCTGCTAACTTCTGACATTTTTTACCGAAGCCAGAAAAACAGGCGAAGGGTTACAAAAATAGCTCTAGTTACACATTGGTAGACCCGATTTGAAATCCGACTTGTTGCTTGAAAAGCTGAAGATTAGGGGTAGATTTTATATAGAAAACATTGTTTTCTGTAAAATGTTGGGAAAGGGGTCAAAACGGCAGTTTTTGTGAAAGTTGTTTTGAATTTAATGAATCTGCTAACTTCTGACATTTTTTACCGAAGCCAGAAAAACAGGCGAAGGGTTACAAAAATAGCTCTAGTTACACATTGGTAGACCCGATTTGAAATCCGACTTGTTGCTTGAAAAGCTGAAGATTAGGGGTAGATTCCATATAGAAAACATTGTTTTCTGTAAAATGTTGGGAAAGGGGTCAAAACGGCAGTTTTTGTGAAAGTTGTTTTGAATTTAATGAATCTGCTAACTTCTGACATTTTTTACCGAAGCCAGAAAAACAGGCGAAGGGTTACAAAAATAGCTCTAGTTACACATTGGTAGACCCGATTTGAAATCCGACTTGTTGCTTGAAAAGCTGAAGATTAGGGGTAGATTTTATATAGAAAACATTGTTTTCTGTAAAATGTTGGGAAAGGGGTCAAAACGGCAGTTTTTGTGAAAGTTGTTTTGAATTTAATGAATCTGCTAACTTCTGACATTTTTTACCGAAGCCAGAAAAACAGGCGAAGGGTTACAAAAATAGCTCTAGTTACACATTGGTAGACCCGATTTGAAATCCGACTTGTTGCTTGAAAAGCTGAAGATTAGGGGTAGATTTTATATAGAAAACATTGTTTTCTGTAAAATGTTGGGAAAGGGGTCAAAACGGCAGTTTTTGTGAAAGTTGTTTTGAATTTAATGAATCTGCTAACTTCTAACATTTTTTACCGAAGCCAGAAAAACAGGCGAAGGGTTACAAAAATAGCTCTAGTTACACATTGGTAGACCCGATTTGAAATCCGACTTGTTGCTTGAAAAGCTGAAGATTAGGGGTAGATTTTATATAGAAAACATTGTTTTCTGTAAAATGTTGGGAAAGGGGTCAAAACGGCAGTTTTTGTGAAAGTTGTTTTGAATTTAATGAATCTGCTAACTTCTGACATTTTTTACCGAAGCCAGAAAAACAGGCGAAGGGTTACAAAAATAGCTCTAGTTACACATTGGTAGACCCGATTTGAAATCCGACTTGTTGCTTGAAAAGCTGAAGATTAGGGGTAGATTTTATATAGAAAACATTGTTTTCTGTAAAATGTTGGGAAAGGGGTCAAAACGGCAGTTTTTGTGAAAGTTGTTTTGAATTTAATGAATCTGCTAACTTCTGACATTTTTTACCGAAGCCAGAAAAACAGGCGAAGGGTTACAAAAATAGCTCTAGTTACACATTGGTAGACCCGATTTGAAATCCGACTTGTTGCTTGAAAAGCTGAAGATTAGGGGTAGATTCCATATAGAAAACATTGTTTTCTGTAAAATGTTGGGAAAGGGGTCAAAACGGCAGTTTTTGTGAAAGTTGTTTTGAATTTAATGAATCTGCTAACTTCTGACATTTTTTACCGAAGCCAGAAAAACAGGCGAAGGGTTACAAAAATAGCTCTAGTTACACATTGGTAGACCCGATTTGAAATCCGACTTGTTGCTTGAAAAGCTGAAGATTAGGGGTAGATTTTATATAGAAAACATTGTTTTCTGTAAAATGTTGGGAAAGGGGTCAAAACGGCAGTTTTTGTGAAAGTTGTTTTGAATTTAATGAATCTGCTAACTTCTGACATTTTTTACCGAAGCCAGAAAAACAGGCGAAGGGTTACAAAAATAGCTCTAGTTACACATTGGTAGACCCGATTTGAAATCCGACTTGTTGCTTGAAAAGCTGAAGATTAGGGGTAGATTTTATATAGAAAACATTGTTTTCTGTAAAATGTTGGGAAAGGGGTCAAAACGGCAGTTTTTGTGAAAGTTGTTTTGAATTTAATGAATCTGCTAACTTCTGACATTTTTTACCGAAGCCAGAAAAACAGGCGAAGGGTTACAAAAATAGCTCTAGTTACACATTGGTAGACCCGATTTGAAATCCGACTTGTTGCTTGAAAAGCTGAAGATTAGGGGTAGATTTTATATAGAAAACATTGTTTTCTGTAAAATGTTGGGAAAGGGGTCAAAACGGCAGTTTTTGTGAAAGTTGTTTTGAATTTAATGAATCTGCTAACTTCTGACATTTTTTACCGAAGCCAGAAAAACAGGCGAAGGGTTACAAAAATAGCTCTAGTTACACATTGGTAGACCCGATTTGAAATCCGACTTGTTGCTTGAAAAGCTGAAGATTAGGGGTAGATTTTATATAGAAAACATTGTTTTCTGTAAAATGTTGGGAAAGGGGTCAAAACGGCAGTTTTTGTGAAAGTTGTTTTGAATTTAATGAATCTGCTAACTTCTGACATTTTTTACCGAAGCCAGAAAAACAGGCGAAGGGTTACAAAAATAGCTCTAGTTACACATTGGTAGACCCGATTTGAAATCCGACTTGTTGCTTGAAAAGCTGAAGATTAGGGGTAGATTTTATATAGAAAACATTGTTTTCTGTAAAATGTTGGGAAAGGGGTCAAAACGGCAGTTTTTGTGAAAGTTGTTTTGAATTTAATGAATCTGCTAACTTCTGACATTTTTTACCGAAGCCAGAAAAACAGGCGAAGGGTTACAAAAATAGCTCTAGTTACACATTGGTAGACCCGATTTGAAATCCGACTTGTTGCTTGAAAAGCTGAAGATTAGGGGTAGATTTTATATAGAAAACATTGTTTTCTGTAAAATGTTGGGAAAGGGGTCAAAACGGCAGTTTTTGTGAAAGTTGTTTTGAATTTAATGAATCTGCTAACTTCTGACATTTTTTACCGAAGCCAGAAAAACAGGCGAAGGGTTACAAAAATAGCTCTAGTTACACATTGGTAGACCCGATTTGAAATCCGACTTGTTGCTTGAAAAGCTGAAGATTAGGGGTAGATTTTATATAGAAAACATTGTTTTCTGTAAAATGTTGGGAAAGGGGTCAAAACGGCAGTTTTTGTGAAAGTTGTTTTGAATTTAATGAATCTGCTAACTTCTGACATTTTTTACCGAAGCCAGAAAAACAGGCGAAGGGTTACAAAAATAGCTCTAGTTACACATTGGTAGACCCGATTTGAAATCCGACTTGTTGCTTGAAAAGCTGAAGATTAGGGGTAGATTTTATATAGAAAACATTGTTTTCTGTAAAATGTTGGGAAAGGGGTCAAAACGGCAGTTTTTGTGAAAGTTGTTTTGAATTTAATGAATCTGCTAACTTCTGACATTTTTTACCGAAGCCAGAAAAACAGGCGAAGGGTTACAAAAATAGCTCTAGTTACACATTGGTAGACCCGATTTGAAATCCGACTTGTTGCTTGAAAAGCTGAAGATTAGGGGTAGATTTTATATAGAAAACATTGTTTTCTGTAAAATGTTGGGAAAGGGGTCAAAACGGCAGTTTTTGTGAAAGTTGTTTTGAATTTAATGAATCTGCTAACTTCTAACATTTTTTACCGAAGCCAGAAAAACAGGCGAAGGGTTACAAAAATAGCTCTAGTTACACATTGGTAGACCCGATTTGAAATCCGACTTGTTGCTTGAAAAGCTGAAGATTAGGGGTAGATTTTATATAGAAAACATTGTTTTCTGTAAAATGTTGGGAAAGGGGTCAAAACGGCAGTTTTTGTGAAAGTTGTTTTGAATTTAATGAATCTGCTAACTTCTGACATTTTTTACCGAAGCCAGAAAAACAGGCGAAGGGTTACAAAAATAGCTCTAGTTACACATTGGTAGACCCGATTTGAAATCCGACTTGTTGCTTGAAAAGCTGAAGATTAGGGGTAGATTTTATATAGAAAACATTGTTTTCTGTAAAATGTTGGGAAAGGGGTCAAAACGGCAGTTTTTGTGAAAGTTGTTTTGAATTTAATGAATCTGCTAACTTCTGACATTTTTTACCGAAGCCAGAAAAACAGGCGAAGGGTTACAAAAATAGCTCTAGTTACACATTGGTAGACCCGATTTGAAATCCGACTTGTTGCTTGAAAAGCTGAAGATTAGGGGTAGATTTTATATAGAAAACATTGTTTTCTGTAAAATGTTGGGAAAGGGGTCAAAACGGCAGTTTTTGTGAAAGTTGTTTTGAATTTAATGAATCTGCTAACTTCTGACATTTTTTACCGAAGCCAGAAAAACAGGCGAAGGGTTACAAAAATAGCTCTAGTTACACATTGGTAGACCCGATTTGAAATCCGACTTGTTGCTTGAAAAGCTGAAGATTAGGGGTAGATTTTATATAGAAAACATTGTTTTCTGTAAAATGTTGGGAAAGGGGTCAAAACGGCAGTTTTTGTGAAAGTTGTTTTGAATTTAATGAATCTGCTAACTTCTGACATTTTTTACCGAAGCCAGAAAAACAGGCGAAGGGTTACAAAAATAGCTCTAGTTACACATTGGTAGACCCGATTTGAAATCCGACTTGTTGCTTGAAAAGCTGAAGATTAGGGGTAGATTTTATATAGAAAACATTGTTTTCTGTAAAATGTTGGGAAAGGGGTCAAAACGGCAGTTTTTGTGAAAGTTGTTTTGAATTTAATGAATCTGCTAACTTCTAACATTTTTTACCGAAGCCAGAAAAACAGGCGAAGGGTTACAAAAATAGCTCTAGTTACACATTGGTAGACCCGATTTGAAATCCGACTTGTTGCTTGAAAAGCTGAAGATTAGGGGTAGATTTTATATAGAAAACATTGTTTTCTGTAAAATGTTGGGAAAGGGGTCAAAACGGCAGTTTTTGTGAAAGTTGTTTTGAATTTAATGAATCTGCTAACTTCTGACATTTTTTACCGAAGCCAGAAAAACAGGCGAAGGGTTACAAAAATAGCTCTAGTTACACATTGGTAGACCCGATTTGAAATCCGACTTGTTGCTTGAAAAGCTGAAGATTAGGGGTAGATTTTATATAGAAAACATTGTTTTCTGTAAAATGTTGGGAAAGGGGTCAAAACGGCAGT
Organism: Salvelinus fontinalis; assembly: GCF_029448725.1. Lineage (NCBI taxonomy): Eukaryota > Metazoa > Chordata > Actinopteri > Salmoniformes > Salmonidae > Salvelinus > Salvelinus fontinalis. The sequence continues at coordinate 46,185,454 of NC_074693.1, forward strand.
TTTTGTGAAAGTTGTTTTGAATTTAATGAATCTGCTAACTTCTGACATTTTTTACCGAAGCCAGAAAAACAGGCGAAGGGTTACAAAAATAGCTCTAGTTACACATTGGTAGACCCGATTTGAAATCCGACTTGTTGCTTGAAAAGCTGAAGATTAGGGGTAGATTTTATATAGAAAACATTGTTTTCTGTAAAATGTTGGGAAAGGGGTCAAAACGGCAGTTTTTGTGAAAGTTGTTTTGAATTTAATGAATCTGCTAACTTCTGACATTTTTTACCGAAGCCAGAAAAACAGGCGAAGGGTTACAAAAATAGCTCTAGTTACACATTGGTAGACCCGATTTGAAATCCGACTTGTTGCTTGAAAAGCTGAAGATTAGGGGTAGATTTTATATAGAAAACATTGTTTTCTGTAAAATGTTGGGAAAGGGGTCAAAACGGCAGTTTTTGTGAAAGTTGTTTTGAATTTAATGAATCTGCTAACTTCTGACATTTTTTACCGAAGCCAGAAAAACAGGCGAAGGGTTACAAAAATAGCTCTAGTTACACATTGGTAGACCCGATTTGAAATCCGACTTGTTGCTTGAAAAGCTGAAGATTAGGGGTAGATTTTATATAGAAAACATTGTTTTCTGTAAAATGTTGGGAAAGGGGTCAAAACGGCAGTTTTTGTGAAAGTTGTTTTGAATTTAATGAATCTGCTAACTTCTGACATTTTTTACCGAAGCCAGAAAAACAGGCGAAGGGTTACAAAAATAGCTCTAGTTACACATTGGTAGACCCGATTTGAAATCCGACTTGTTGCTTGAAAAGCTGAAGATTAGGGGTAGATTTTATATAGAAAACATTGTTTTCTGTAAAATGTTGGGAAAGGGGTCAAAACGGCAGTTTTTGTGAAAGTTGTTTTGAATTTAATGAATCTGCTAACTTCTGACATTTTTTACCGAAGCCAGAAAAACAGGCGAAGGGTTACAAAAATAGCTCTAGTTACACATTGGTAGACCCGATTTGAAATCCGACTTGTTGCTTGAAAAGCTGAAGATTAGGGGTAGATTTTATATAGAAAACATTGTTTTCTGTAAAATGTTGGGAAAGGGGTCAAAACGGCAGTTTTTGTGAAAGTTGTTTTGAATTTAATGAATCTGCTAACTTCTGACATTTTTTACCGAAGCCAGAAAAACAGGCGAAGGGTTACAAAAATAGCTCTAGTTACACATTGGTAGACCCGATTTGAAATCCGACTTGTTGCTTGAAAAGCTGAAGATTAGGGGTAGATTTTATATAGAAAACATTGTTTTCTGTAAAATGTTGGGAAAGGGGTCAAAACGGCAGTTTTTGTGAAAGTTGTTTTGAATTTAATGAATCTGCTAACTTCTGACATTTTTTACCGAAGCCAGAAAAACAGGCGAAGGGTTACAAAAATAGCTCTAGTTACACATTGGTAGACCCGATTTGAAATCCGACTTGTTGCTTGAAAAGCTGAAGATTAGGGGTAGATTTTATATAGAAAACATTGTTTTCTGTAAAATGTTGGGAAAGGGGTCAAAACGGCAGTTTTTGTGAAAGTTGTTTTGAATTTAATGAATCTGCTAACTTCTAACATTTTTTACCGAAGCCAGAAAAACAGGCGAAGGGTTACAAAAATAGCTCTAGTTACACATTGGTAGACCCGATTTGAAATCCGACTTGTTGCTTGAAAAGCTGAAGATTAGGGGTAGATTTTATATAGAAAACATTGTTTTCTGTAAAATGTTGGGAAAGGGGTCAAAACGGCAGTTTTTGTGAAAGTTGTTTTGAATTTAATGAATCTGCTAACTTCTGACATTTTTTACCGAAGCCAGAAAAACAGGCGAAGGGTTACAAAAATAGCTCTAGTTACACATTGGTAGACCCGATTTGAAATCCGACTTGTTGCTTGAAAAGCTGAAGATTAGGGGTAGATTTTATATAGAAAACATTGTTTTCTGTAAAATGTTGGGAAAGGGGTCAAAACGGCAGTTTTTGTGAAAGTTGTTTTGAATTTAATGAATCTGCTAACTTCTGACATTTTTTACCGAAGCCAGAAAAACAGGCGAAGGGTTACAAAAATAGCTCTAGTTACACATTGGTAGACCCGATTTGAAATCCGACTTGTTGCTTGAAAAGCTGAAGATTAGGGGTAGATTTTATATAGAAAACATTGTTTTCTGTAAAATGTTGGGAAAGGGGTCAAAACGGCAGTTTTTGTGAAAGTTGTTTTGAATTTAATGAATCTGCTAACTTCTGACATTTTTTACCGAAGCCAGAAAAACAGGCGAAGGGTTACAAAAATAGCTCTAGTTACACATTGGTAGACCCGATTTGAAATCCGACTTGTTGCTTGAAAAGCTGAAGATTAGGGGTAGATTTTATATAGAAAACATTGTTTTCTGTAAAATGTTGGGAAAGGGGTCAAAACGGCAGTTTTTGTGAAAGTTGTTTTGAATTTAATGAATCTGCTAACTTCTGACATTTTTTACCGAAGCCAGAAAAACAGGCGAAGGGTTACAAAAATAGCTCTAGTTACACATTGGTAGACCCGATTTGAAATCCGACTTGTTGCTTGAAAAGCTGAAGATTAGGGGTAGATTTTATATAGAAAACATTGTTTTCTGTAAAATGTTGGGAAAGGGGTCAAAACGGCAGTTTTTGTGAAAGTTGTTTTGAATTTAATGAATCTGCTAACTTCTGACATTTTTTACCGAAGCCAGAAAAACAGGCGAAGGGTTACAAAAATAGCTCTAGTTACACATTGGTAGACCCGATTTGAAATCCGACTTGTTGCTTGAAAAGCTGAAGATTAGGGGTAGATTTTATATAGAAAACATTGTTTTCTGTAAAATGTTGGGAAAGGGGTCAAAACGGCAGTTTTTGTGAAAGTTGTTTTGAATTTAATGAATCTGCTAACTTCTAACATTTTTTACCGAAGCCAGAAAAACAGGCGAAGGGTTACAAAAATAGCTCTAGTTACACATTGGTAGACCCGATTTGAAATCCGACTTGTTGCTTGAAAAGCTGAAGATTAGGGGTAGATTTTATATAGAAAACATTGTTTTCTGTAAAATGTTGGGAAAGGGGTCAAAACGGCAGTTTTTGTGAAAGTTGTTTTGAATTTAATGAATCTGCTAACTTCTGACATTTTTTACCGAAGCCAGAAAAACAGGCGAAGGGTTACAAAAATAGCTCTAGTTACACATTGGTAGACCCGATTTGAAATCCGACTTGTTGCTTGAAAAGCTGAAGATTAGGGGTAGATTTTATATAGAAAACATTGTTTTCTGTAAAATGTTGGGAAAGGGGTCAAAACGGCAGTTTTTGTGAAAGTTGTTTTGAATTTAATGAATCTGCTAACTTCTGAGATTTTTTACCGAAGCCAGAAAAACAGGCGAAGGGTTACAAAAATAGCTCTAGTTACACATTGGTAGACCCGATTTGAAATCCGACTTGTTGCTTGAAAAGCTGAAGATTAGGGGTAGATTTTATATAGAAAACATTGTTTTCTGTAAAATGTTGGGAAAGGGGTCAAAACGGCAGTTTTTGTGAAAGTTGTTTTGAATTTAATGAATCTGCTAACTTCTGACATTTTTTACCGAAGCCAGAAAAACAGGCGAAGGGTTACAAAAATAGCTCTAGTTACACATTGGTAGACCCGATTTGAAATCCGACTTGTTGCTTGAAAAGCTGAAGATTAGGGGTAGATTTTATATAGAAAACATTGTTTTCTGTAAAATGTTGGGAAAGGGGTCAAAACGGCAGTTTTTGTGAAAGTTGTTTTGAATTTAATGAATCTGCTAACTTCTGACATTTTTTACCGAAGCCAGAAAAACAGGCGAAGGGTTACAAAAATAGCTCTAGTTACACATTGGTAGACCCGATTTGAAATCCGACTTGTTGCTTGAAAAGCTGAAGATTAGGGGTAGATTTTATATAGAAAACATTGTTTTCTGTAAAATGTTGGGAAAGGGGTCAAAACGGCAGTTTTTGTGAAAGTTGTTTTGAATTTAATGAATCTGCTAACTTCTGACATTTTTTACCGAAGCCAGAAAAACAGGCGAAGGGTTACAAAAATAGCTCTAGTTACACATTGGTAGACCCGATTTGAAATCCGACTTGTTGCTTGAAAAGCTGAAGATTAGGGGTAGATTCCATATAGAAAACATTGTTTTCTGTAAAATGTTGGGAAAGGGGTCAAAACGGCAGTTTTTGTGAAAGTTGTTTTGAATTTAATGAATCTGCTAACTTCTGACATTTTTTACCGAAGCCAGAAAAACAGGCGAAGGGTTACAAAAATAGCTCTAGTTACACATTGGTAGACCCGATTTGAAATCCGACTTGTTGCTTGAAAAGCTGAAGATTAGGGGTAGATTTTATATAGAAAACATTGTTTTCTGTAAAATGTTGGGAAAGGGGTCAAAACGGCAGTTTTTGTGAAAGTTGTTTTGAATTTAATGAATCTGCTAACTTCTGACATTTTTTACCGAAGCCAGAAAAACAGGCGAAGGGTTACAAAAATAGCTCTAGTTACACATTGGTAGACCCGATTTGAAATCCGACTTGTTGCTTGAAAAGCTGAAGATTAGGGGTAGATTTTATATAGAAAACATTGTTTTCTGTAAAATGTTGGGAAAGGGGTCAAAACGGCAGTTTTTGTGAAAGTTGTTTTGAATTTAATGAATCTGCTAACTTCTGACATTTTTTACCGAAGCCAGAAAAACAGGCGAAGGGTTACAAAAATAGCTCTAGTTACACATTGGTAGACCCGATTTGAAATCCGACTTGTTGCTTGAAAAGCTGAAGATTAGGGGTAGATTTTATATAGAAAACATTGTTTTCTGTAAAATGTTGGGAAAGGGGTCAAAACGGCAGTTTTTGTGAAAGTTGTTTTGAATTTAATGAATCTGCTAACTTCTGACATTTTTTACCGAAGCCAGAAAAACAGGCGAAGGGTTACAAAAATAGCTCTAGTTACACATTGGTAGACCCGATTTGAAATCCGACTTGTTGCTTGAAAAGCTGAAGATTAGGGGTAGATTTTATATAGAAAACATTGTTTTCTGTAAAATGTTGGGAAAGGGGTCAAAACGGCAGTTTTTGTGAAAGTTGTTTTGAATTTAATGAATCTGCTAACTTCTGACATTTTTTACCGAAGCCAGAAAAACAGGCGAAGGGTTACAAAAATAGCTCTAGTTACACATTGGTAGACCCGATTTGAAATCCGACTTGTTGCTTGAAAAGCTGAAGATTAGGGGTAGATTTTATATAGAAAACATTGTTTTCTGTAAAATGTTGGGAAAGGGGTCAAAACGGCAGTTTTTGTGAAAGTTGTTTTGAATTTAATGAATCTGCTAACTTCTAACATTTTTTACCGAAGCCAGAAAAACAGGCGAAGGGTTACAAAAATAGCTCTAGTTACACATTGGTAGACCCGATTTGAAATCCGACTTGTTGCTTGAAAAGCTGAAGATTAGGGGTAGATTTTATATAGAAAACATTGTTTTCTGTAAAATGTTGGGAAAGGGGTCAAAACGGCAGTTTTTGTGAAAGTTGTTTTGAATTTAATGAATCTGCTAACTTCTGACATTTTTTACCGAAGCCAGAAAAACAGGCGAAGGGTTACAAAAATAGCTCTAGTTACACATTGGTAGACCCGATTTGAAATCCGACTTGTTGCTTGAAAAGCTGAAGATTAGGGGTAGATTTTATATAGAAAACATTGTTTTCTGTAAAATGTTGGGAAAGGGGTCAAAACGGCAGTTTTTGTGAAAGTTGTTTTGAATTTAATGAATCTGCTAACTTCTGACATTTTTTACCGAAGCCAGAAAAACAGGCGAAGGGTTACAAAAATAGCTCTAGTTACACATTGGTAGACCCGATTTGAAATCCGACTTGTTGCTTGAAAAGCTGAAGATTAGGGGTAGATTTTATATAGAAAACATTGTTTTCTGTAAAATGTTGGGAAAGGGGTCAAAACGGCAGTTTTTGTGAAAGTTGTTTTGAATTTAATGAATCTGCTAACTTCTGACATTTTTTACCGAAGCCAGAAAAACAGGCGAAGGGTTACAAAAATAGCTCTAGTTACACATTGGTAGACCCGATTTGAAATCCGACTTGTTGCTTGAAAAGCTGAAGATTAGGGGTAGATTTTATATAGAAAACATTGTTTTCTGTAAAATGTTGGGAAAGGGGTCAAAACGGCAGTTTTTGTGAAAGTTGTTTTGAATTTAATGAATCTGCTAACTTCTGACATTTTTTACCGAAGCCAGAAAAACAGGCGAAGGGTTACAAAAATAGCTCTAGTTACACATTGGTAGACCCGATTTGAAATCCGACTTGTTGCTTGAAAAGCTGAAGATTAGGGGTAGATTTTATATAGAAAACATTGTTTTCTGTAAAATGTTGGGAAAGGGGTCAAAACGGCAGTTTTTGTGAAAGTTGTTTTGAATTTAATGAATCTGCTAACTTCTGACATTTTTTACCGAAGCCAGAAAAACAGGCGAAGGGTTACAAAAATAGCTCTAGTTACACATTGGTAGACCCGATTTGAAATCCGACTTGTTGCTTGAAAAGCTGAAGATTAGGGGTAGATTTTATATAGAAAACATTGTTTTCTGTAAAATGTTGGGAAAGGGGTCAAAACGGCAGTTTTTGTGAAAGTTGTTTTGAATTTAATGAATCTGCTAACTTCTGACATTTTTTACCGAAGCCAGAAAAACAGGCGAAGGGTTACAAAAATAGCTCTAGTTACACATTGGTAGACCCGATTTGAAATCCGACTTGTTGCTTGAAAAGCTGAAGATTAGGGGTAGATTTTATATAGAAAACATTGTTTTCTGTAAAATGTTGGGAAAGGGGTCAAAACGGCAGTTTTTGTGAAAGTTGTTTTGAATTTAATGAATCTGCTAACTTCTAACATTTTTTACCGAAGCCAGAAAAACAGGCGAAGGGTTACAAAAATAGCTCTAGTTACACATTGGTAGACCCGATTTGAAATCCGACTTGTTGCTTGAAAAGCTGAAGATTAGGGGTAGATTTTATATAGAAAACATTGTTTTCTGTAAAATGTTGGGAAAGGGGTCAAAACGGCAGTTTTTGTGAAAGTTGTTTTGAATTTAATGAATCTGCTAACTTCTGACAATTTTTACCGAAGCCAGAAAAACAGGCGAAGGGTTACAAAAATAGCTCTAGTTACACATTGGTAGACCCGATTTGAAATCCGACTTGTTGCTTGAAAAGCTGAAGATTAGGGGTAGATTTTATATAGAAAACATTGTTTTCTGTAAAATGTTGGGAAAGGGGTCAAAACGGCAGTTTTTGTGAAAGTTGTTTTGAATTTAATGAATCTGCTAACTTCTGACATTTTTTACCGAAGCCAGAAAAACAGGCGAAGGGTTACAAAAATAGCTCTAGTTACACATTGGTAGACCCGATTTGAAATCCGACTTGTTGCTTGAAAAGCTGAAGATTAGGGGTAGATTCCATATAGAAAACATTGTTTTCTGTAAAATGTTGGGAAAGGGGTCAAAACGGCAGTTTTTGTGAAAGTTGTTTTGAATTTAATGAATCTGCTAACTTCTGACATTTTTTACCGAAGCCAGAAAAACAGGCGAAGGGTTACAAAAATAGCTCTAGTTACAGATTGGTAGACCCGATTTGAAATCCGACTTGTTGCTTGAAAAGCTGAAGATTAGGGGTAGATTTTATATAGAAAACATTGTTTTCTGTAAAATGTTGGGAAAGGGGTCAAAACGGCAGTTTTTGTGAAAGTTGTTTTGAATTTAATGAATCTGCTAACTTCTGAGATTTTTTACCGAAGCCAGAAAAACAGGCGAAGGGTTACAAAAATAGCTCTAGTTACACATTGGTAGACCCGATTTGAAATCCGACTTGTTGCTTGAAAAGCTGAAGATTAGGGGTAGATTTTATATAGAAAACATTGTTTTCTGTAAAATGTTGGGAAAGGGGTCAAAACGGCAGTTTTTGTGAAAGTTGTTTTGAATTTAATGAATCTGCTAACTTCTGACATTTTTTACCGAAGCCAGAAAAACAGGCGAAGGGTTACAAAAATAGCTCTAGTTACACATTGGTAGACCCGATTTGAAATCCGACTTGTTGCTTGAAAAGCTGAAGATTAGGGGTAGATTTTATATAGAAAACATTGTTTTCTGTAAAATGTTGGGAAAGGGGTCAAAACGGCAGTTTTTGTGAAAGTTGTTTTGAATTTAATGAATCTGCTAACTTCTGACATTTTTTACCGAAGCCAGAAAAACAGGCGAAGGGTTACAAAAATAGCTCTAGTTACAGATTGGTAGACCCGATTTGAAATCCGACTTGTTGCTTGAAAAGCTGAAGATTAGGGGTAGATTTTATATAGAAAACATTGTTTTCTGTAAAATGTTGGGAAAGGGGTCAAAACGGCAGTTTTTGTGAAAGTTGTTTTGAATTTAATGAATCTGCTAACTTCTGACATTTTTTACCGAAGCCAGAAAAACAGGCGAAGGGTTACAAAAATAGCTCTAGTTACACATTGGTAGACCCGATTTGAAATCCGACTTGTTGCTTGAAAAGCTGAAGATTAGGGGTAGATTTTATATAGAAAACATTGTTTTCTGTAAAATGTTGGGAAAGGGGTCAAAACGGCAGTTTTTGTGAAAGTTGTTTTGAATTTAATGAATCTGCTAACTTCTGACATTTTTTACCGAAGCCAGAAAAACAGGCGAAGGGTTACAAAAATAGCTCTAGTTACACATTGGTAGACCCGATTTGAAATCCGACTTGTTGCTTGAAAAGCTGAAGATTAGGGGTAGATTTTATATAGAAAACATTGTTTTCTGTAAAATGTTGGGAAAGGGGTCAAAACGGCAGTTTTTGTGAAAGTTGTTTTGAATTTAATGAATCTGCTAACTTCTGACATTTTTTACCGAAGCCAGAAAAACAGGCGAAGGGTTACAAAAATAGCTCTAGTTACACATTGGTAGACCCGATTTGAAATCCGACTTGTTGCTTGAAAAGCTGAAGATTAGGGGTAGATTTTATATAGAAAACATTGTTTTCTGTAAAATGTTGGGAAAGGGGTCAAAACGGCAGTTTTTGTGAAAGTTGTTTTGAATTTAATGAATCTGCTAACTTCTGACATTTTTTACCGAAGCCAGAAAAACAGGCGAAGGGTTACAAAAATAGCTCTAGTTACACATTGGTAGACCCGATTTGAAATCCGACTTGTTGCTTGAAAAGCTGAAGATTAGGGGTAGATTTTATATAGAAAACATTGTTTTCTGTAAAATGTTGGGAAAGGGGTCAAAACGGCAGTTTTTGTGAAAGTTGTTTTGAATTTAATGAATCTGCTAACTTCTGACATTTTTTACCGAAGCCAGAAAAACAGGCGAAGGGTTACAAAAATAGCTCTAGTTACACATTGGTAGACCCGATTTGAAATCCGACTTGTTGCTTGAAAAGCTGAAGATTAGGGGTAGATTTTATATAGAAAACATTGTTTTCTGTAAAATGTTGGGAAAGGGGTCAAAACGGCAGTTTTTGTGAAAGTTGTTTTGAATTTAATGAATCTGCTAACTTCTGACATTTTTTACCGAAGCCAGAAAAACAGGCGAAGGGTTACAAAAATAGCTCTAGTTACACATTGGTAGACCCGATTTGAAATCCGACTTGTTGCTTGAAAAGCTGAAGATTAGGGGTAGATTTTATATAGAAAACATTGTTTTCTGTAAAATGTTGGGAAAGGGGTCAAAACGGCAGTTTTTGTGAAAGTTGTTTTGAATTTAATGAATCTGCTAACTTCTGACATTTTTTACCGAAGCCAGAAAAACAGGCGAAGGGTTACAAAAATAGCTCTAGTTACACATTGGTAGACCCGATTTGAAATCCGACTTGTTGCTTGAAAAGCTGAAGATTAGGGGTAGATTTTATATAGAAAACATTGTTTTCTGTAAAATGTTGGGAAAGGGGTCAAAACGGCAGTTTTTGTGAAAGTTGTTTTGAATTTAATGAATCTGCTAACTTCTGACATTTTTTACCGAAGCCAGAAAAACAGGCGAAGGGTTACAAAAATAGCTCTAGTTACACATTGGTAGACCCGATTTGAAATCCGACTTGTTGCTTGAAAAGCTGAAGATTAGGGGTAGATTTTATATAGAAAACATTGTTTTCTGTAAAATGTTGGGAAAGGGGTCAAAACGGCAGTTTTTGTGAAAGTTGTTTTGAATTTAATGAATCTGCTAACTTCTGAGATTTTTTACCGAAGCCAGAAAAACAGGCGAAGGGTTACAAAAATAGCTCTAGTTACACATTGGTAGACCCGATTTGAAATCCGACTTGTTGCTTGAAAAGCTGAAGATTAGGGGTAGATTTTATATAGAAAACATTGTTTTCTGTAAAATGTTGGGAAAGGGGTCAAAACGGCAGTTTTTGTGAAAGTTGTTTTGAATTTAATGAATCTGCTAACTTCTGACATTTTTTACCGAAGCCAGAAAAACAGGCGAAGGGTTACAAAAATAGCTCTAGTTACACATTGGTAGACCCGATTTGAAATCCGACTTGTTGCTTGAAAAGCTGAAGATTAGGGGTAGATTCCATATAGAAAACATTGTTTTCTGTAAAATGTTGGGAAAGGGGTCAAAACGGCAGTTTTTGTGAAAGTTGTTTTGAATTTAATGAATCTGCTAACTTCTGACATTTTTTACCGAAGCCAGAAAAACAGGCGAAGGGTTACAAAAATAGCTCTAGTTACACATTGGTAGACCCGATTTGAAATCCGACTTGTTGCTTGAAAAGCTGAAGATTAGGGGTAGATTTTATATAGAAAACATTGTTTTCTGTAAAATGTTGGGAAAGGGGTCAAAACGGCAGTTTTTGTGAAAGTTGTTTTGAATTTAATGAATCTGCTAACTTCTGAGATTTTTTACCGAAGCCAGAAAAACAGGCGAAGGGTTACAAAAATAGCTCTAGTTACACATTGGTAGACCCGATTTGAAATCCGACTTGTTGCTTGAAAAGCTGAAGATTAGGGGTAGATTTTATATAGAAAACATTGTTTTCTGTAAAATGTTGGGAAAGGGGTCAAAACGGCAGTTTTTGTGAAAGTTGTTTTGAATTTAATGAATCTGCTAACTTCTGACATTTTTTACCGAAGCCAGAAAAACAGGCGAAGGGTTACAAAAATAGCTCTAGTTACACATTGGTAGACCCGATTTGAAATCCGACTTGTTGCTTGAAAAGCTGAAGATTAGGGGTAGATTTTATATAGAAAACATTGTTTTCTGTAAAATGTTGGGAAAGGGGTCAAAACGGCAGTTTTTGTGAAAGTTGTTTTGAATTTAATGAATCTGCTAACTTCTGACATTTTTTACCGAAGCCAGAAAAACAGGCGAAGGGTTACAAAAATAGCTCTAGTTACACATTGGTAGACCCGATTTGAAATCCGACTTGTTGCTTGAAAAGCTGAAGATTAGGGGTAGATTTTATATAGAAAACATTGTTTTCTGTAAAATGTTGGGAAAGGGGTCAAAACGGCAGTTTTTGTGAAAGTTGTTTTGAATTTAATGAATCTGCTAACTTCTGACATTTTTTACCGAAGCCAGAAAAACAGGCGAAGGGTTACAAAAATAGCTCTAGTTACACATTGGTAGACCCGATTTGAAATCCGACTTGTTGCTTGAAAAGCTGAAGATTAGGGGTAGATTTTATATAGAAAACATTGTTTTCTGTAAAATGTTGGGAAAGGGGTCAAAACGGCAGTTTTTGTGAAAGTTGTTTTGAATTTAATGAATCTGCTAACTTCTGACATTTTTTACCGAAGCCAGAAAAACAGGCGAAGGGTTACAAAAATAGCTCTAGTTACACATTGGTAGACCCGATTTGAAATCCGACTTGTTGCTTGAAAAGCTGAAGATTAGGGGTAGATTTTATATAGAAAACATTGTTTTCTGTAAAATGTTGGGAAAGGGGTCAAAACGGCAGTTTTTGTGAAAGTCGTTTTGAATTTAATGAATCTGCTAACTTCTGACATTTTTTACCGAAGCCAGAAAAACAGGCGAAGGGTTACAAAAATAGCTCTAGTTACACATTGGTAGACCCGATTTGAAATCCGACTTGTTGCTTGAAAAGCTGAAGATTAGGGGTAGATTCCATATAGAAAACATTGTTTTCTGTAAAATGTTGGGAAAGGGGTCAAAACGGCAGTTTTTGTGAAAGTTGTTTTGAATTTAATGAATCTGCTAACTTCTGACATTTTTTACCGAAGCCAGAAAAACAGGCGAAGGGTTACAAAAATAGCTCTAGTTACAGATTGGTAGACCCGATTTGAAATCCGACTTGTTGCTTGAAAAGCTGAAGATTAGGGGTAGATTTTATATAGAAAACATTGTTTTCTGTAAAATGTTGGGAAAGGGGTCAAAACGGCAGTTTTTGTGAAAGTTGTTTTGAATTTAATGAATCTGCTAACTTCTGAGATTTTTTACCGAAGCCAGAAAAACAGGCGAAGGGTTACAAAAATAGCTCTAGTTACACATTGGTAGACCCGATTTGAAATCCGACTTGTTGCTTGAAAAGCTGAAGATTAGGGGTAGATTTTATATAGAAAACATTGTTTTCTGTAAAATGTTGGGAAAGGGGTCAAAACGGCAGTTTTTGTGAAAGTTGTTTTGAATTTAATGAATCTGCTAACTTCTGACATTTTTTACCGAAGCCAGAAAAACAGGCGAAGGGTTACAAAAATAGCTCTAGTTACACATTGGTAGACCCGATTTGAAATCCGACTTGTTGCTTGAAAAGCTGAAGATTAGGGGTAGATTTTATATAGAAAACATTGTTTTCTGTAAAATGTTGGGAAAGGGGTCAAAACGGCAGTTTTTGTGAAAGTTGTTTTGAATTTAATGAATCTGCTAACTTCTGACATTTTTTACCGAAGCCAGAAAAACAGGCGAAGGGTTACAAAAATAGCTCTAGTTACACATTGGTAGACCCGATTTGAAATCCGACTTGTTGCTTGAAAAGCTGAAGATTAGGGGTAGATTTTATATAGAAAACATTGTTTTCTGTAAAATGTTGGGAAAGGGGTCAAAACGGCAGTTTTTGTGAAAGTTGTTTTGAATTTAATGAATCTGCTAACTTCTGAGATTTTTTACCGAAGCCAGAAAAACAGGCGAAGGGTTACAAAAATAGCTCTAGTTACACATTGGTAGACCCGATTTGAAATCCGACTTGTTGCTTGAAAAGCTGAAGATTAGGGGTAGATTTTATATAGAAAACATTGTTTTCTGTAAAATGTTGGGAAAGGGGTCAAAACGGCAGTTTTTGTGAAAGTTGTTTTGAATTTAATGAATCTGCTAACTTCTGACATTTTTTACCGAAGCCAGAAAAACAGGCGAAGGGTTACAAAAATAGCTCTAGTTACACATTGGTAGACCCGATTTGAAATCCGACTTGTTGCTTGAAAAGCTGAAGATTAGGGGTAGATTTTATATAGAAAACATTGTTTTCTGTAAAATGTTGGGAAAGGGGTCAAAACGGCAGTTTTTGTGAAAGTTGTTTTGAATTTAATGAATCTGCTAACTTCTGACATTTTTTACCGAAGCCAGAAAAACAGGCGAAGGGTTACAAAAATAGCTCTAGTTACACATTGGTAGACCCGATTTGAAATCCGACTTGTTGCTTGAAAAGCTGAAGATTAGGGGTAGATTTTATATAGAAAACATTGTTTTCTGTAAAATGTTGGGAAAGGGGTCAAAACGGCAGTTTTTGTGAAAGTTGTTTTGAATTTAATGAATCTGCTAACTTCTGAGATTTTTTACCGAAGCCAGAAAAACAGGCGAAGGGTTACAAAAATAGCTCTAGTTACACATTGGTAGACCCGATTTGAAATCCGACTTGTTGCTTGAAAAGCTGAAGATTAGGGGTAGATTTTATATAGAAAACATTGTTTTCTGTAAAATGTTGGGAAAGGGGTCAAAACGGCAGTTTTTGTGAAAGTTGTTTTGAATTTAATGAATCTGCTAACTTCTGAGATTTTTTACCGAAGCCAGAAAAACAGGCGAAGGGTTACAAAAATAGCTCTAGTTACACATTGGTAGACCCGATTTGAAATCCGACTTGTTGCTTGAAAAGCTGAAGATTAGGGGTAGATTTTATATAGAAAACATTGTTTTCTGTAAAATGTTGGGAAAGGGGTCAAAACGGCAGTTTTTGTGAAAGTTGTTTTGAATTTAATGAATCTGCTAACTTCTGACAATTTTTACCGAAGCCAGAAAAACAGGCGAAGGGTTACAAAAATAGCTCTAGTTACACATTGGTAGACCCGATTTGAAATCCGACTTGTTGCTTGAAAAGCTGAAGATTAGGGGTAGATTTTATATAGAAAACATTGTTTTCTGTAAAATGTTGGGAAAGGGGTCAAAACGGCAGTTTTTGTGAAAGTCGTTTTGAATTTAATGAATCTGCTAACTTCTGACATTTTTTACCGAAGCCAGAAAAACAGGCGAAGGGTTACAAAAATAGCTCTAGTTACACATTGGTAGACCCGATTTGAAATCCGACTTGTTGCTTGAAAAGCTGAAGATTAGGGGTAGATTCCATATAGAAAACATTGTTTTCTGTAAAATGTTGGGAAAGGGGTCAAAACGGCAGTTTTTGTGAAAGTTGTTTTGAATTTAATGAATCTGCTAACTTCTGAGATTTTTTACCGAAGCCAGAAAAACAGGCGAAGGGTTACAAAAATAGCTCTAGTTACACATTGGTAGACCCGATTTGAAATCCGACTTGTTGCTTGAAAAGCTGAAGATTAGGGGTAGATTTTATATAGAAAACATTGTTTTCTGTAAAATGTTGGGAAAGGGGTCAAAACGGCAGTTTTTGTGAAAGTTGTTTTGATTTTAATGAATCTGCTAACTTCTGAGATTTTTTACCGAAGCCAGAAAAACAGGCGAAGGGTTACAAAAATAGCTCTAGTTACACATTGGTAGACCCGATTTGAAATCCGACTTGTTGCTTGAAAAGCTGAAGATTAGGGGTAGATTTTATATAGAAAACATTGTTTTCTGTAAAATGTTGGGAAAGGGGTCAAAACGGCAGTTTTTGTGAAAGTTGTTTTGAATTTAATGAATCTGCTAACTTCTAACATTTTTTACCGAAGCCAGAAAAACAGGCGAAGGGTTACAAAAATAGCTCTAGTTACACATTGGTAGACCCGATTTGAAATCCGACTTGTTGCTTGAAAAGCTGAAGATTAGGGGTAGATTTTATATAGAAAACATTGTTTTCTGTAAAATGTTGGGAAAGGGGTCAAAACGGCAGTTTTTGTGAAAGTTGTTTTGAATTTAATGAATCTGCTAACTTCTGACATTTTTTACCGAAGCCAGAAAAACAGGCGAAGGGTTACAAAAATAGCTCTAGTTACACATTGGTAGACCCGATTTGAAATCCGACTTGTTGCTTGAAAAGCTGAAGATTAGGGGTAGATTTTATATAGAAAACATTGTTTTCTGTAAAATGTTGGGAAAGGGGTCAAAACGGCAGTTTTTGTGAAAGTTGTTTTGAATTTAATGAATCTGCTAACTTCTGAGATTTTTTACCGAAGCCAGAAAAACAGGCGAAGGGTTACAAAAATAGCTCTAGTTACACATTGGTAGACCCGATTTGAAATCCGACTTGTTGCTTGAAAAGCTGAAGATTAGGGGTAGATTCCATATAGAAAACATTGTTTTCTGTAAAATGTTGGGAAAGGGGTCAAAACGGCAGTTTTTGTGAAAGTTGTTTTGAATTTAATGAATCTGCTAACTTCTGAGATTTTTTACCGAAGCCAGAAAAACAGGCGAAGGGTTACAAAAATAGCTCTAGTTACACATTGGTAGACCCGATTTGAAATCCGACTTGTTGCTTGAAAAGCTGAAGATTAGGGGTAGATTTTATATAGAAAACATTGTTTTCTGTAAAATGTTGGGAAAGGGGTCAAAACGGCAGTTTTTGTGAAAGTTGTTTTGAATTTAATGAATCTGCTAACTTCTGAGATTTTTTACCGAAGCCAGAAAAACAGGCGAAGGGTTACAAAAATAGCTCTAGTTACACATTGGTAGACCCGATTTGAAATCCGACTTGTTGCTTGAAAAGCTGAAGATTAGGGGTAGATTTTATATAGAAAACATTGTTTTCTGTAAAATGTTGGGAAAGGGGTCAAAACGGCAGTTTTTGTGAAAGTTGTTTTGAATTTAATGAATCTGCTAACTTCTGACATTTTTTA